>NW_024080653.1:2001270-2055620 GCF_003009895.1 Hyaena hyaena | reverse complement strand
CTTCTTCTCCTTCTTCCTCTTCTTCTTCTTCTCCTTCTTCCTCTTCTCCTTCTCCTTCTTCTTCTCCTTCTTCTTCTTCTTCTCCTTCTCCTCCTTCTTCTTCTCCTTCTCCTTCTCCTTCTTCTTCTTCTCCTTCTTCCTCTTCTTCTTCTTCTCCTTCTTATTTTTCTTCTCCTTCTCCTTCTTCTTCCTCTTCTTCTTCTTCTCCTTCAGAGACAGCAAGAGAGAACGCATGCATACAAGCAGGGGAGGGACAGAGGAAGAGAGAGGGGATCTCAAGTGGGCTCCAGGCCCAGCACAGAGCCTGACTCAGGGCTTGATCCCTTGACAGTGGGATCATGACCTGAGCCAAAATCAAGAGTCAGATGCTTCACTGACTGGACCACCCAGGCGCCCCCAGATTTCCTTTTCTTATGAGGATTCAAATCCTATAGCATTATAATGGGCCACGCATATGGCCTCATATTACCTTAATTACCATTTTATTTTTTTAATGTTTATTTTTGAGGTGGGGGGAAGGGGCAGACAGAGAGGGACAGAGGATCCTCCAAAGTGGGCTCCGCACACACAACAGTGAGCCCGACGCGGGGCTTGAGCACATGAACCATGAGATCATGACCTGAGCCAAGATGCTTAACTGACTGAGCCACCCAGGCTCTCTCCCTTAGTTACCATTTTACAAGTCTCTCTCCAAATACAGCCACCGTCTGAGGTGCTGGGGGTTAGGACCTCCACATGTGAATTTAGGAGGGGGCCCCATTCAGCCCGCCACACAGCCTCGGAAGTGATATACCTCTGTCCTGTCTCGGACACACAGATCAATCCTGCCACAGTGGCAGAGGGACCCAGAAAGGAGTGTGAACACCAGAAGGCTTCTCTCTCCCCCACCGCCAGGGAGAATTCTTAGGAGGTCTTTTTCCTTTTTTTAATATTTTTAATGTTATTCTTGAGAGAGACAGAGAGACAGAGTGTGAGCAGGGGAGGGGCAGAGAGAGGGAGACACAGAATCTAAAGCAGGTTCCAGGCTCCGAGCTGTCAGCACAGAGCCCGTTGCGGGGCTCGAACCCACAAACCGCGAGATCCTGACCTGAGCTGGAGTCGGATGCTTAACCCACTGAGCCACCCACGCGCCCCAAATTCTTACTAGTTCTTGCGTGTGTTTCTAGGATTACTGTATGTGTGGATGGCCACGTGTGTGTGTGTTCTCTGCGCACACACACGCAAGCGTACAAACACACTCTCCTTACTGAGCCAGCCCGGGAAGAGCAGCCCGCTCCCTGCAATATTCGTCTGTGTGAGTTGCTTTCATTTGTTTAACTGGCCCTCTGGATGTTTACGTTTTTACCGATATTTTGCCACTGCGTGTAACGCTCCAAGAAATATTGGTGTACCGTGTCACACTGGCGTGTGCTTCTCTCTGCAGAAGCCCTGGGCTGCGCGCTCCAGGCCGCAACAGAGGCTCTCTGCTCGCTGAGCTGTTCCCCTGGACCTTCTTCCATTTATACCCCTGCAGACCCCGCACCGGAGGGCCCACTTCCCCACCGCCTTGCTGATGGCCATCAGCCGCCACGGCCACCGGTCCGGTTACTCGTCTGCCGGGCAGGCTGGTGAAAAATGGTATCTTGGTGTCCTTGTTTTCAGTTGAGGTAAAAACCACATAACATGAAGTTAATCATTTTTTTTTAAAGACTTTATTTTTCTGAGCAGTTTTAGGCTCTGAGCAAAACTGAGCAGAAGGTGCAGAGATTTCCCAAATACCGGCCACCCGCGCGCCCGCGAGCCTCCCCCGCGTCTCTGGGCACAAGTGTCGCAGTGGATGAATCGGCAAGGATGCCGAGGGGGCCTTGGTGTTGTACGCGCTGTGGGTTGGGGCACGCGTGTGGCACCACGGTGGCATCGTAGGTCCTGCGGGATCTTCCCGGCCCCAAACCTCCCTGGGCTCCACCTTTTCACCCCCCACGGCCCCCCCAGGGACTGATCTTTTTACTGTTTTGCCAAAATTAGCCACTTTCAAGTGAACAACTCTGTGGCATCTTATACATTTTCTGTGTTGTGCAACCACCACCCCCGCCTCGTTCCAAAACGTTGTCATCACCCCAGAATAAGCCTCCGTACCCACCCCCACTCACCCCCTCCCCCTCCCCCTTCCCCCACTACCGCCAATCTGCTTCCTGTTGCTACAGACTTCCCTTTTCTCTGCGGTTCATGTAAGTGGAATCCTGTAACACGTGGACCCTTTTATTTATTTTTAATTATTTTTAAATTTTTTTTTTAAAATTTCTGAGAGAGAGGCAGCATGAGCAGGGGAGAGTCAGAGAAAGAAGGAGACACAGAATCCAAAACAGGCTCCAGGCTCTAAGCTGTCAGCACAGAGCACGACGCGGGGCTCGAACCCACAAACCGTGAGATCGTGACCTGAGCCAAAGTTGGACATTCAACCGACTGAGCCACCAGGTGCCCCTGTGTGGGCACTTTTAAATAGCATCCAGTTTTCCACTTTCCCCACTGTGGGTGTGGTGTGCACGGCACCTCACTCCTCCCCGGGGCCACATTTTGTCACCTCTCCCCCCACCCCCCACCATGGACACTCGGGTGTTTCCATTTCCGTGTAGTTTGGACTTGCCTTTCCCAGGTCGTGGCTGAGGCTGTTTCTTCCTGCGTGTTAGATGCTCTTGAGGGTAACTTCCAAACCAGGAGAGAGAGACAGGACAGGATGAGGCGCAAGGGTTGAAGGAGAGCTGCACTCAAGCCTCCCATTCCCACACCCGTGTCCCCTTGGGGACCAGGACCTTCTGGGTGTCACAGGAGAGTGGGCTTCCCTTGGGGACGTCATGCCTGGGCACCTGGACTCGTGGTGGAGGGAGGGCCCGGGAGGTCACCACTAAGAACCGCCATTTGCTGGGGCGCCTGTGGGGCTCAGTCGGTTAAGCGTCCGACTTCGGCTCAGGTCATGATCTCACGGTTCGTGGGTTCGAGCCCCGCGTCGGGCTCTGTGCTGACAGCTCAGAGCCTGGAGTCTGTTTCGGATTCTGTATCTCCCTTTGTGCTCTCTCTCTCTCAAAATTAAATAAATATTAAAAAAAAACCACCACCATTTGTTACTGTGCATCTGGCACTCTGCACATATCCCCTCCTTCGATCCTTGCAGCAGCTCTATAGGGTGGGTCACGACTGTCCTTCGTAGCTGAGGGGACTGACACCAGAGGTGTCACACGCCAGCAGCAGGGCCCATCAGCAGGCCTGTGCGGCATCTGCCCTGGGCGTCTGCCGAGGCACCCTAGAAGGTCTCGCCCTCAAGAGGGCCGCCTCGGGGAAACTCACTCCTGCTCCCCCATCCCTGGCACCTCACCCCCCAGCCTGTGGTCCCACTGACGATATTTTAACAGAAGGAAATGTTGTCAGCAGGACCCCCCTCAGAACCACCCCCTCCCAGAAGAACCCCCCATCCCTTTAGAAGAAAAGAATTTGCTCTCTCATCCCCCTTGAATTCAGAGTCTACGGCTGCTTCACAAAAGACTCCAAAACGTAGCAGCTTGAAACCACAAACATTTCCTATCTCACAGTCTCTGAGGGTCAGGATCTAGAGGTGTCTCAGCCAGCGCGGGTTCTGGCTCAGACTCCCGGATGAGGCTAGGGTCAAGCCATCCCCCAAGGCTGCGGTCATCTGAAGGTTCGACCGGGGCTGGGGGCCCCTTACACAGCTGTTGACGTGGGCCTCTGAATGGGTGCCCTGACGACGGGGCGCCGACTCCCCCAGAGTGAGTGACCGCGGGGAGAGAACTAGAAGGAAGCCGCAGTGCCTCCTGTGGCTCATCCTGAATATGACACATCAAGCCTTCTACCACCTTCTGCCCGTTGGACAGGAGTGTCCAAGTGCAGCCCGTGCTCAGAGGGAACAGAACAGAGCTCCACTTCTGGCTATCAAAGGATTTGTGGGCATATTTGAAATCACCACGCTTCTTCGTCCCTTGGATTTGCTCTGGGTCTTGGGTCCTGTGGGGCCGGTGTCCAGGGCTCAGTTATGTGCCAGGGCAGTGACTGTCCCCGAGTGAGGGTGGTGGGTGCAGGCCTCAGTCTCCAGGATGGGGTAAGACAGTTCTCCCTCAGTTACCTGGGATCGGGCGTGGTTGGCAAAAGTTCATCCCTCTTAACACGCTCTCTTCTCATATTTCGTTTTCTGGGAAAGAAAGCGGAAGTTCACGGCAGACGGATGGGCCGCTTCTTTTCCCAGCTTCCTCCTCTGAGGACAGTCTGGTGAGAGTCACGGGTGAGGGCGGGGAGGGCTAACTGTGTAGAGCTGGGGTTTTGAACCTGATGTACGGGGATCCCGAGAGGTTTGTGGATCGGGTTTAGGGAGTCTGTGAACTTGGCTGGGAGAGAAATGACTTCTTTATTTTCACAAAGGTCTACCTGAAATTGAACATTTCCTGCCAGTAAAATGCAGTCGGCAGGAGCACAGTGGTGTTAGACGAACCTTCGGCTTGCTCACCAGTAGCAACTCCAGGTCTTCACGGCCCATGTGAGCTGCTATGGGAATCTCGACATTTCATTTACACTTGTTACCATTGCATAGTGACCATCACAAAATCACGCGCTTGTTGGGCCATCCGCTGGGTCATGCTATTTAATGTGCTAGTTAAAAAATACACAGGGGCGCCTGGGTGGCTCAGTCGGTTAAGTGTTCGACTTCGGCTCAGGTCGTGATCTCGCGGTTTGTGGGTTCGAGACCCGCGTCGGCCTCTGTACTGACAGCTCAGAGCCTGGAGCTGCTTCAGATTCTGTGTCTCCCCCTCTCTCTGCCCCTCCCCTGCTTGTGCTCTCTCTCTCTCTCTAAAAAATAAATAAACATTTATAAAAATACATAGCTTTTCTACTGTTTTTTAAATACTTGATGACTGGGGTGCCTGGGGTGGCTCAGTCGGTTAAGCATCCGACTTTGGCTCAGGTCATGATCTCCTGGTTCATGGGTTCGAGCCCCACGTTGGGGTCTGTGCTGACAGCTTAGAGCCTGGAGCCTGTTTCCGATTCTGTGTCTCCCTCTCTCTCTGACCCTCCCCTGTTCATGCTGTCTCTCTCTCTCTCAGAAATAAATAAAACATAAAAAAAATTTTTTTAATAAGTAAAATAAATAAATAAGTACGTGATGACTATATTTCAATATAATTGAAAGTTGCCTGTTTTGCGGGATTGTGGTGGGAAATAGTTCATTCCTATTACCCCTCGGTGTGGGTACAGGTGTCCATTTAGCCCCGCCACATCCACTCCTGTGTGGGCATGATGCCACTCCCCTTCCACCACCCCTTGACTCACCCACTCCATTCTTCCTTTCCCAGCCGTGACCTTTTCCCCTCGCCTTCCGGGAAACTCCTGGTCATCCTTCAAACCCCAGCTCACACATGACTAAGGACGGCCCTGGAGAGTGCCAGTCACTCCCATGCCTCGCTCTTCTGGCGGGCACGTTGTGATGACGATTTCACACCCACGCCATCCCCCTCCGGAGGCTGGGAGCTCCGCAGGTGCCTCAGTCCCCTCATGTTTGAAATCCCAGTTCCCGGCACACCACCCGACGCCCACAGAATAAATGTGATAAATGAGGAGAGTTGGCTGAGCAGTAAAAGAACACAAAACAGCCTGCAGGAAGCCAACGGTCTCCTCATCTTCTTCCCCACATAAGTGTACCCTCTCTGAATCAGAAGCCACTCATCTGGAATTTGGGGGAAATAACAGAAGGCTCGGACCGCCGATTACTTTAGCAGTGGCCATAATAGATGACTTACGCTTTCGAATCTCCGCTGGTAAAATCAGAGGTGGTCTAAGGATTAAAAGGGGTCATGTGTGCAGTGTCTGGTACACAGGAAGCGCTCTGGAGAGAGGAGTTATTATAAATCCTACAAGACAGTGACAAGTCATTGGCAGAAAGGTGATGTAAACGAGCTCTGTGGGCTCAGAGGAGGGGAACGTCGCATCCGACGGGGGCCCGGGAAGCTGTGAGAACGGGCATGGGATCTGGGTCCTGGAAGGCGCCTGGTGGAAACAGCCTTGCTGTCTCCGGTGAAGGACCAAGCGCTCTGTTGGGTTTGGGCTGGTGCGACGTTACCATCAAGGGGAAGGAGCGTTCGCTTCCCCATCACGCCCAAGCATCTGGTCCGTACATGATTGAAACGCTGATTGCAAATTGTCCCTTTCCATTCATTCCAGGAGCCGGCAAGAAACTAGACAAGGCAGATTCTATTTTGTTAGCTGTGTTGCTGTGTGGGTTTCAAAAGTTCTTTTAACAAAATTGTCCCAACAGCCTATAATTCAGCCTTTTCCCTTGGCAAGGCTGAGCTCGACCCCAGGGAGTCTAAATGAGGGCCGGCTTTGGAAGATGGACGCTGACAGCCACGGGGTGGGGGGGGCACCTGCTGTCCCTGTTCCCTCCTAGGAGGTTCCCCGGGGCGCAGGGTGATGCCAGCTCCTCTCCAGGCGCAGAGGCTAGGACTCCGCAAAAACACTGGTTTCTCCACACAGATACTTATCCCGAAGCCTCAACTACTTGTCTTCCTTCTTTTTACGAACCTCAGGGTGCCAGGATTCCAGGGACCAGGAACACAGATATGGAACAGTTTGGACCTTGCCCACCCCCCCCAGGGTTGATGCTCTGGGACTAGACTCAGCCCCCAGGCCCCCGCCCCTTGCCCGCTGCCTTGATCTACATGCCCTCCCCCAGCTCCCGGGAGTGTGAAGCTGTAGCAACCCTAAGGCTCTCTGTGGTTGGGGGCACATGGGTTTGGGAGCACGAATCAGACTGCTATTCAGTCCTGGCCTCTGCCCCCTTTCGGCTGTGGGGGTCTTGAACAAGTGTCTTAGCCTCCATGCCTCAGTTTCCCCATCTATAAAATGGAGATTATAATGACACCAGCTTTGCAAGGTGGTTGTAAACATTTGACAAAAGAATAAAATTTTAAATTGTTTTAGAGAGGGAGCAAGCGAGCAGTGGAGAAGGGCAGAGAGGGAGAGAGAGGGGGAGAGAGAGAGAGAGAGAGAATCTTAAGCAGCGTGGAGCCTGACGCGGGGCTCGATCCCACGACCCTGGGATCATGACCTGAGCCTAAATCAAGAATCAGACACTCAACCGACTGAGCCACTCAGGTGCCCTGATGAAGAAATAATTGTACAGTTCTTAGACTGATGCCTGGCCCCGAGGAACCTCTACGTAATTGTTAAATTCTACTTAGTCATTCACTCCTCATTTATTTATGAGGACCCCGTTCTTCACTATCATTACTTGCCCTTTTATTATTCATTCAGTAATTAGTCTTCACGTGTCCTGTGGGCACTGGGGGCCTGAAGCCCAGGCCCTGACTTCAGTAACGGAGACCCCAGGGCAACAGGCACATCCAGCTTCCGCCCCGGGGAGCTCGCCCAAGGGCCACGTCACACACACACACACCTCGCAGAAAATCTCACTCCACGTTTTCACACTCGAGAACACGAGGCCTCGTCAAGGCTCAGTGCCGGGCCCAGTTTCAGAGCCGGCAGGTGCAGAGAAGGGCTGATCTTTAGCCGACTCTTGGGGTCTCCCACCAGCCAGGTGTTAGCCGGAGGCGTCTGAATCGATCTGACACGTTCCTATCAAGTGCAGGTGGTGACAGATGGGCTCAGCCCAGCCCCTTGGACACCCCCACACACCTGCAGGGCTGCCTGGGGCTCAGAGAAACCCCAGGAAGAAGAGTGGTTGGTTACAGGGAGGCCAGGCCGGCCCAGCTTCTGGCTCCAGAAAGGCAGCTGGGAAAGCGGTCCGTGGGCACACGCTTGGAGCGGCCCCTCTGAGCACGAAGGGTAGAAACACTCGGCGATGTGAGGATGATGAGCCTCCTCCCTCTGGCGTCCAGCGCTGTAAGTGCTTTGCAGCATCTTCCTTCCAGCGGAGAGCAAGGGAGCCTACGACCGTCAGAACCCTGCAAGTCTGCGGAGTGGGCAGTCCTCCTGGGGAACCCCTGGCCCCCAGATCCCTCCCTCCCCAGGCTGGCCGGAGGCCCCAGGTTCCCAAGGACTCTTGTCCTGAGTGGAGGTAGGTGCCCCTGGGACGGGAAGCTTCTCAAACTCTGAGTTGTGCGAGTGGAGAGTGTGTTCAAGCCCCTCCCGGGAGGCAAGTTTGAGGGGCTTGAACGTGACTGACATCCTTTCAAGAAGAGGGGAGGAGGAGAGCCTGGGTGGCTCACTTGGTTAAGCGTCCGACTTCAGCTCAGGTCATGATCTCACGGTTCGTGGGTTCGAGCCCTGTGTCGGGCTCCGTGCTGACAGCTCAGAGCCTGGAACCTGCTTCAGATTCTGTGTCTCCCTCTCTCTCTGCCCTTCCTCCGCTCACGTTCTGTTTCTCTCTCAAGAACAAATAAACGTTAAAAAAAAAATTAAAAATAGGGGCGCCTGGGTGGCTCAGTCGGTTAAGTGTCCGCCTTCAGTCAGGTCATGATCTCGCGGGTTTGTGGGTTCGAGCCCCGCGTCGGGCTCTGTGCTGACAGCTCAGAGCCTGGAGCCTGTTTCGGATTCTGTGTCTTCTGCTCTTTGACCCTCCCCTGCCCACCCTGTCTCTCTCTCTCAGAAATCAACAAAACATTAAAAAAATAAAAATAAATTTAAAATAAATTTAAAAACACGAAGAGGGGAGGATGCACAGATGGACATGTGAGGAGAGCACCACGTGACAACAGGGATTGAGCAAGGGACCCACAAACCACAGGACCACCGAGGGTGGCCGGCAGCCCCTGGGAGCTGGGAGACAGGCCTGGGACAGGCCCTCCAGCCTCCCAACGGGTCAACTCTGCTGACCTGCTGACTCCCAGGAGTGCGAGAGGCGGGAGGTTCGTCGTGCTGGGCCCCGGGCTGCGGTGCTCTGTCGGGCAGGTCTGGGAGCACAGCTCTGGGTCCCTCCCCGCACCTCACAGCAGGAGGCTGTACCACTGGCCCAAGAGGGACCCGTTTGTCCCGCGGACACTGCGCCCTGAAGAGTGAGCCTGTCCTGGGCGGACCGGGCCTGCACCCCGAGCGCAGGCACCGTGAGGCGGGCTGGGGGCGGGAGCTGCGGCCAGAGCCCGTGCCCTCCGAGGACGTCGCGGGCCGCAGCACGGGCACCGGTTCCGGGGGCCGATGGGGACGGGGCTGCCGATCCGGGAGGATGGTCAGGGCAGAGCCACCAACACACACAGGGTTCTGTCCGCCTCACTTCCCGGGGATCGCGTTTCCCTTTTGACATCCAGCAAAGACGAGCGAGGTCTCGGATCTGTTTGGGCCACGGTCCCTCCCGCCCCCAGGTACATCTTTCTGTAAATGTGCTACTTACTTTCATTAACCCCTGAATGAATATAAGAACTTAATCAGCCTTGATTCCCACACGGTTTAAATAACTCCAGGTAAAGAACACTTTTTTAATGTTTATTTTTGAGAGAGAGAGAGACAGAGCCTGAGCAGAGGAGGGGCAGAGAGAGAGGGAGGCACAGAATCCAAAGCAGCTCCAGGCTCTGAGCTGTCAGCACAGAGCCCGACGTGGGGCTCGAACCCACGAACCGTGAGATCATGACCTGAGCTGAAGTCGGACGCTTAGCCAACTGAGCCATCCAGGTGCCCCAAATCACTCCAGATTTTTGCAGTTATGCACTTTGAACGTAATTAAGATGAGCCGATGCACAATCCTGGCACATAAATAAAAGTAGAGTCTACATTCTTTTACCTAAATATTCCTGGATGCATCCTGTTTTGACATTTGATTTCTGGGTCTCCTCCCACCATGCTTAGATACCAGAACCCGCGTAGCTGTGTCCCAAGTTTGGGTGAATGTATTTTTTTCAAAGGCCTTTCTGAAGGCATGGCCTAGAACATTAATTCTGGAAGAAAATGCACCGTGACAGCGGGACATGAGATGCTGCAGGCTGGGATGGCCCGGGGCTGCCTTAACCACGTCCTGCCCAGAAAGCAGCTCCAATGAGAAACGGCGAACTGGATTTCCCGGGCGTTGGCCTGCAGCAGCTTCGAAACCACAAAACACTCTGGGAATTAACCAGCAGGCGCTTCCCAGTCCCTCCCTCACAGTCCGGCATTTCAGCTTGTCTCGAGCTGGCCGGCCAGCATCTGGGCCCTGGAAGACCTCAGTCAGCGGTGGGCAGCAGCGGCTAACCGGGGACTGAGCAGCTGGCCGGGGCCTCTGCCATCAGACCACCGGACGGTCATCCCATCCCCCTTCAAGGCCATTAGCTAAGTGGGAGACAGACTTCGATGAAGAATCCAAACACTGCTATTGATGGGACAGGTTTGAGCAGCCTCTGGGAGGGAGCCTGGGGTGAGGGCGGCACCCAGTGAACGTCAGGAAGGGCTTGGGAGCTTCTCTGTGCAGCCTGTAACCAAGCTGCTGGAGGAGACCCAGGGCTGGTGAATCCGATGATGTGAGCCCCTTGGTGGAAACATCCATCAGGATCGGCCCGGCCGTGTAAACATTGGGGCTCCCGGTGCCTCCCGGGGCGGCGTCTCCAGGAAATCTGCACTCAACGCTCACTTTCCAGGGTGAGGCCAGCCCTTCCGATTGTTGACGGCCATGTTTGAAAGATGGTGGCCCTCTCGCCAGGGGCAGGGCTCCGTCCTCATTCACATACTCCCTTTGACCTTGTCCCCCCACCACCGTCCCCCGCCCACCCCCAGCTCCTGGTCTGTATCCTCTGGGCGCCAAGCTAGCAGAGATACTCCTTTATTAGACAGCGTGCTTTGAATGTTCCCATATTCCTTTCCTGTCGCTGCTGTAACAGGTGACCATGAACTTAATGGCTTAAACTGCACAGATATGTCACCTGACCATTTTGTGGGTCGTAAGTCAGATACAGGTCTCACTGGGCTCCTTTCTGGAGGCTCTGGGGAGGACCCATGTCCCTGCACAATTCTCGTGGGAATTCAGTCCCTCGTGGTGGTAGGCCTGAGGCCCCTCTTTTCTTTCTGGTTGTTATCAGTTTCTGGAGGCCACCACGTCCCCTGGTTCACGGGCCCTTCCGCTGTCTTCAAAGCCAGTGATGTCATGGCACACCAAGCCTTCTGTCCCATCACGGCCGGGAGAGGCTCTCCATAGCAAGAGAACAAAGGCCCAAAAGGGCAATGACACTCAGGGGACCTAACGTGTCACTTTAACAGAAGGCAATAGATTATGAAGAAGAGACAGGATGAAGGGAAGCACTTTGAGCTTCGAGGGGCAGAAGGTGAACACATGGGGGAAACTGATGGAAGATGGGGTTGTTGGGTGAGGTTTCGTATGCACGGACTTATCTCAACCACCCCCACCTCTGGTGAAAAATGCTGTTCTTTCCTTCCAGGGGCAAGAGAATGGGTACCTCCCCAGCACACCACCTTCCCAGGGCCAGCTTCCTGGGGGGCCCCTGTGTGTGTGTGTGTGTGTGTGTGTGTGTGTGTGTGTGTGTGTGTGTCTTTAAATATTAATTCTTGAGAGAGAGAGAGAGAGAGAGACAGAGCATGAGCAGGGGAGGGGCAGAGTGAGAGGGAGACACAGAATCCGAAGCAGCTCCAGGCTCCAAGCTGTCAGCACAGAGCCCAATGCGGGGCTCGAGCCCACAAGTCCTGAGATCATGACCTGAGCTGGACTCAGATGCTCAACTGACTGAGCCCCCAGGCGCCCCACCCCTATGTGTTTAATGCTCCACCGGCCCGACCTGAAATCCTTAACAATGTTTGCTCCCCACGTTTTCATTTTGCATGAAAGGGCCCTGAATTATGTAGCTGGTCTTGCCCCTTCCGTATCTGAATTTTTGGCTCTCTTTGCTGTCTCTTCTTCTAGAATGCAGACATGTGACCCTGTTTTATCTACACCTGACTTCCCAGGGAGTACCTACTCTACTGTGGGACCCCATAAGTGTAGCTGGTGGCCAGGCTGGGGCCGCTCCGTTTCACGGGCAGCTAGAGTGAGCATCTGGCCCCGAAGTCCACTCCTGGGGGAAGAAGATGACAGCTGGGTTCACATTTAAATAGCCTAAAATCCATGCTGTGAGATTAATCTAGTGTAGATTCTCACTCATGCAAATAAAACCATTACTCTGCTCACGTAGGGAGCTTGGCAGAAACACATTTGGGGAACATAGTGGGCAGGAGAGCGAGCCTATCCAAAGAGGGGCCTGTCCCAGAAGGGGCCGCCGTGCGTCCCTCCTTCGGCAGGCGGGAGAGGCCTAGGCAGGCAAAGCAGGTGAGGGTGAGAAACCAGTCTGCCAGGCCCTGCGTGCCAGGTGCCAAAAATAAGGTACAAACAAGAATAAATTTTTGGTTTTGACACTTTAATTTCATCCTTTTCCCCTGAAGCTCCAGACTGAGCAGCTGTTTACCAGGAAAGGAAATTCAGAGCAAGGCAATAAAAGAAAGGTCGGGAAGGTGGGAGCAGTATAACCGGTGTGTAACGGTATCGACCGCATTTCATTTCTGGAGACTTGATGTTTGAACATCTGCTGTGCAAGCATATGCTGGACACACCTCATCCTGGAGCCCCTTGCCTTGGCCTCCTGCTTCCCTTGACCTTCTTCCACCTCATACCCACCCCCACCCCACCCCGCCCCACCCCACCCCGGCCCGCGGTCAGAGGAGAAGTGCTTTTCTTTCTTCTTCTTTTTTTTTTTTAATATTTTATTTATTTCTAGGGGAGAGAGAGAGAGAGAGAGAGAGACAGCGTGAGCAGGGGAGGGTCAGAGAGAGAGGGAGTCACAGACTCTGAAATAGGCTCCAGGCTCTGAGCTGGCAGTCAGCACAGAGCCCGACGCGGGGCTCGAACCCACGAACCGCGAGATCATGACCTAAGCGAAAGTCGGATGCTTAACCGACTAAGCCACCCCGGTGCCCTTAGCACACTACATTTTAAAACAGTAACAAACACGGGGGCTCCCTGCCCACTTGGAGGATAGGCAGTAGAGGTAAGCAAATACCTCCTTTCAACCCTCCATCCATGCATCTATTCATCCAAAATTTATTGAGCAATATGGTGCATGTAAAACATCTCCCAGAGTGAAGCTTGTCTTTTTACTTTATTACACTGTCCTTAAATTTCCACGGAGTCACATATATTTCTCAGATTCTGCATCATGTGCTTTTTGGATCGTAAGTCCTTCTCTATCTTGGCATCACAAAGATGTTCTGTGTTTTCTCCTAAAAGATTTAGAGTTTTGCTGGGGCGCCTGGGTGGCTTAGTCGGTTAAGCGTCCGACTTTCGCTTAGGTCATGATCTCACGGATCGTGGGTTCGAGCCCCGCGTCAGGCTCTGTGCTGACTGCCAGCTCAGAGCCTGGAGCCTGTGTCAGTCTGTGACTCCCTCTCTCTCTGACCCTCCCCTGCTCACGCTGTCTCTCTCTCTCTCTCCTAAAAATAAATAAAACATTTAAAAAAAATAAAAAAAAAGATTTAGAGCTTTGCTTTTTTTCTCATTGAGGTCGTTAATTCATCTGGATCTTTTTTTCACATGTCGCATAAGGGAAATACTAGTTTTCTGTTTGCCTTCGTGGACGGCCTGGTACCCTAACACAACTTAATGTACCTCTCACTCTAGCCCCCACTGATCTGCACTGTCATTGCCAAATTGCCACGTGCCTCTGGCTTCCCTGCTCTACCCTGAGGGTCTATTTTCCCTAGATCCAAACCACCACTGGCTTATTACCTCATATCCCTTTAGAGTAAGTATGTACATCTGGAAGAGCAAATGTCTCATCTGTCTTCTTCAAAATTGTGTTGGTAGTTCTTGGACTTTTACTTGCAGATGTGGTGGCATCTCTCTGTCTCTGTCTCAAAAATAAATAAGCATTTAAAAAAATTTTTTTTAATTCTGTCTATTCCCAGTTCGATGAGGATTTTCTTTAAAAAATCACGAGTGGGAAAAATCGTGAGTGGAAATTGCATTTTATCAAATGCCTTCCCTGCATCGAATAAGATGATTATTATATATATGGACTTTCTCCTTTAATCTTTTAATGTGGTGAATTACTTTAGCAGATATTTCAGTGTTCAACTGTCTTATATTCCCGACTTAAAGACTCTGTGCTCACGATAAAGCATTTATATATAGACTGCTGGATTTGGTTTGCTAATTTTGATATAGGATTTGTGCATCTGTGTTCCTATTTTCTTTGTAGGTACTGTTTCTTCCTCTTTCTGGCATCACAATTCTGCCGCCCTTACAAAAAGAGCTGGGGAGCCCCTCCTCCTGATGCTGTCCCATATTTCCCCTTAGGAAACTTCTATGGAACAATTTGTATTGAATAGGGGTTATGTGTTCTTAAAGGCTTGATAAAACTTGCCTGTAATACTGTTCGGTTTGATGCTTTTTTTTTTTGCAAGTAGATTTATGACGACTGATTTAATGTCCTAAATGCTTTCAGGTTTCTATTACTTTTTGAGATCCTTTTGATCCTTTTTATGTTTTCTGTGCATTTGTCTATTTCATGTTGTACAACTCGTAAATCTGCTTGACATAAAGTTGTCCCCATAGTGCTTATTTTGCTAAAGATTTCTCTTGCGTGCTTGTGTCTACCTTTGAGTTCCTGATAAAATTCATTTGTGATCTCCATTTTTTCTTTTGCGATCTTTATTTCCAAAAGTTTATTCATTTTGTCTTCTTGGAGAATTAACTGTGCCACTTGTTAATTCTTTCTTTTGTATATTTCCTGTTTCACGAATGTCTGTACTTATCTTTAGCCTTTCCTTCCTTTCATTACACTTTTTTTCCTTGTATTTTTTTTCTCATTTCTTGTATTAAATACTTTACTAAGTTTCACTATTAGTTGCCAATGACTATTTTTAGTTACTCTTATTTCTACTTTTTTCCATATTTAGAAATCTTGCTCTTTCTTCAGTTCTAAATACTTGAGACTTTTTATTATGCTTTATCTTCGAATTATTTAGACATATGCTTTTTAGCTTGCAATCATTTGGGATTCTCATTTCATAATTTAGTGTCAAGAGGTGATCTGTACAATATCTGTTGAAATTTTCTTTGCAACCTGATGTCAAATTCGATTTTGTTAAATGTCAGATTCGAGTTTGAAGACAATATTCAGCATCTATGCATATCTAGGTCAAGCTTATTAATTGTATGGTTCAAATTAAACTATGATTGGGACGCCTGGGTGGTTCAGTTGGTTAAGCGTACGGCTTTGGCTCAGGTCACCATCTCACAGCTCATGGGTTCGAGCCCCGCATCAGGCTCTGTGCTGACAGCTTAGAGCCTGGAGCCCACTTCAGATTCTGTGTCTGCCTCTCTGCCCCTCCCCAACTCACACTCTGTCTCTCTCTCCTTCAAAAATAAATAAACATAAAAAAAATAGGCTATGATTTTCTAACAGAGACATGCTAAAATTTCTCCCTGTGATTATGCATGTTGGTTTCTTTTGCAGTTTTAGTTTTTAAAAAAAATTTTTTTTTAATTTTTTTAAATGTTTTATTTATTTCTAGGAGAGAGAGAGACAGTGTGAGCAGGGGAGGGTCAGAGAGAGAGGGAGTCACAGACTCTGAAACAGGCTCCAGGCTCTGAGCTGGCAGTCAGCACAGAGCCCGACGCGGGGCTCGAACCCACAAACTGCGAGATCATGACCTAAGCGAAAGTTGGACGCTTAACCGACTAAGCCACCCAGGCGCCCCTACTTTTTAAAAAAATTTTAAAAACATTTACTCATTTTTGAGAGAGAGAGAGAGAGAGAACGTGAGTATGAGAGGGGCAGAGAGGGGCGTAGACAAAGAATACGAAGCAGGCTTCAGGATCTGAGCTGTCAGCACAGAGCCCAATGTGAAGTGCGAGCTCACAAACCTCGAGATCATGACCTGAGCCAAAGTCAGACGTGTAACCAACTGAGCCCCCCTGCAGTTTTGCTTTCCATATTTGAGGCCAAACAGTTAGAGGCACGGAGGCTCAGCATTGGCATATTTTCAAGAATGGTGGTTTTTTTGGGGGGATAAACACTTTTTGTCTTAATTACTCCTTTGTTAGTAATATTGCTATTTCTTTTGTATACATTTTACATATGTATGCGTTTTTGTATACATATCAGCTTTTTAAAAAAAGATTTTAATGTTTTTATTTTTGAAAGAGAAAGACAGAGGGCTACGAGGGGAGGGGCAGACACACACACACACACACGTATACACACACACACACACACACACACAGAACCTGAAACAGGCTCCAGTTTCTGAGCTGTCTGCACAGAGCTTGACACAGGGCTTGAACTCACAAACTGTGAGAACATGACCTGAGCCAAAGTCAGATATTTAACTGACTGAACCACTCAGGTGCCCCTCAGCTTTTTTTTTTTTTAAATGTTTATTTATTTTTGAGAGAGAGAGAGCGCGCAAGCAGGAAAGGGGCAGAGAGAGAGGGAGACACAGAATCTGAAGCAGGCTCTAGGCTCTGAGCTGTCAGCACAGAGCCCAACGTGGGGCTTGAACTCACAAGCTGCAAGATCATGACCTGAGCTGAAATCAGATGCTTGACTGACTGAGCCACCCAGGCGCTCCAATTTTTATATACATATTTTTTCAACCTTTATTTTCAACCTTTCTGTGTTGTCTGGGTTGACTTGGATCTAAAACTCTTTTGTATAGATAGATTCTTTTCAACCAATCTCTGTAATTAATAGGCAAGTTTAATATGTTTATTATCATAATTACTAGCATATATGGACTTAACTGATATATTTGGACTAACACCTATTATCTTACTTACCATGTCTTTTTTCCATTTTTTCTTTCCCATCTTGCATATTATTGTTGGCTAACATTTTAGCTTCACTTTGTCTTTAACCCCCTTGATTCAGCATGATTATATTTGCCGATAAAACTATTAATTATAGTCAATGCTTATTAGGTTGACGATCTTTTAAATCCTCCTGGATTTAATTTGTTTTTTTTTTTTTTATTTGAAGATCTAGTTGGCTTTATCATGAGATCCATGGGTCAGGCAGCATCCCATCTAGCAAGGAGAGGGGAGCTCTTAGTAGACTCTTTTGTTTCTTTCTAAAAATTTATTCAGTTGTCACTTTTGGATGATAGTGTAGTTGGACATATAGCTTAGGATAGCAGATATATCTCTCAGTACTTCACTGACCCAACAGTAACTGTCTTCTCGCATCCAGTGGTGATGCTGAGAATTCCATAAAACCAATTGTCATTTCTTTTCAGGTAGGTAGTCTTATCTCTTTGGCTTCTTTGAAGATCTCTGCATCTTTGATGTTTTCTGGTTTCTCTACAATGTGTTACTAGGTGCATTTGTTTTTACTTGGCCTGTTTGGGTAATGTGACACTTCACTCTAATGACTCATTCCTGCGATAATAGAAAACTCCTGTCACTTTTTTCATTTTGAATTTGTCCCTCCATACCCCCTCCATCTTAATTTTCTTCTTCTAGACCACCTATAAGATATATGCTCAGAATGAACCCATTTCTTCTGGGAAAATAACTGGCCGTTTTATTTTTTTAAGGCTAATAAGATTTTCTGTGAATTTCCCATATTGGCAAGCTGATTCATCTTTTGTGACTTTTAACGTCTCTTTTTTTTGTGGTGGTTTATTTATGTGCATGTTTTCTAATTTTTCCATTGCAGGTTCACATGAGAGTGTTTGCCTCTGCCCCGTGGGAGTCTGGTGCACTCTAGGTCGCTAAATTGCTCCTGTAGAGCAATTTCATATTTGCTTCTGCCAGGACTCAGGCATTTAAATGCTTCTGGAACAGTTTTTTTTGTTGCTCTTGTGACTTGCTTTCTCTGCCTGTCAGTGTAACATCGCACCTTGCTCTTGTCTCGGGCACAGGCCCAGGGTTTTGATTCCTGACAGGTGAGTTCTTTTCTATCCAAATCCCTAAATCCCTGGCCCAGGAGGTGGAGTTTTGCCAGCTCTCTTTGTACTATCTTCAAGACAGCAGTGAGCAGCTCTTGAAGACTCCAGGCTTTACGCTGGGGCTCTTTCCAGCTACTTCACCTTGAGTGACTCCAGATGTCACCTCAGGTCCCCGTGTTAGAATTTTAGCCCCCACCCCCAGATCTGAGGAGTGTCAGGACATTGGTTTCTGCTTTCCTGCTCCAGATTTTAAGTCTCGATTTCCCATCCTGAGGACTTTCCTATCTTTTGAGTGTGGATCCTCATTATGGAAACCATTTGGTGGTGGTGGTATATTTTGTTCTGCTCATCTTTGCACGAGGAGGGGGCAGAAAAGTCCCCATTCACTTGGTCTGCCATGTGGCTGGGAAGCCCTTCTCTCCTTCCACTCACCTGCCCCCCACCTGGTTTTAATATAGACACAGACATGTTTCAAAGAGCCCTTGGATGGAGGAGGCCAGAGGGAGGGACAAGGATCAATGAGGGAGAAGGAGGGTAAATCGTGAGGGAAGGACACATGGGCTGAGTGGTCATCGGGGTGATCTCTATAGGGGTAGATTTGGGGAAGCCCAGTTTGGAGTCTGGGAGGGGCGTACTTACATAGGCAACTCAGGAAGGGTGATATAACAGACCCCCTCCAAAGAGTAGACTCCCTGTGTCTGACTCTATGATCTCTGTTCAACTCCAGCATGACCTCATGGGAGTCAGAACTGTGATTATTACCTTAGGTCAGCACCACGGGCTGGCCAGGTGAGCCACCGCCTTCTGGGACAGATCCAGCCTACAGACCACCTCAGCCCCGAGGGAGCACAGAGACCCACGGCCTTAGGATTTGGCCCAGAAAGAGGACACTGGATGGAGAGCTTCCCAGACAGCCAGAAAGGCACTAGGGAGAAGGCATCAATCTCTCAGAAAATGGAAGCCTACATGCTTCCGATCTCCAATCAAACCGAGGAGACAGAAGAGGTGACTTGTTGCCAAGCTGCCACAGCTCCAGAATGACTGCTGAGGAATCGCTTGGTACTTCAGATCCAGGGATGGGGGCTCTTGAAGCAATATTTCATGGGAGAGATATTGAGCCCTCATCAGGACAAGAAATATGGTTGTTAAACAGGCAGCTAATGGTATACCATCCATCTGGTGGCAAATCTGTGAGCTTCATTGAGCTGACCAGCCCAGCCTCAGAAGAGGGATGCAAAATTAGCCAGAAGAGGGAAGAGGTGAAAGACGCTGCTGGAGAGGTGGGGTAGGAGAAGCTTGTCCTCCACGCGGGGATTCTGGAACATGGAAGGGAAAGAATGGGAAGTTCGTTTTCTTCCCAGCTCTTTACAAGGAATGTTTTGACATTGCTAAAAGGAATGCCCCTGACCAGCACTCCCCACCAAGGATCACCAAACCCCATTGTTAAATCCCCACCCGGGGCCACCCCCCAAAACCAGAAAGCTGCCCTGCAAAACCTGCACAATCAACCTGACCTCTGGGTAATCAGGAAATCAAGGACAAACTTGCCTCATCAGCGAGAAGCTGTGAACCTACCTGCCCTGGGAAATCTAGATGTAAATTCAGGCCGATCTGTAGTCTTCCTGGAGCGTCAGACTTGGTTTCCAGCCAGGTCCCAAGCTAAGGTCAGACAAAGCTGGCAGCAGACTGTGGTTTGGAGCAGGAATGGTCAGGAAGAGGGGTTTCCTTCCCGGTGGGGTGGGGGGAGGAAGGTCAAGGTTTCTTCCCAAAGCTACGTCAAATGGTTTCTGCTTTGGGGCCCCTGGGTGGCTCAGTCAGTTGAGCGTCCAATTCGGCTCAGGTCATGATCTCACAGTTCATGGGATCGAGCCCTGCGTTGGGCTCCGTGCTGACAGTGCAGAGCCTGCTTGGGATTCTCTCTCTTTCTCTTTCTGCCCTTCCTCCACGGGCTGTCTCTCTCTCTCACACTCTCAAAACTAAATAAACATTTTTTAAAAAAGAAAATCAAATCTTTTCAGATAATTATGCAAAGCTTTCCGTGGCTGAGGCCATTCCTCAGCCGTGCATTTTGGTCTCATGTCACCGTTTAAGTCCCTGGGTCACTGGCCGCTCCTGGTGCCCCTCTGCTTGCAGGCGTGCAGCCTGCTTCTGTCCCTGGGGCCACTTTACATTCAGCCCCGCTCAGCAAGGCTGTGCTGTGTTGTGGTGCAAACGACCCTCCGCTCTCAGTGGCTCCCTGTGAACAAGGCTTGTTTTTAGCTCATGCTGAATGCCCATCACAGATCGGCTGCAGCCGGGCCCCAGGAGATGGCGGCGGCAGAGACTGGAGGCAGGGAGTGCCAGGAGCTGGAGCCCTCAGAGGGGGCACAGCCCTGTGACACCCTGATTTCTGACTTCCGGTCTCCAGAACTGTGAGAAAATAAATCCTGTTGTTCTCAGTTTGCTGTACGTTGCTAGGGCAACCAGGGGAAACGAATGCAGATTTTATACTTGCTCCAGGACCCAGGCTGGTGGAGCAGCCTCGGCGCCCAGACCACTGGGGTTTTCATCAAAGGAAAAGAAAACAAGGCAATAAGCATGAGCTGGTCCTCAAAGTTCCACACAAAGGTGACCCAATCATTCTGCTCGCATCTCATCGGCTGGAATGGGTCGCCTGCATATCTATGTTTTCAAAAAGCAGGAAATGTCATCCCTTACCCCAGAAGTTGGCCACACGATAAACGTTTTCTACTGCGGGCTGCACAGTCTCTGTTATAGCCACTCAACTCTGCCACTTAATGAAAGAGCAGCCATAGACAAATGTAAATGAATGTGCATTCCAATAAAACTTTATTTATAAAACCAGGCAGTGGGCCGTATTCTGCTGAAGGAAGGGGTGTGGATATTGCCGAGTGATGGGACAGCCTCACATACATTCCTTTGTGTTTTTCACCTCTTCTCTGGTTATCTATTGCTGCACAGCAAATCACCCCAAAACTTAGCAGCTTAGAAAAACAACCATACTTAGCGTTGCCTCTCACAGTCCTGTGAGTTGCCTGGGTCCATCTAGGGGGCTCTTACTGGGGTCTTTCATTTGGTTGCTGTCAGTCAGTGGCTGGAGCTGCAAGAATTGGAAAGCTCGCTCATGTCTGCATGTAGCTGGGGGCTCCTGGGCTTCCTTACCTTTTTGTGTCTCTCCACATGGTTTCCACAGCATGGCGCCTTTTACGTAGCAGTTCAGGGCTCCATAGGCCAATGGAGAGAGAGTGCGAGAGCGCCGTCTGTGGCTATTTCAATGAAATTCAATTACAACGAAATCAAATTCGAAGTTCAGTTGCTGAGTCACACTAGCCACGTTTCACGTTTTCAATGGCTACACTCAGCCACTGGCCACCATGCCAAGTGGAAGGCGTGCTGCCTTCAGTGATCTAGTCTCAGACGTCAACAAGCACCATTTCCAACTCATTCTGCTCACAAGCCCACCCAGGTTCAAGGGGAGGGGAAACAGATCTCACCTCCTGATGGGAGGTGGCAAGGTTCTAGAAAGAGCACACAGAACTGAAAATATTGCTACAGCCATGTTTAGAAAAAAGAGGCCCAGCAGGCAGGACATTGGAAGGGCCTAGAGATCACTTCCGGGTAGCTGAGGACAGAGCCCAGGCCCTTCACTGGGTGGGGTTACTTCTTCTCTACACATTACCTAAGTCCTGGGTTGTGAGGATTCAATGGCCTGGTCTCATAGCGTTTATCACAGTGCCGGACACATAGTGAGCGCTCAGTAAATGTAGCTACCATTATGTCCCAGTTTTATATGTAGGAGGAATGCTGCATAAGAGACGGAATGCTTGGATCTCTCCAAAGCTCATCTGTTGAAAGCCCAGTCCCCAGGTGATGGTGCTCGAAGGTGGGGCCTTTGGGAGCTGAGTAGGTTGTGAAAGTGGAACCCCCAGTGAATGGACTCCTGCCCTTATAGAAGAGACCCCAGAGAGGTCCCTTGTATCTTCCATCATGTGGGACACAGCCCCACCTCCTACCCTCCCCACCACAGGCCTCTGGCCTGGAGAAGTCTGAGCTGGGGGAGGGAAAAGACAGCCAAGTTCACTTGGGAGATGTGACTAATGTCATAGGCTGAGTATTCGAAGACTGTCTTTGTGACCCGAAGCTGTCACCTAAGAGAAGTTGCCCAGGAGCCATGGCATTTGCCAGCCTTTCCGTCCCTGGGGGAGGGAAGATGGTTAGGGGCGAAGAGAGACACAAATAAGGAAGGGTTCCATTGGCAAGAATCAACAAGGACATTACACCTAGAAGCAGGAGTGGGGAGATTCACCAAAACACTAATAGTGGTCATCTGGGTAGAGGTAGGTATGAGAACTGGCTCTGCTTTATTCCGTGTGTTTTTCCCTATTTTGCACTTTTTCGCCTGGGGAATCTGAATTACTTACATAATTGGAAAAAAAAATACTTTTTCTTTTTTTTAATTGCATAAAAAGTATGCCTGAAGGAGGGGGAGGTTTTCTTCTCTGCAGGGGCCCAGTGTTGTTCCCAAATCAGAGAGCTTGTTTACCATCCTGCCTGCTTAGAGGAGACTCTGTGGACCCGTCAAACAGCCTCCAGGTTGGGGCTCTGAGATTTTCTCCTTTTGAACGACATTTGCTCTGCCCATGGCATCCCTCACAGGGACAGGAGCCCAGTCAGGCAATTTGAGGTGGGAAATATTGAAGTCAAGCCCAAGACAGTGGGAGAGTAGGAGAAAAATAAAACCTCATCGCCTAGAAAGTTCTGGATGGCTCTGGGTTCATGGCGGTGCCAGGAGCCACGTGTGGGATCTACAAAGCCCACTCCTCCGCAGTGGCCCGGTCAACTTCCGGAACACGCCTTAATTAACACCCATCCTTTGAGGCAGTGGTTTCTGGGTCCCTCATCGGCCAATCGAATGGTCCTCCTGGAAACAAAGACTCACTCGGAGGTGCTGGGTTTCCAGTAATTTCTTTCCAAGGTCTATTTGTCTGGAGAAGAGTTCACTGAATGGCATGTCCATAAATTCCATTTCATGATCACAAATACACTGTGGGGGTGGGGTGGGGGCGGCTTGTGCGGTTGCTACAGAGACGGGGATGGGCCGCACTTTTAATTTGTAGGGAACAATGATGGATGTCACTGACCCTCAGCAGGAAGCCTGAGGTTGCAATGACCATTGTCTCTCCAGTTCCCCTCCCACCATTTCCGGGTGAGGGGGACATGGGTGCCCAGTCAGCGCAGGCGCAGGCGGAGAAAATTGCCCAAGACCTCTGGGGGTCCCGGGGGGTTGATGCTGTTCCCGGTTCTTTCCAAATGTGCTCACGGGACGCCTCCCGTTTCCAGCTCTTCTGGGAGATGAAGCGCGTGTGGGGCTGAGCATTTAAACCAGTAAACATCCACCAACCCCAAAGAACAGGCCAGGAGGAGCCAGCTCCCTAAGGCTGGGAGGAGGGTGGGATGGGGGGCATCAGAGGGAATTCCTGGCATCTGTGGCGGCCCTCACAGTTATGCAAAACTGGCGGTGATTTTCCTGGTCTTTGAGGAAGATGCCAAGCAGAAAAGAAAAGCAAAGCCGAAAAGGAAAGGCTGGAAGAACCCCACCGCTGCGGATCCAGAGGCGGGACTGCAGTCGCAGATCCAAGAACCCCTTCACCGCCGAGCCACAGTACCCAGCACCCCCACCCCGGGACCGGGGACTTGAGGTTCAGTCTTCCAGCCTGACTGGGGCGCAGGGCCCTCCATCCACAGAGCCCACAAATCTCGAATCAAATTCAGGAAACCTGAGCCGGCCACAGGGTGTCATCGGTGGGATTACACCCCCCTCCCCGCCCCCAAGATGTTCACATGGATTTCTAACAGCTTTTCCCTTATGCCCTTCATGGAGCCAAAGGCCCGGAGCACCTCCCAACTGCACACACGGGTGAAGGAGGTGACTCTTGTCCCCAGGGGCTGCAGGTCTGGGATCTGATCAGACGGAGGAGCAAATGACAGCCAGCCAGCGCCCCCCGGGGGCTTGCGGGAGCCAGCGCCGCCACTGAGGGACGAGGCAGGAAATAAAAACTGGGTGCCTGGTGCCTCCCTCAGAGCTGAGACTCACTCCTGGCACAAAGCAAACCACCAAAGGGTCCACCAGGCCCAGCCTGACATTTGGACAAGAGTCCGGAGGAAGGTGCACACCTGTCCGGTCTGAACATTTACAAATTCGAGGTGGAGCTAACAAACCTTTCACTAAAATAGGTTCTAGTCTTTCTATTTTCCTACCTCGACGATAGGCCTTTATAACACCTCAGAGGTCAGATTGAAGTTCAGAATTTTCAGACGGCTGCGCTGGAACATGGGGGCACCAGGCGAGGCGGCTGGGCGTACCCCCTTTTCCTTCCCACCCCCCAACCCCCCATCCCAGCTCTGTCCACGGAGCCCGTTGCCAAATGGGCTGTGTACCCCCTGGTGCTGACCACCTGCAGAAGGGCAGACCTGGGGGTGGGTAGAGCTTCTGGAACCCCACGTTCCAGAGCATGGTTTACATGGGAGTCAGTGGGCACGTCCTCTTGACTCCATGGACAGCATATAATAAAGAAATGTCTGGCCCTTGTCCCTAGTTCTCGGGAGGTCACCCATAATACGTTGGAATTTTCTGAGTCAAAGAAGTGTCTCTGTGATTCTCAGGTGTCCCCTCCAAGCACCCCCGCATAACTCAGGATGGGGGCTGCTCATGCCAGCAAGACCGACCCCCGAGATTAGAGGATGGGGGTTTGAGCCCAACTTCTGGGAAAGGAAGTGGCTGGAGACTGAGCTCTGTCTCCATAGGGGAATGTCAATAAAAATTTTGGACACTGAAGGACATGGGGCACCCGGGTGGCTCAGTTGGTTAAGCACCCGACTCTTGATATCGGCTCAGGTCATGATCTCACGGTTCGTGAGTTCGAGTCCCGCGTCGGGCTCTGTGCTGACAGTGCAGAACCTGCTTGGGGTTCTCTCTCTCCCTCTCTCTCTGCCCCTCCCCTGCTCACGTGCTCTCTCTGTCTCTCAAAATAAATAAACTTAAAATTTTTTTGTGGACACCAAACCACAAGTGAGCTTCCCCGATTGGCAATGTCCTGCATGCCTGTCACCTGCTGATGTGCCTGGAGGGAATCATGTTTTCAAGGGTAAAAGAAGCTTCATGTTTGCGACCCCACAGGTTTCACGCTAACAGTCTCACCCTGCACCTGGTTTTGATTTGCATCCTTTAGCTATAATTAAACTATAAACAGAAGTTCAGCGCTTTCCTGAGTTCTGTAAGCTGTTCTAGTGATTTATTAAAAATTAGGGGGTATTGGAATCCCCAAATTTGCAGCCAGCTAATCAGAAGTGACAGTGGCCTGGCAACCCCCAAACCTGCAGCTGGTGTCTGAAGTAAGGGCAACCTTGCAGCGGACGGGGCTCTAAACCTATGACGTTTGGCATAACTCTGGGTAGACTCCTTGCCCCTGGGGAGGGTCTCCCCCGGGGGGGATCAGAGTGGGGCCTTCTAAAGTTGGGGCCTAAGGAAACAATCCTTCATGCCTGGGTCTAAGGGTGGTCCTGATTCGTCAAGGATGGATACTCGGGGTAGCTCACTCTGGGATGGCGCACGGGTGGGACTGGAAGGGGACAAACTGGTCCAGGTGGCCAGCAGGGCTCTGGGCAAGGACAGACAGAAGAGAGGAGAGGGATGCTAATAAAAGAAGCATCACGGCTCTGCTAAACCATCTCTCAGGCTAACCAGGAATCACAGGGCAAAGGCCACTTCCCCAGAGTTCGCTGGCGGGTTCCCTTGACCTGAGGGCTGCCTGGGTCTCAGCGCCCAGCAGCATCTTCCCCACACAAGTGCACACAGGGTGCTGCCTGGTGTCTGGGGGGCATTCCGCGGAATCGTGGCCCACCTAGGTTTCTCCTAGCGACGCTTCTCCCCTCTCTAAACACAGAGAAAAGCAAAAATCAGATTCACTCAAAAAAGGATAGAATGGAGAGGGCTTATTTGCATTATAATCTTTTTTTTTTTTTTTTTTTTTACCTTGCCTAAATGTTCCCCATTAAACAGCAAGCACTCCCTGGAGGGGGGGGGGGCATCAGAAATAGAATGCAATTCACAAAATCCTGACTCAGTCCCAGGTTTGAGGGACCCCCTCCCTACTGCACCGGCCGAGTCCACCTGGACTCGAAAGGATTTGGGGGGGAGGGGGGCGAAGCTGGAAGCTGTTTGCGTCTGACCCATCAGACAGCAGCCCTGAGGCAGGGTCCCCAAGACGACAGACCTCATTCTTCCTAGCTTTTCCGAAACCCTCGGAATTTTCGACTGTTATATCAACGGATATATATTTTTGTAGCATTTTCTATTTCTGCTCATGAGCTTTTATTCTCTTCAATAAAGGAGAGTTGTTAAATGCATAACAGAATGTGACTTCACGTTTATAGCTGACTTGGCCGAGCTCCAGGAACGCGCTGCGGTTGCATCAAGTCACCGAGGGGCGTGGTTAGTAGAAGGCATTGCGACCGGAGGACCCAGAATAGCCAGAAGAGTGGATCCCACAGGCTGGGGAGAGCTGGCAGGGCCCAGCCATGTGGTCCAGGCTCTTATCACCTTTTTCATTTAAATGCATTTTCAGGTGGGAGGGCGGGGGGGCGGCGGGAATATATGGGGCTTTTTTCCCCACCTGTTCTGTCTTCCCCGAGATGGACTTGTCTTGACTTCTCTTTACAGGAGGCATCAAATTGGTCCCACACATCTAGGATCCGAGCTTTGCTATTGCCCCTGAGGTCTCGGAGTGTCCCTTAGTTACCTGGTCCCTGTGGGGCCCCATGTCCCTGCCCAGCAAGGTGGCCATGGGTCTCTTTTCCTGCTTTCTCAGGAAGGCTGTTTGCAAAAGCCTGCCTGGTGCATCTTTCACGTGAGCGGTTCCAGAAGATACCTCTTCTGACCACTTGGTTGTGAACACACATGTCAAAGCTTAGCACACGCAAAGGGCATCCCTCCTGCTGCCTTGCTCTACCCAGGTTGAGAATCACTCTCTGAAGGGTGTCGGGGTCTCCCAGCCAACCCTCCAGAGCCTCTGAGCAAGAAGTGCTGAGGGCAGAGTAGTGATTTCTCTCCGAGCCTGGGCTGGGGTCTCCCCAGTGGATGTGCACCCCGCCCAGCCTGTGGGCACACACTCTCCCCGCTCACACAGGCCCTGCCGTGAACACGCACACCAGTGCACGTGATATGACTAGAGTTCTGGGGACTGGCACACTGTTTGCAGGGAGTCCCACCTGCTGTGTGCCATCGGGCAGCCCCTGGGCACCCCATCAGCTGGGATTCTTTTCCTTGCACTGTCCTTCATCCTGAGAGCCCCCCCGCCCAACTGATTCCTCTGGGCAGCCCCTGTCTGTTGGTCTGTTGTTCCAGCTGCTATGATAAATTCCATGGACTGGGCAGCTTATCCACAGAACTGATTCTCAATTTTCTGGAGGCTGGAAGATGGAGACGAGGGTACCAGCTGGGCTAGGTTCTGGTGAGGACCCTCTCGGGACAGGTTGCAAAAGGCCCCTTTCTTGTGTCCTCACCCCGCAGTGAGCTCTTTTTTTTTTTTTTTAAATGTTTTATTTATTTCTAGGAGAGAGAGAGAGAGAGAGAGACAGCGTGAGCAGGGGAGGGTCAGAGAGAGAGGGAGTCACAGACTGAAACAGGCTCCAGGCTCTGAGCTGGCAGTCAGCACAGAGCCCAACGCGGGGCCCGAACCCGCGAACCGCGAGATCATGACCTAAGCGAAAGTCGTACGCTTAACCGACTAAGCCACCCAGGCGCCCCACCCCGCAGTGAACTCTTTGTCCTCTTCTATGGGCACTAATCCCATGCATGAAAGCATGACCTAATTACTTCCCAAAGGCCTCCAAATAACATCACACGAGATCCCAGGAGCACCTGAGATTACTCATGTGATGCTAATCAGACTCAAGAGTCTGCTTCTTTGGAGAACCCAATCTGTGACAGTGGGTGCCGGAAGTGGTCCCCAAACACCCACACTGGGTTGGAATTTGGAACTGGATCATGTACCATCCGGTTGGCCACATGGCCCCCAGTCATGGTAGTGGAGGGAACACAGATAGATTTTGGTGCAGGGAGCATCACTTGTGAAAATTCTGCCGGTGGTGAACTGGCGTCGGGGGTGGGGGGTGGGAGGGAGAGGGCTCCCTCTGGGGTGACACATCTGGCACTTATAACCATGGAGGAGACACTTACCAAACAGGGACAGTGGTGCTTTGGGAAAAGGTAGTAAAAAGCTGAACGTGAACAGTGGAGGGTCTTCTTGCAGAGATATTAAGAGCCTCTCACCTCTTGGATTAAGACCTCAGGAAGCCAAAGACTTAACCCTAAGTGTAGCAGAACTTCATTAGGGGTTAAACTCTCAATCCAGAAAGATCTGCCATGCTAAGGTCAGGGACCCGGTTGGAAAGAATTGGATCCCAATACACAGGAAAGGCACATCTGGATTGATGTTCCTCCCAAATCTTGAATCTAAGATTCCCCCTGAACTCTCTGAGCCTGCAGAGAGGCCCCATCTCTCTGCTAAGGGCCAGCACCCCCCCACAAAACTTGAAAACAGCATAGAAGACTCTCCCCTGCAAAACAACACACATCCCTTCCAGAAGCTGCCCCCACCGCCCCTCCTGGCCACCAAGAAGTAGGGAAAAGTTGCAGTTCAGCTCAGCTGAGGACGCAGAGGAGAAGGATCCCGCCCCAAAGGAACCAGGGAAGCCAGCCAGCCTGTCCCTGCAGGAACCAGACATGTGCACATGGAACCCAGTGTCGAAGGTGCGTGATCGAGGGGCGGACAGGCAGCTGGGATGGGAGCAATCTTCCAGGACTTGAGAATCACCTCCCAGCTGGGGGCCCAGGGGATGATGCCTACACCATTTGGGCAATCCTGGAAGCACAGGAAGGTGACACCCACGTCAATGAGCTCGAAACACCAGCATTCCATGCGGACAAGGGAAGGAAGAATCCAAAGGCCAGCGACATGGGCGTGTTCGAGGAGGTACACCGAGTAAGGACAGAAAACCACCAGGCGAGCATGATCCACAGTGGAGCCCGGAAGAGGTTTACCAGAGCTGGAGGTGCCAGTAAGGGAGCACCAGTGTCACTAGAAGGCACCATGGTGACTCCTCTGTGAGCTGGCGTCAGCGGTGGGGTGGGGGAGAGGACCCCATCCTCCACTCCCCACCTCCTCTCTCCCCAAAACAAGAGGCTGCGTGGCAGCACTTAACCGTCAGCAACTCGATGGATGCAACTATCCCAGGGAGCAGAGAGATCACAGAGGAGCCCGTCTGGTCCGAGGTCCAGGGGGCTTTCCAGGCCATTTCTAAGGAAATGACAAACGCGTGCACCCTTGGGTGGAGCAAGTCAGCTGGCTGCGTGTCCCACAGCTGTCCTACGTTAAGAGACCTAATCCGAACCTGGGAAACATGCTTTCAGTCCCTGCTGGGAACTGGGGGTGTGCCCCGCCCGCACGAGGGTCATCTAATTATATAGATATTTGCACCTTGCTTTGACCTACTTTTTACCATTAATTAGGGTGGTTTGCAGCTCTGAAAGGCAGATGTCAACTTGTAGGAAACTGTTAGCGATGCAAATGATTCCGGTCTGATAACCAGTCAAATGGATTTTGTCTGGGAGAGATGCAAATGACTTCTGTCCTGTGGAAAAGCAAATCCCAAAGGTTACAGTTTCATTGCCCTGGAGGATGTTAACCAGCTCTGTACCCAACAGCGCTGTCTTATTCCAGATTTCTCCCCCAGCCTATATGTATCCAGGTTCTCGAATTCTCTTTGAACCAGCTTGACCGGCCTGCTGGTACCTTCGTTAAGGGGTTCAGTAAGTCTTAGATACATAATCACTTTATATTGGTGGAAGCACCACGCTTTTCACTTTTCGAAAATTAAACTTTGACACCTAGCACACGGATTCGCAAAGGCATTTGTGGCATTGTTGCTTGTAAGAGAAAAGTATTGGAAGCTAATGTTGGTCGGTAAGGAAATGGTGAAATTAATTATGGTGCATTATATACTAATTAATATACATCTTTTACGAAGGATGGAAAACTGTGGATGTATTTATATGGAGCAATCTCTGCAATTTAATGTTAAATTTAAAAATAGCAAGGTTGCAGGACAATGAGTATGATATGAGCTCATCTGGGTAAAAGAAGATAGACAGAAAAATAGGTCATTCACAGAAAGATATCTCTCTATGTATCTCTATACACACGCAGACACACATTCTAAGTGCGTCTCTGAAAATCTACATAAGATGCTGGTAACAGTAGTTACATCCAGAGAGGATGGGTAACAGGGAAGTAGGAGAACAGGAAGACACACTCTACTGTACAACCTTTGCGCCTGTTGGAGTTTGCATCGTTTGCACGTATTATTTATTCCGGCAAATTAATAACCCTTGAAATGGACAATTAGGGGAAAAGATGCAGGGGAGGGAAGACAACTGTAGTCTACGTGTGATAGGATAGGCCAAAGGCCCCTGAGGTCTGGATTTCTCTAGATGTGGGACTAAGTCCAGAATGGCTTTTTTCCCTAAGACAAGTTTCTTGGAAGTGTAACCCACACTTTAATTTACAGTAAAATTCACACTTTTTACATGTTCTGTTCTATGAGTTTTGACAAGCCTCTGCAGTCGCATAGTCATCACCACAACCAAGATCTAGAGCATAGTGTTCTCGGGGTGCCTGGGTGGCTCAGTCGGTTAAGCATCCGACTTCGCCTTAGGTCATGGTCTCACGGTTCATGAGTTTGAGCCCCGCGTCGGGCTCTGTGCTGACAGCTCAGAGCCTGGAGCCTGCTTCGGATTCTGTGTCTCCCTCTCTTCTCTCTGCCCCTCTCCTGCTCATGCTCTGTCTCTCTCTCCCTCTCTCAAAAAATAAATAGACATTTAAAAAATAAAATATTTAGAGCATCGTGCTTTTGAGGCTCATCCACATTATGACGTGAACAGCCGTTCTTTCTTTTTTATGCTCAGTAGTATTCCATTATGTGCATATCCCACCGTTTGCTGCTCTATTCTCCACGTGATGGGCTTTGGACTTGTTTCTAGTTTCTGGTGATTATCAACAAAAGCTGTTTATAAATATTCTCACACGAGTATCTGTGTGAACACAGGGTTTCCTTTTTCTTGAATAGATGCCTAGGAGTGGGATGTTGGGTTTACACCAATGTGCTTCGCTCCATAAGAAATAGCCCGATGGTTTCCAGGGCAGGGGTGCCTTCTTCGCACTCTTGCCAGCACGAGAGTTCTGTTGCTCTGTGTCCTCGCCCGAGACTGGCTTGGTTATCACTGTTCACTTCGGCCATTCTAATAGGTGTCTAAGGGTATCTCATCGCAGTTTGGATCTGAAGTTCTGTGATGACTTACAATGTTGAGTGTTTTCGACATCATCTGCATCTCCTCGGTGAAGGGTCTGTTCAAAACTCTTGTTGCCATTTTTTTATTGCCCAATGAATTGTTTTCTTATTATTGTGAGTTATGAGAGTTCTTTATGTATATCTTAGATGCAAGTTCTTTATCAGACATGTGCTTCACAGATGGTCTCTCGAAGTGTATTTCCTGATTGCTTTGAAGACTTCATTGCCTTCCTGCGATGAACATGAGGGATCTAACTCACGTCCTTCTCCCCTGTCTCTGCCTCTCCAAGCTTGAGAGCAGTTGTTGCTCTTGGATTATTACTATCATTATCATTGTTATCATTGTTCTGTTGAGAACTTTCTAACCTTGACAGGTGGACCTATTTCGTGTTGCCGTATAGTAAACAGTATCTCTCGGTCCTCCTTTGTCACAAGGATACATGCACACCCACCCTCCTTCTCCCCATAATCTTCCCCACTCCTTTTGATAACCACGTTTTAAATTTTGCAAAGTTCTTAACACCTATAAACCGTGAACTACAACCAAGTGTTGTCTGCTATATCCATAGTTTGACTTTAATCATGGTTCTATCATACTATAAGTTCTACAGAACAGAACGCCCCTCCTTCCAGGAAACATCCATCTCAGAATCTTTATTCCTTGAGCATAAATCTTGACTGGTTGTCTCTGGGCCTAAGGTGCCAACCATCCTTGTTTCCAGGCTTAAAAGACATAAACTGAAAATGAGAAAGCAACCCAGAATTGTCACTCTAATCTTGAAACTTGCTTTGATTCCTCTTCTAGGTTGGATCCAGTTTTCTGGATCTTATATGTTCCTCTTTATTTATTTCCTGGCTTCTCTGAATTATATCCTCTAGAAACTTGTTGAAGATAAACTGTGTCCTTCTATTTCTGAAATGTCTTTATTCTGCTCTAAGGTTTATTGACAGATAGTTTAGCTAGGTATAGTATTCTAGCTTGGGAATAATTTTCCCTTGTAACTTGGAAGGAACATTCTATTTACTTAAAGCATCCAGTTTCACTGGTGGGTAGTATGGTGCTAGTCTGACCCTCCTTTCTTTACTGAGCCTGTTTCTCTTTGCTCCTAAGTTCCCCACCTGTTTCCTCTAGCTCTACATGTTGAGATAATTTAAATTTTTTAAATGTTTTATTTATTTCTGAGAGAGAGAGAGAGACAGCGTGTGCAGGGGAGGGTCAGAGAGAGAGGGAGACACAGAATCTGAAACAGGCTCCAGGCTGTGAGCTGGCTGTCAGCACAGAGCCCGACACGGGGCTCGAACCCACAAACTATGAGATCACGACCTGAGCCGAAGTCAGACGCTTAACTGACTGAGCCACCTAGGCGCTGTTGAGATAATTTATTTTCTAGTGCTTCTATTGGACCTTTAATTTTAGCAAGTACTTTTTTTTAATCTCAAGAGCTCTTTAGTTGTTCACTGACTTTTTTCTCCCTAACCCGATTGAGTCCTTGTTTTATAAATATGTTATCTTCTCTAATCTCTCTGAATGTACTCAGCAGAGGTTTTGAATTCTATCTGCGCTTCATGAATCATCTCTGCTTCCTCTGGCCAATGTCTTTGTTGTTTTCCTAGTCTCCCTTTGTGCGAGTGGCCCTCCTCAAATGCCTGGTGACTCTTTGTGGCTCATTGTCCATTACAGGAAAGGCCTAGGTAGCAAGTTGGTGTTTCCTCTGCTACTGGGTCACTATGCCTCCTTCTCCCCTCCAGAGAATTCTGTAGAGGCCAGGGTAAGGGCAGGCTTTATTTATTAAATCTTCCCCCCACACACATACTGTACTGGACTGGAGGGCTTTACTATATCCTCCTGGGGGCCACCATCCCACTGGTGGCCTCCCAGCTCCGTGGCCTTAGTTTCCCCAACAATTGTTTCAACTTTTTTTTTTTTTTTTTTATCAAGGAGGCTTCTAGGTTTGGGTTGTGTGAAAGGTATGGGTAGTGGGAGGGTCAGCTACATTAGTAAGGTGTCTCTTTTTTTCATAGAGAGAGAGAGCATGCAGGGGAGGGACAGAGGGAGAGAGAATCTCAAGCAGGTTCCATGCTCAGCATGGAGCCCAACTTAGGGTTCAATCCCAGAACCCTAGGGTCACGACCTGACCCGTAATCAAGAGTCAATCGACTGAGCCACCCTGGGTGCCCCGAGTTTGGTGTCTCTTAAACAGACCTTCTGTGACTTCCCTGTCCTCAGCAGTCTTTCCTCTGGTGCTTTACAGTGTGTGTCAACCTGAGCCCAGAGGCCGTCTGTGGCCGGCTCCTCCCCCTTCACTCGGCAGCCCCATCACCACATAGTTTGGGCCGCAGTGCCTTCCACCTGGATAGCCCAGCTGCACGGTCTCTGCCCCAGTGCCCAAGGCTCTTTGCTGCTGTGGGTGTATTCCTTTCATGCTCCTACATTCACGTTTCAGTGAGGATTTGAAAGATGCTCACGTGCACAGTCCTCGAAATGGAAGCCTCGCCCCGTGATTGAAGTGAGCCTTGGCAGGAAGTAGAGGCTCTCATGACACAAATGAAATTGGACGTTTATTGATGCCTGTAACACACTAGCCGCAGTTATTCATATGCTTTCTCTTTATTTGTTGTTTGTTATTTCTCTTATCCCCACCCTGCAGTTTAAAACTGAGACATAGAGGGTGCCTGGGTGGCTCAGGCAATTGACTGAGTCTTCATTTCAGCTCAGGTCATGATCCTAGGGTCATGGGACTGAGCCCCCCATGGGGCTCCATGCTCAGCATGGACCCTGCTTAAGATTCTCTCTCTCTCTCTCTCTCTCTCTCTCTCTCTCTGTCTCCCTCTCTCAGGGAACCTGGGAGGCTCAGTTGGTTAAGCATCCAACTCTTGACTTCAGCTCAGGTCATGATCTCACACTTCGTGAGTTCAAGCCCCGCAGGGGACTCTGTGCTGACAGTGCAGAGCCTGCTTGGGAGCCTGTCTCCCTCTCTCTCTGCCCCTCCCCCGCTTGCTCTCTGTCTCTCTCTCAAAATAAATAAAAAATAAACTAAAAAAATGTTTTAAAAAATTCTCCCCCCCGCCCCTCTCCCCCACTCACACACACTCTCTCTCTCTTTCTAAAATAAAATAAAAAACTAAAAAACTAAAACTAAAAAATTAAGTAACTTCCTCTAATTCATGTGTCTAGGGAAAGGTAGATTAGAATTCCAACTTCCTGCCCTTTTGACTCGAAGATCCAGATGCTGAGGGCGCTGCAGCCTCCCCAGGGCCCTGCAGGACCATCACCCGCTGGGCGATTCGGCCCAGCCTTCAGAAACCAGCCAAGTCCATAGCAGGCGGCAGGGGAGATGTTCTGAACACCCAGACCGTGCATCCTCAATCCGCACCCACGTTTGTGTTCCAGGAAAATTGTGAAGACCAGGCTCCCTGCAGGGGTCTCAATGCCCTTGCGAGGGGTCCCCGGGGATCCATGTGACCGATCTGGGACAGCTGCGGGGCTGCACCTGGCTCCTTCCTCTCTGCCAGGTTATTAATTCGCCGCAATTAGGGCCTCACTCGGGGCTAAAGGAGGAAGGAGAAGAGATCTCCCGTAGTGGGGGGGGGGGGGTGCCTGGCAGAGCTGTTCCCCACCATCCCCTCCCCCCACCCTGCCCTAGTCCATAGGAAACACCATCTGGTGAGTGTCAGAGTCGAAGCTGCTGTCTGTTGAAGGCCCACGGTGGTGGCCTGCATTCACGACATCATCTCTACATTTTCAATAACTGTTTCAGGTAGGGACGATCATCCCCAATCTTCTGATGCGGAAACTGAGGCTCAAGGGCCAAGGAACTTGTCCAAGACCACCAGCTGGTAAGTGGCAGAGTCGAACTTTAAAGCAGGGTCTGAACGGTGCACAGGGCAGCGTGCACCCCACACGATGACAGGACTCCCAGCTCCGCCACAGCCTGGCGCGGCCCTGAGGGACAGCCAAGCCCCCAGAGGCTGAGCTCATGGGACCCCCAGCCTGGGCGCTCCCAAGGCCACGGTTGTGACCCTCAGCAATTTTGGAGGGTGAATCCTGAGCGCCAGCTCCCATAGCTATTGTGGGAGACACAGCCACATCGTTGATGGTCAGGATTCTGGCTCAGTCCTCCTCCCTCACCTGCCTGGCTCTGCTCCCCCCCCCCCCGGGAGTGCGGCCTCCGGCCCTCACGGCACCGAGCAGGGCTTCACGCAGCATTTAATCACATTTGCAGGGCAGCGAGCCAGCAAATGCAGGGTTACAGAAGCTGGACAAAACCCAGGGAGGCGGGTAAGGAGTGTGATGTGAAAGAAAAGGACCAGGAAGTAGTGTCCAACTTTTTTTTTTTTTAATGTTTTTATTTATTTCTAGGAGAAAGAGACAGCGTGAGCAGGGGAGGGTCAGAGAGAGAGGGAGTCACAGACTGAAACAGGCTCCAGGCTCTGAGCTGGCAGTCAGCACGGAGCCCAACGCGGGGCTCGAACCCACGAACCGCGAGATCATGACCTAAGCGAAAGTCGGACGCTTAACCGACTAAGCCACCCAGGCGCCCCTGTAGTGTCCAACTTTTAAAGGAGCCTTGTTTCTACAGGGGTCAGAGAGAACACTTTAAAAAATGTATTATTATTATTTAAAAATTTTTAATGTCTATTTATCTTTGAGATAGAGACACAGTGCAAGCAGGGGAGGGGCAGAGAGAGACACACGCACACAGAATGGGAAGCAGGCTCCAGGCTCTGAGCCGCCAGTACCGAGCCCAACGCGGGGCTGGAACTCACCAACTGGGAGATCATGACCTGAGCAGAGATCGGAGGCTTAGCCGACTGAGCCACCCAGGTGCCCCAGTTATTATTATTTCATTAATATTTATTTATTTTTGAGAGAGAGAGAAGAGACAGAGGATGGAAGCAGGCCAGCAGACAGCCCCACGCGGGGCTGGAACTCATCAACCACCTTAGCCAAAAATCAAGAGGCAGGTGCTCAGCCCACCAAGCCACCCAGGCAGTGCAGAAAGGATGCTTTTGAAAAGCTTAGTCTCCCACTGCCTGGCTTTCCCAGCAGAAGTGTGTCCCCAGAGCCCAAAGGGGAGGGTCTGGGTCAGAGGTGGCACAGGGAGGGGCTGTGGGGAGGAGCAGATGGGAGAGAGGAGCAGGTGGGACGGAGGGAGGGGCTTCCTGCAAGTCACCGGGAGGGTGGCTGGCTCCCACCCGGCTCCTATATGCTGAGTTCATTAAATTCCCCCCAAGTCCCAGGCTGGAGGTCTTCTGCCTTCCAGTTTGCAGACAGGCAGGGGGGAAGCCTCGCTTAGTGAAGTTTCCATGGCGGGGGCTCCTGTGGGCAGCCCCGCCCAAACCCCCTTCTCCTTCCCGAACCTGGGAGGGAGAGGAGAGAAGGGTGGGAGTGGGCCCGGGGCGGGTGCGGTCCCCCGGCGCCACGCACACAGCCCCTCATGCATAAAACAGGAGGGACCTTTTCCCCAGCAGCTAATCAAAGCCTCCGAGCCCAGAGATTGCAAATGAAGGGCCCCCATCAAGTCATTTCCCTTGCAAACGATGCGACCGCCGCCGCTGGTGTTTTTCCCTCGTTAATACCTCATCACACAGCGGGGGACCCAGGAGCCCGGGGCAGCGGAGCAGTTACTCGGCTCATTCCCATTAGCTGGAGTCCCTAGCAAGCAGGTGAAGCCGGCGGCACCTCCCATCCCTGACCCGCTACCTCCCCTCTCTGAGGCCCAGGAGACTGGGCTCCCACCCCCCACCCTGCGATAATTAGATTTTCAAGGCCCGGGGGCCCCAAAGCCCAGCCCAGCTGGAGAGATCGGCGGTGGAAGTCAGTCTGGGCCGGGTCCCCAGCCTCTCTGAAGTCTCCTCTGTGGTGGAGGTGGGGAGGCCGGGGCTGGGGAGCGGGGGTACTGGGGAGCCCAGGAGCCCACACACCCGATGGCACCCTGGGGGAGGCACCTCAGCTTGCAAAGCTCAGCCTCAAATAAACCCAGAGATGAAGAGAGAACCAATTTACCTCCTGGGTGCCTCGAAGTCTTCTTATCTATAAAATGGGAGAATAAAATTCTCTGCCTTTGCGACTCTTGATCTTGGCGTCGTGGATTTGAGTCCCACGTGGGGTATAGAGATTACTTAAAATAAAATGATAAAATGAAATAAGTAAAATAAAAATTTTAATTATCTGCCTCGTAGGGCCGTTGGCAGGGCTAAATGACCTGATCTGGGTATAGCTCTCGGAGGCTCAGGATCTGATACGTAGAAAGCAGTCCATAAATGTTAGCCATGACCTGTACTAATATTCGACCAGTGTCCTCACACACGGGCACTACTGGGGACCGCTCTCCTGCTGTAGAATCAGCTACTTAGCAGCCACACGTGCTGGGATAAGTTACTCACCCACTCTGTGCCCCCCTGTTCTCATCTGTAGATACTGTAGCTATTTTGTGGAGCTCCCTCATCAATAATAGAGCTCAAGTATTCTTAGAGGCACATAGATTCTAGAGCTAGATTCCTATGTCCAAATCCTGGGCCCTCCTGTGTGTCCTTCTGCAAATGACTTAACCTCTCTGAGCCTCAGTTTCTTCCCCTATAACATGAGCGGTTCTAACAGTGCACACCTCCAAACTGACACGTAACTAAAGGACAATTTTTATGGAGGCAAAATCACAGCTCCATCAAATATAAAGTGAACGTGTGTCAAGATTTTCTTGAACTCCTTAATCCATGAGGGAACCAAACTTAATACTGTTTCTAAGGCAAATTTAACACATAGGTATAGGGGCGCCTGAGCAGCTCAGTCAGTTAAGCTTCTGACTCTTGATTTTGGCTCAGGTCAGGATCTCACGGGTTGGTAGGATGGAAACCATCACCCCACCCCCCACCCCGCATAGGGCTTCTGTGCTGACAGCATGGAGCCCAGAGCCTGCTTGGGATTCTCTCTCCTTCTTTCTCTGGCCCTCCCCGCCTCTCAAAACAAAAACACATTTTTTTAAAAAGAATATCTTAAATACAGAGAACAAACTGAGGGTTTCTGGAGGGGAGGAGGGTGGGGGGATGGGCTAGAGGGGAGATGGGCATTGAGGAGGACATTTGCTGGGATGAGCACTGGGTGTCGTATGTAAGTGATGAATCCCTGGGTTCTACTCCTGAAACCGATACTACACTATATGTTAACTAACTTGAATTTAAATCAATAATAATAATTTAAAAAAAAAGAACATAGGTACACAGACAGTCAGGAATACTGAAATGAACGTACAAACTGGCCTCAGGGCAATAATCCATTGGTCTGCCAAACCCAGCGCATGTGCATTATTATAGACAAGGGTTATTTACATCCGTATCAGTTTTCTACAAGTTACAGAGTTGTCAAATAGCTCAAGGATAACAAAAAGCAGAGATAACCCCAAAGCTATGCTGGGCAGGACACAGAGTGAGAGGGCTGGGGCTTTGGGTTGTTTGCTTCTGTTGCTCATCACCAAGGTCTTTCTCTGCATAAATGAGTTCATCTACAGAGGGACCGGTATCTATAGTAAGTGCTATATATGCTTTTGTAGAAAATAATGTGGAAATAAATAAAGACAAAATGCATGCGAGCAGGCAAATACTATGGCTTCGGTTTGCTGAGGCCCTATCACTTGCATTTTGGCATAAACCCAGGTGAAACAGGAAGGACTTGAGTGCACCTGACGGAGGCTGCCTAACCAGGCGCAGGGGATCCTGGGAGATAGGTTAGAGCTGCATCCTGGGCTCTGTGGTTGGTGAGAGGTTGCAAGAGGGCACAAAAATTAGGGAAGTTGATGGTTAATAATCAAGTCCTGGCTGTTTGGGGCAGATTGGTAACAGGGGTGTTTGGCTGCCGATTCGTTTGCTAGAGCGGTCGAATTTCCTCCAAGTCTGACTTGAAGTTGGGCAGGTGGGCCGACGACTGCTGAGATGGTGGGTTTCCTGGGCCAGGGGCTGCAATTGTGGGTCAGGGCTTTGTTTTTGCACGCAGTCTGGTCGTTGTCCGTCTGTACATTCAGTCTTTCAATAACCACGGTGCCTGATGGGAAGCCCCAGTCACTGGTAGTTACTATCAGTTGATACTCGTTGGTTACACACAATAACCAATTCTGATTGGTTTCAGCGGAATCTGGAGCTTACCGCACTGATAGCTCAGAGCCTGCGGGCAGGCTGGAGAAGCAGGCGGGGGAGAAGGCAGGGGACCAGAGTGACTCCAGCCCTACCCCTGAGTTGGAACTTCTTTCTGTCCCATGTCACTCTTGGAGATGAGGTCCCGGGAGGGGAGAGACAGGAGCTTTTGATTTGCTTTGGGTCACGTGCTCCAAAGAAGGCCCAGCAAGGGAGACAGGCCTTCCCAAGGAAAATAGGGATGCTGTTGCCATAGAAACGAAGTTTCGATAGATACTGGGTTACCAGGAAGACACTAGTGTCCTCTAAACAACCCCAGGACACGGGTGCCGTGGAAATACTTACATTTCCAACCGGGACATGGAGGCTCACAGAAGGTAGGGTTCAAGTTCAGGTCTGCCCTTGTTCAGAGCCCAGGTTCCTCCCGCCATGTCCCTCAGCCTCGGCATGCGGTGATCCTGGTGGCCCCTAGCATTCAGGCATGGCTAAAATCCCACCTGTCCTGCCCAGCGCGGCCCACAGGCTTCTCTCCTTCTTCTGGGCTCAGGTCTCTCTGCTTCGGCACCCTTGACCCATCTGCATCACTCATGGCCTTGTGCGTGGCCTCTGTCTCCAGCAGGGACAAGCTCTTGGAGGCCCCCTCCCATACCCCAGAGCTGGAGAAAGGGGCATTGAAGTGCTAGCTTTAGACCCTCCCCTCCTGCCACAAGGCGGGGCTTGGAACGCTCACTGGGGCTTCAGCCTGTGCTCCGTATGTGGAATTTGATCATCATCTACTTCCCAACATGAGGCCGCTATTGAAAACAACATCAACCAAGACTTTAAGGACAAAGGAAAATGCTTGTGATAGGCTGTTAAGGAATGCAGGGAGGAAAAGCCTCCTGGGGTCTCCAGCTGGGGTCTGTATGTTAGGCAGATTCACAAGAGGAGAATAAACCAGAGTGTATTTACACGCGGGAGCGCCCAGCGAGGAGTAACTCAAAGGGGTTGGACCTCTGGCTTTTAAGGGCAGTAAATTGTGGGAAGGCAAATATATAGGGAAACGGATGGAAGACGTATGGCTGCCTTTCCCACGGTTTGTTGGCTAGGCTCCTCTGGCGCCTCTCTGGGCTGGGAAGGGTCTTGTGTCTCTTCCTGTCCGGTAGAGGGGAGGGGGCGACACCTTTACAAATGCTCATCCTGCTTTTAGGCAAGTACGGAGAGAGCAGAGAGTGTTTCTTGTGTCTGCTTCTTCTCAATCACCATCGGCTCAAAATAATCCTGGTGCCAAAGTGGCCTATTTTGGGGCGGCCTACGGTGCTGCCTTTCAGGAAAAAGGATGAGAAACGAAACCACAGAGATGAGGTGTTATCAGCCATGTGAACATATCCATATCTGCACAGACTACACGGGAGAAAATATGCTAAAATTAACAGTAGGGAGAACGTAGGTGTGTGTTTTTTTACTTGCTTGTCTGAACCGTCTAGACTTTCCAAAGTTTCTATGTTAAGTGTTGTACACATTTGTCGTTGTTTCTGACTGCCCAGCATCTGAGCCCTTCCTTAGTCCGGCGAGCATCCTAGCTTGGCACATGTGAGCAATGCCCTGGTCGATTTCCCAGACACCCTTGCAGCTGCAACTCACACACCTGATGCAGTTTTGCCAATCAGAGAAGAGACGTCCCTGCGGCTCCACCAATCAGAGAAGGGATCTCCTTCTCTGGAGGAAGCAGGAAGTGATGGACGGCAGTAGTGGTAGTTGCAGGGCAGCATCTGTTGTTTGCAACCAAAAACCCTGGTTAAAACAAACACCAAAACTTTAAAAGGAAATCCGGAAATGCAATGGCTTGTGAGCGGGGAACTGCTACTTCCAATCACAGCAGACAGCAAAGGACAACAAGGAAGGTCTGTGGCAGCCACTTGGTGGGGCTGTTCCTATTCTTGTTGTTGAGTTTTAAGAGTTCTTTGTATATTTCATATCACAAAGTATTTTTAAAAAGTTTTTTAATTTAAATTTTAATTAAATTAAATTATATAATTAAATTTATATATTTATGTATTATATAAATTAAAATAAGGAAAATTTTAATTTGTATATATTTTTAAATTTTTTAAATGTTTATTTATTTTTGAGAGAGAAAGAGACAGAGTGTGAGCAGGGGCGGGGCAGAGAGAGGGAGACCGAGAATCCAAAGCAGGCTCCAGGCTCTGAGCTGTCAGCACAGAGCCTGACGCGGGGCTCAAACTCATGAACCACGAGATCATGACCTGAACCAAAATCGGACGCTCCACCGACAGAGCCACTCAGGTGCCCTGTGGATCACAGTCCTTTATCGATGTGCCGTTTGCAAATATTTTCTCCTAATCTATGATTTGTCTTCTCGTTCTCTTGATAAAGATAACATTTTGCTAAGTCAAATTAAAGCTTACTCCAAACCCTGCTTCTGAGAGTGGCAAGACATTTGGAGTTGGTCACTCTTTGTGCCCTCCACCTTCTCAGAGGTCACACAGAATGGGGAAGCCCCCATCTTTATCCCCACGTGGTCCCCATGGACACTCTCATCATCCAAGGTTCTCGTGGTCCATTCAAAAGCTGGCAGCTGTATGCCCGGAGCTAAGCTTGGCTGTGGGAGCTCCTTTGCCGGGGATCCCAAGGCCAGAGCCCTGGGGATCCATCCTCACATCCTTCCCGAGCAGCTCCTCTCCCCATCCCCCAAGCCCCAGAGCTGCCCACCCCTCAATAATTCAGTCTTCTGGACTCAAAAAATATCCCCCTTGCCCTTTGGTGTGGACTCTGGATTCTGATTCTTTTCCAGGGAAAACAGATCACACATGATGCACGAGTGAGTCATCCTGCCCCAAACAGGCATCAGGACCTAAGACTGGTGCCTTTGTTCAAAGGCGGGGTTTTCTGAGTTCGCCGGAGGGAGAGATCCTGGAATCCTGCCAGGAGTCACCCCCTGGGGGAAGACTTTCCTTTCCCCCTCCCAGCGCTGCCCCTGGCCAGCTGAGCCACCCTGCCCTGTGCTCCCGTCCCCCCCACCCCACCCCGGGGCTGCAACTCTTATGGTGGGATGGGAAAGCCACTCACCTGTCCTGTCATGGTCCGTGAGCTCCCTCAGGGCAGGACTGGGTCCTCTTCATCTGGCATAGTGCCAGGCACGGGTAGAGCACAGTGCATGCCCCGTCTCCACTCCCCAGATGAAAGACCAAACTCCAAGTCTTGGGTCGGTGCAGGAGGACCATCGCCCTTGGGCAGCTCATAGCCTGGCTGGGCTGGGGTAGGTGCTGGGACCCTTGGCCTTTGAGTTCACCCCGCTTCCCCAGGCTCCACTTTATGTAACTTTCCTCCGCCTATGCCCACCCCCGCTGGCTAGAGGCTCCTTTGAGATCCCTCTCGCATTTTCATTAATTTCTATTGAATAATTAAAACCAGGAAATTAATACTTTCAGCCTGAACCTGAATTGCAGTATGTGCTTTTCATAATTGTAATTCTGCTGGAGCATTAAACTTCAAGCAAGCCCTCCCTCTCCAGAGACAGAGGGGACAAAGCTACGTCTTGAGGGCTTAACACACAGTGCTTGGCTCTGGTTGTACACTCAGTCATTGCTTTTTAATTAATGGAAGGATGTATAGAAGGAAGGAAGGAAGGAACTAAGGAAGGAAGGAAGGATGGAAGGAAGGAAGGAAGGAAGGAAAGAAGGGAGGAAGGTGGGGAGGAAGGCTGGCTGGCTGGCTAGAAGGATGGATGGAAGGAAGGAAGGGTGGGTAGATGGATGGATGGATGGATGGATGGGTGGATGGATGGATGAATGGATGGATGGATGGATGGATGGAAGGGTGGATGGATGGATGGATGGATGGATGGATGGATGGATGGATGGATGGATGGATGGATGGATGGATGGATGGATGGATGGATGGATGGATGGATGGATGGATGGATGGATGGATGGATGGATGGATGGATGGATGGATGGATGGATGGATGGATGGATGGATGGATGGATGGATGGATGGATGGATGGATGGATGGATGGATGGATGGATGGATGGATGGATGGATGGATGGATGGATGGATGGATGGATGGATGGATGGATGGATGGATGGATGGATGGATGGATGGATGGATGGATGGATGGATGGATGGATGGATGGATGGATGGATGGATGGATGGATGGATGGATGGATGGATGGATGGATGGATGGATGGATGGATGGATGGATGGATGGATGGATGGATGGATGGATGGATGGATGGATGGATGGATGGATGGATGGATGGATGGATGGATGGATGGATGGATGGATGGATGGATGGATGGATGGATGGATGGATGGATGGATGGATGGATGGATGGATGGATGGATGGATGGATGGATGGATGGATGGATGGATGGATGGATGGATGGATGGATGGATGGATGGATGGATGGATGGATGGATGGATGGATGGATGGATGGATGGATGGATGGATGGATGGATGGATGGATGGATGGATGGATGGATGGATGGATGGATGGATGGATGGATGGATGGATGGATGGATGGATGGATGGATGGATGGAAGGGTGGATGGGTGGATGGATGGAAGGGTGGATGGAAGGGTGGATGGATCGATGGATGGAAGGGTGGAAGGGTGGTAGGATGACTGGAAACAAGGCCAAGCCAGCTGTTTGGAAGCCTCCAAAATTAGATATGACCCTTGCTGCTTCCTGGGCTAGAGCAAACTTTGTTTCTTTTATCAAAAGGTAATTGAAATTGCAGGACACCAAGAAGCTAAGAACCTGGCCAAAGAGATTTTGCGTTTCCTTTATTTGCTGTCCAATGCCACACGACCTCCCAAAGAGGTGTTACCTGCCCTGCTTGCAGCCTTCTCCCAGAAGTAGGATTCTTAAAAAGATGGCAATGTTCGGGGCCCAGAAGTGTGCTTACTGATGAGGGGGAAGCGGAGAGGCTGGGTCTGCAGCCCTCAGCACAACACCCTTTGGGGACAGCCAAGTGACCACTCTTACAGCTGTGGACACCCTTCTAATCCTTCTTCCTATTTCTCCCACTCCTGGCAGAAATCAGGGATCCTCTGTCACCTAACACAGCTTTCACGAGCTTTATTTTGGCCTCAGAGGGATAAGCATCTCCTGACTTTGGAGAAACACAGCGAACAAGCGAGCAGGGCAGCCGCTGACGGTCCGTGTTCTCCTGGCTGATCTCTGGGAGGGGCCCTGGCACTGATGTCCTGTTAATTCCATCCTTTCCCCCAAGAGAAGGGGAAGGATGAAATCATTATCAAGAGTGACTCATGGGGGCGCCTGGGTGGCTCAGTCGGTTAAGCGTCCGACTTTTGCTTAGGTCACGATCTCGCGGTTGGTGGGTTCGGGCCCCGCGTCGGGCTCTGTGCTGACTGCCGGCTCAGAGCCTGGAGCCTGTTTCAGTCTGTGACTCCCTCTCTCTCTGACCCTCCCCTGCTCACGCTGTCTCTCTCTCTCTCCTAGAAATAAATAAAAACATAAAAAAAAAAAATAAAGGCACCAATCCTATTTAAAAAAAAAAAAAAAAAGAGTGACTCACGGCCTCAGGTGGCAGGTTTTCCCCAGGGAGCGGTTCTCAATAGGAAAAGAATAAGGCTGATGTAACCAGAAAGCAGGCAGAGGACTGAGTTGGAGAGATGGAAAGCTGAGTGGGAGGCAGTCCCTGGGGGAAGCTGCCTCCCAGACCGAACTTGGGGGCCTCTGGAGAGATGGGAGATGGAGAGGAATGCGTGCTCCATTTGCCCAGGCTCTTAGGGTGTGGTCCTCAACCTGACCCATCATCCGAAGCTCTGGCAGGTCAGGATCCATTCAAGTATTTCTCACTGCCATTTAAATACCTCTCCATCTGGGGATCAACCACTGTCCCTCAGGGGTCTAGTTCAGGGCCAGCACAGACAGGGCTGGAGTTTAGGATTCTCTGCAGAGAGAATGGACTCTGATCACTACTCTCCCTCTCTCTGGCTCTGCGGCACCCATGCTAGTCTCTTTCCCCCACCTTCCAACCACCACAGGGCCTTTGCACGGGCTGATCCTTCCACCTGGGGATGCTCTTCCTTTTGGCTCACCTCCTCGAGCTTCCTGCCCAAATGTCATCGCAGTGAGAGGTCTTCTTATAAACCTCTGACCACCTTCCCATTGTCCGTTCTCCCTCTCTTCCTTGCCAGAGATTTTCTCTAGAGCAGGTGTCAGGTATTATTTTGTGGTCTGTGTTCTACCAGACATGATATAAATTCCATGACAGAGGGGTCCCCGTTTGTGTCCAGCTGTAGTCCCAGAACAGTGCTTGACATGTAGGAACTTCTCCATCAACGCTTGCTGCGTGAATGAATGAGTCACCGATCACGGGCTAGGGAAGGAGCACAGGGCGCTGAGAAAGGAAGCCTCCCTTTGTTATCAACTGGCACATGGGGGCCAAGTGGCCTGAGCTTGGCCCCTGGGGCGTTGTCCCGCCCCTTCGTGGAGGGTGGGCACCTGTTTCTAGGGCATCTGTTTCCTTCCATCCCCGCCGGTGGCCCCAGCGCACCAGCCCTCCCAGACCTGAAGACCAACTCCGATCGCCGGGGCCTCACTCCCCTGGACCCTTCCCAGGCTTCCCTTGCTTGCACCCTTATCCCCATGATGAGGACCCCGGCCCCCACCTTTCCAGGCTCATCCGCAAAGTCGGGATCATAGGGAGGTGTGGGGGTGCCCTCACCAGACAATACAGCCAGCTTTTTTGTGTGTGTTTCAAATCAATGTTTAAAAGATGCCACTTTTAATTATGATCGAGTGCAATGTACCCTGAGGCTTTTTGTGGTAAATGGCTCTCAAACACAGTTTATTCATTAATTATTATTAATTATTTTCTTGAGCCTGGCTAGGGGAAGGAGGGCCCTGCTCGGCCCACGGCGGCATGTTGGCTGTCGAACCCTCGGATGAGCGGGGCTCTGAGGAGTGGCCTGTGTCAGCCCCGACCAGGCTCACCTGGGCCTGGGGTGGGAGAGAGAGCAGTCCGGGCGCCCCTGCCAGGACCCCCAGACCGCAGCGGGAAAGAAGGCAGAGAGGGTAGGGAGGGCCCCCCAGCAGGGTGAGGCTTCGCCTGCAGAGATGTGCTTCATTGCGGAGTGATGGCGTCCGGCTTCGGCCAAAGGGGGAGAGAGAAGAGAATTACCACTTACTGAACAGCGGCTGGGGCGCCTTGCATGGGGAATAGACCCACTGTCTGGAAAACAAAATGCAAATAGGGCATAAAAGCTCTGATTTGTAGCACATGCCAGTTTGCACAGTATAAATATTCCCACCACGGCCAGTTTTGAAATACCAACAATTTAGCAACTGGCTTGTAAAATTCCTGAAAATTTAACAAGCACCTCTACAGGCCAGTGGGAGCTAGCCCCAGGACCCTGGTATGTGATAGGATTCAAAGCTTCCCTGCCCAAGGTATGATAGGATTCAAATGCTTCTCTGCATTTTATTTTTTTTTTTGAAAGAGACAACAGAGTATGCGCAGGGGAGGGGCAGAGAGAGAAGGAGACACAGACACAGAATCTGAAGCAGGCTCCAGGCTCTGAGCTGTCAGCACAGAGCCTGATGTGGGGCCCGAACCCATGAACCGTGAGATCATGTCCTAAACCGAAGTTGGACGCTTAACCGACTGAGCCACCCAGGCGCCCTGGTGGTTAATTTTACGTGTCAGCTTGACGGGGCCACAGGGAGCCAGGTTTTTGGTCAAACATTATTCCGAGTATTCCTGCAAAGGTGTTTTTGGATGATGTTGGCATTTCAATTGGTAAACTGAGGAAAGCAAACACACACACCCCAAAACTGCCCAGTGCAGGTGGGCCATGTCCAATCAGTTGAGGATCTGAAAAGAACAAAAAGGCTGACCTTATTATAAGTAAGGGTTGGGGGGGGGGCTCTCCTCCTTCTGATTGCCTTGAGCTGAGGCATTGGTCTTTTGCTGCCTTCAGACTTGAACTGAAACATTGCCTCTTGGGTCTCAAGTCTGCTGGCTTTGGGACTGAAACTTACTCACCTGGTTCCTAGGACTTTGGACTCAGATAAGCACTATACCCTTGGCCCAACCTGGCAGTCTCCTTAATCACGTAAGCCACTTCCTAATAATAAATTTTATTTATATATTCCATTTTATTGGTTCTGTTTCTCCAGAGAACCCTAACTATACAGAGGTAGTTGTGGTCACCAGAAGAATGGTCCCCCAAAGATGTCCATGTCCTAATCCCCAGAATTTGTGAATATATTAGATTATGTGACGGTTAATTTTGTGTGTCAACTTTGCTGGGCCCCAGGTGGTCAAACATGACTCTAGATGTCTCTATGAGGCTGTTTTTGGGTGAGATTAACATTTAAATAGGTAGACTTTGAATAAAGCAGATGGCTCTCCAGAGTGTGGGTGGGTCTCGTCCAATCAGTTGAAGGTCTGAGTCGAGCAAAGGACTAATCTCTCCTGAGACAGAGGACATTCTGCCGGCAGATGGTCTTCAAACTTGACCTTCAATGTCAGCTCTTCTCCAGATCTCCAGCCTGAGAGCCCACTCTTCAGATTTTCATACTAGTTGGTCTCCATAATCGTGTGAGCCAATTTCTGACCATAAATCTCTTTCTGTTTATAGGTATGTGTACATGTCTACATATGTCTACACTCCTGTTTCTCTGGAAAGCCTGACTAGCGCACGTGGTAAGGAAGAATTAAGGTTGCAGGATTTAAATTTTGTTTAATGTTTTATTTATTTCTGAGAGAGAGAGACAGAGACAGCGCGAGCAGGGGAGGGTCAAAGAGAGAGAGAGAGAGAGAGATACAGAATCTGAAACAGGCTCCAGGCTCTGAGCTGGCTGTCAGCACAGAGCCTGACGCGGGGCTTGAACCCACAAACCATGAGATCATGACCTGAGCCAAAGTCAGACACTTAACCAACTGAGCCACCCAGGCACTCCTAAGGCTGCAGGATTTAAATTGTTAATCAGCCGACCTTACATAGGGAGATTGTCCCGGACTCTCTGGTGGGTGCGGTGATCGCAGGGGTTTTATTTGCGGACGGAGGAGGCAGGAGAGCTGGTATTGGAGTGATAAGATGTGAGAAAGGCTCGACCGGTCATCCCCGGCTCTGAAGACAGAGGAAGGAGCCACAAGCCAAGGGACACAGGTGGCCCCTAGCAGGTGGAGAAAGGCAGTGACATAGATTCTCCCCCCAGAGTCTCCAGAAGGAGCGTGGCCCCGCAGGCCCCTCATTTTAGCCGTGAGACCCATTTCGGGCTTTGAAATATGATACGTAATAATAAAATAATAAATTAGTGTTGTTTTATGCCACTAAGTTTGTGGCTACTCGTTACAGCAGCAAGAAGAATCAGTACTAATACATATCATCTGCACTTACCTAGGAGCACCTGCGTGGCTCAGTCAGTTAAGCATCCAACTCATGATTTCAGCTCAGGTCATGATCTCACAGTTTGTGGGTTCAAGTCCCGTACCGGGCTCTGCCCTGGCAGTGCGGATCCTGCTGGGGATTCCCTCTCCCTCTGCTTCTCCTCTGCTCTCTCTCTCTCAAAAAATAAACTAAAAAAAATTTTTTTATATCTGCACTTACCTACATGATGAGCTGAAGCTCAGAGAGGTTGACTGCTCAAGGTGACCTTGTGACAAGTGTCAAAGACAGGGTTTGAGCCCAGGGCCAGCGGATTCCAAGGCCCAAGTTAGTGTATGTGTGAATGCACACACAAGTACATGTTTGTCCCAGGAGAGAAGCCTCTCTTTAAATGTAAGCCCCCTTTGAAAGCTTGTCAACTTAATCCCAGATCATCCTAGGTCACTGGGAAGCGTTTCTTTTCTTTCTTTTTTTTTTTTTTTTAAGATTTTATTTTATTTTATTTTTAAGTTTTTGTTTATTTTTGAGAGACAGAGACAGAGCACGAGCAAGGAAGGGGCAGGGGGAGAAGGAGACACAGAATCCGAAGCAGGATCCGGGCTCTGAGCTGTCGGCACAGAGCCCGATGCGGGGCTTGGACTCACAAACCAGGAGATCACGACCCGGGTCCAATTCAGACAGGTAACTCACTGAGCCGCCCAGGTACCCCTAAAGATTTAATTTTTAAGTAATCTCTACACCCAACTTGGGGCTTGAACTCACAACCCTGAGGTCAAGAGTCGCACGTTCAACTGACTGAGCCAGCCAGGTGCCCCGTGGAAAGCTTTTCTTTATAAAACACCAGGAAATAAAGAAACACCACAAACAGCGTGTCCAGGTGAAGGCAGAGCTGGGCTTGCAGGAAGGAGGGGCCCCCCAGAGGCCCAGATGAAGCCAGAGATGGTGAGGGTGTGAGTGTGGCGGTGTAGACAGAGAGGCATTGCAGGCCCTGGGACCAGGGGTCTGGATGTGGATCCCCCCATGGGGACAAGGGGTGTGGCCTTGAGGGTGGAGGGCCCAGACCCCTGCAGACTGTAGCCTCATGGAAGGATGAAGCGGACGACACCCCCCCCCCCCCCGCCCGGGGCAGGGGCAATTGTCTGCCTGGTGGAAGAGGCGAAACAGGGAGAGGTGCGGGCTGTGGTCTTTCCAGAACGGATTAAAAAAAAAAGAAGCATCATCAGAATCAGGAAGCCCAGTGACCCCAGCAGGCCCGGGCCCTGGGCGCGGATCACTGGTGCCTGAGACCCAGGCTCTGGGTCTCAGCAAAGGCTTGTGCAGGGTGGGGTGGGCAGGGGGGATGTTTATAGAATGAATGAATGACGTGGAGCCCAAACAAGATGGGAGATGAAACCCAAGTCTGGCTTTAGACGAGGCTAGGAATTCACAGCCTCCACCCACCCCTCCACTCCTACCTTCTGAGGACCCCGGAATGGGCTGGGCACAGGGGAGGGGTTCTCAGGGACAAGGGAGCATCTCGGGCAAGGGTATTGAGCATCTGGGGTGTCTCGTGTTTGCCCAGGGAGCCCTCACGGCTTTGCCCCAGCCTGACACTCCAAAGCCAAATGCCCAGGCCCATGCCAGCCCTGGGGAACCCCCCCCCCAACAAAGAGTCTGCAGGGACACGATCAGGCCCGGGCCAGTGCGGGCAGCTGGGAGGTGACCAGGAAAGCAAATGGCCTCTGTTCCGTTCGCTTCCCACCCAATGGGAAGAGTCGGCCGCACTATTCCTCCAGCATCACGAGTCCCTGGAGCCCAGTATCCAAATGTGTGCAGAGCCGGGGCCGGGCTATTTTTAGCAGAGTCGGAGGGAGGTGATCTAAGGCTGAATCAGCTGGGGGGTTACAGTCCCTGAATCAACCTGGGAAGCCAGGCCCCCGGCACATCCCCCTCCTGCTGCACGTGCCTCAGTGCTGCCCCCAGACGCCCCGGGCCCCCGGTTTTGGGTGTCTGCGTGTGTCCAGAGGGGACAGTGGTGTGACCACAGTCGGCCTGCATCCCTGGGGCCGGCCTTCCTTTTCCTTTGGAACTTTTACCGAGGAACCACTGTCAAGCTCTTCAGAGAAAAGGCGGGCTGGGCTGTGTGCTGGGGCTACCCGTCTGGCCAGGGGCCGTTTGGCTCATGACCCTGCGGTCACTCAGCTCAGGCCTCCCGGCGGGCAGTGACCTCCCTCTTCTGTGGTTATCCATCCTTAAAGGCAGCGGAAATCTGACCCGTTCTGTACGGGTTCCTGCGGCCACTGTAAAAAAAAAGATGGTCACAAACTGGGTGGCTTCAGACAACAGAAACTTGGGGCACCTGGGGTCTCCGTCTTTGGTTACGCGTCCGACTTCAGCTCAGGCCATGATCTCAGGGTCTGTAAGTTCGAGCCCCGCATCCGGGTTCTGCTTGGGATCCTCTCTCTCTCCGCCTCTCTGCCCCTTCCCTGCTCGCGCTCTTTCCCAAAACAAATAAAAATTTTTTTTAAGAAAAAAAATTTTTTTAAGAAAAAACAAGTAATAATAATCATAAAACAAAACAGAAATTTCTCCTCTCCGTTCTAGGGGGCCCGAGGTCTGGGACGGGCATGTGGGTCCCCAGGCGCCCGGGGAGGCCAGAGCTGAGGGCACTTCCTGGCCTCTTTCAGCCTCAGGGGCTCCCTCTGTCTGCACACGGCCTTTCCCCTGCATGTGTCTGGGTCCAAGTGTCCCTCTTGTTATTTTTATTTTTACATTTTAATGTTGATTTATTTATTTTTCGGAGAGACAGAGTGCGAGCAGGGGAGGGGCAGAGAGAGAGGGAGACACAGAATCTGAAACAGGCTCCAGGCTCCGAGCTGTCAGCACAGAGCCCAACATGGGGCCCGAACCCATGAACCGCAAGATCATGCCCTGAGCTGAAGTCAGACACTTAACCGACTGAGCCCCCCGGGCGCCCCTTCCCTCTTGTTTAAGGACCCCAGTCGTTGGACTCAGGGCCCGCCCCCATCTAGTAGGACTTCATCTTAATCACATCTGCCAAGGCGCTCTCTCCAAATGAGGCCACGTTGGCAGGTACTGGAGGTTAGGACTTTGACATACCTTTTGGGGGACACAATTCAAGCCGCAACACTCTCCATCTGGTTCTACCCGAGCACAGCCGCCCCTCCCCCTCCCCCAGCAGCTGTGGCCCCGAGAAGGCCCTCCAGGCTTGAGGTCAGAGCATCCGGCATCGGTTCTGGGCAGCAGGGTCAGGGGGTCGGGAGTCTCCCGGTCCTCACCTGCCAGGAAGGGGTGATGAGCCCCTTGATCCTGGAGCTGCTGGAAGCAGTCCTGAGCCTCACAGCCCAGTAGCCCGCCCCCGCCCCCCCCCCCAACTGCTCACCCCTGTTTCCTCTCCCTCCTCGTTCGCGGACCTGGGCCTGCCTGACCTTGTTCCCTCCTCAACCCCCGTGTGTCCTATTTCCTGTATTTCACGCAGGGGGGACAAGACGTGCAAAGTTGGGTGGGGCCCCTCGGCCAAGGTTGGGGTTTGAGGGGCTGGTGGAACCCCGTGAGGACACGGGGACACCAGGACACGAGGAGGTGAGTCCCCCGGTTCCGGCCGCTCTGCCCCCGGCCCCGCCCGGCCCCGCCCCAGCTAAGGGGACACCCCAGTGACCAAGAGAAGAAACCAAAGGGACAGTGCCTCCCAAGCCACTGCAGAGACCGTAGGGGACCCTGCCCACCCCCCCCCACCCCCCCGCCAGCCTCCCCAGGCGGGTGCTTGTCAAAAGCCTCCCAACCCTCTCTCCTGCCCTTGAACTTGGGACTCAAGAACTGGAGTCGGCTGGGGCCTGTGTGCCTTCTTTGCTCCGGGCTGGCCCCGGCCTCCCCCTTCTTCCTTCCCAGGTTCATTGACTGCATCCCCACGGGCCCTGGGCTGGCCAGACGGGAGGGGAGGGGCAGCCTCAAATGAGGCCTCCCGCAGGCAGGGCCTCCACCCCATCCGCCCTCTGAGAGCAGAGCTGGGAGGTGGGGGGGTCTCAGAGAGGAGCCACCCCAGGGGTTCACGTCAGGTGCTTGGGAGAAACTTCTGATGCCAGGCCCTGCTCAGAGCCTAGGTGTCACCGGTCTGGATGTGGGGACCACGGAGGCTCCCCAGGGTGAGTCCAAAGGCTGGGGAGGGGCGTCATCAGACCGGTTTCCTCCCCCATCAGCAGGAGGATGAGTCACCTCCCTGGACCTTTACTTCCTCCCCTGTTCAGGGGGAGGGGGCACTGGTGGGAGGAAGGGCCAGGGAAGGGCCGCAGAACTCAGCCTCCCCCCGACTCCTACTGGCCTCTGGGTCTACGTCTGGCCTGCAGCCTCTGCCCAAGGTCCGCTTCTCCTTCTCTTCCCACTGGCCAGCACCCCTCTCCCTCCGCCCCCTCCCCTCCGCCCCCCCTCCGCCCGCCCCACCCCGCCTGAGCTCAAAGCTTGACAGGATTCAGAAGTAGGCTCCTATACAAAGAGCTCTTAAAACCCAACAATAAGAAACAAAGAACTGATCAAAAACTGGGCAGAAGGCTGAAGAGACTCGTCACAGAGAAGATCAAAGGTGGGGCGTAGGCATATGAAAAGATGCCCCACATCCTGGGCCATCAGGGAATTACAAATTAAAAATCAATTCAAAATAAGTGGAGGGGGCGCCCGGGTGGCTCAGTCGGTTAAGCACCTGACTTGGGCTCAGGTCACGATCTCATGGTTGGTGAGTTTGACATGAACTCTGTGCTGACAGCTCAGAGCCTGGAACCTGCTTCAGATTCCGTGTCTCCCTCTCTCTGCTCCTCCCCAGCTCGTGCTCTGTCTCTCTCTGCCTCTCTAAAATAAGCAAACTTAAAAAAACATTTTTAAAAAGTGACAAATTCTGTGTCCGACTGTCATCCCTGCATCTGGGGTACCGTGAATGCCCAGTATTAGCTAGTATTTGTCATGATCGGGCCCATGACAGATTTTTTTCACAATATCTTTCATCACAATATTTTTGTGCTCTCTGACCTCCCAGCGGCCAGCCCGAGGTGAGCAGAACCGGGTGCGGCCCCCCGTTGAGTAGGGTCCCTGGAGTCACAATGCGGGGCACCCGCGGGGACTCCTCTTAGGCAGCCCGACCCAGGGAGCAGCAGCTCTGCAGCCGCGAGTCCCCTATGGGCCAACCCAGGGCCCCAGGGTATCCACAACCCCCCCCCACGCCCTGGGAGGCCCAGGAAAAGATGAGAAACAGCACCCTCCTCCTCTGCATCTCACATCCCAATAAAATATTTATTTCAAGAAATAAATCTTTAAAAAAGAGAGAGAGAAAAGAGTGTCTCTATTGCTTTCCCCCGACAGGTCAGGTCCTTGGCGACCACTGTGTTTCCGCAGCCGAAGGGGCCGCCCAGGCCCAGAGGGGGTCTCGCATGGGAAGCCCCCCCGCCCCCGCCCCGGGCCCATCTCGGCTTGTCCCCTCTCCCGGCGCCCAGGGCTGCCTCCTTGGCAGGGTGGAGGGGCGGGCCTGGTTGGGGGGGGATTATAAAACAGGGGTGGGGGGGTGGCAGTGTCTCTGGGGGCCTGACCCGTCTATTCAGACAGGGCTCTGGGCCTGGGCTGGGGGGGGGGGG
>NW_024080653.1:1599356-2001108 GCF_003009895.1 Hyaena hyaena | reverse complement strand
GCGGGCCTGGGAAGCCAGGGACCAGACGGGACGCGCCGTGGGGCTGCAGCTCCGTCCCCAGCCCTTGCCTACAAGCGATGCTAGGGAGTGGGGTCCCAGAGCCTGCTGGGCTGGGGACTGAGGCTCTGGGGACAAGTCCACGGCCTGGGCGCAGTCATGCCAGGTGAGTTTGGGGAGAAGCCGATGTGCAGAGAGCAGGAGCAGGCGCGACGGGGAGACGGGTCAGCCCAGGGTCTAGGCGGCCCCCGCACTCCCACTGTGCTCCCCAAGTATAGAAGGCGGGGAGGAGGGGTTGTGAAGGCAGGCGAGGGGGTTGACAGGAGGCATGAACAGCCCCCCCACCCCAGCCTGGCCTTCCCCCAGTCCCTTGTCCATTTTGTCCACCCCCAGACAACCGCAGAGGGACAGGACTGACCCCTCACACATCACTCTCTGGACCCTCCAGTGGGTCACTGGGCAACACGGCCCCTGGGCCCTCCCTGCACATCCTACGGCCCCATCCTGGGCCTAAGAAGGACCAGGGCCCCCTCTCCATCTGTCCGGCATTGGCCCTGCACAAAGCAAGGGGTCCTGACCACCGGCTCCTGCCAGGGGGCCCCTCGGCTTGGCCACCACGCTGTCCTGAGCCCCTGGATGAGGACGAGGAGCCTGCCTGGGGTGGGGGGGCACCTGGCACCTGGACAAGTTGCCCCCCCCATGCACATGTCTGCTCTGCCCACTTCCTGGCCAAGGAAGGAAGCTCCAGCTTGGGGGGGGGGGGGCGTCGAGGGGAGGGCGGGTCGCTGGAGCTCGGAATCTGCTGGTGCTTTCTCCTGCGGCGGGGAGGGCCAGCCGGGCGGTGCCCTCACAGACAGTCCTGGCACAGGGCCACCTGGCCCTTGCGGAAGTCTCGGCAGGGACAGAGCCGGTGGTACTTGGTGCTGGAGCCTGCGCAGCTGAACAGCAGGGGGTCCTTCTGCAGGAAGCACTCGCGGCCGGGCTGGGCGAAGGCCGGGTACAGGTGGCTCATCTCCGACTCGGTACTGTCACAGGGCACCTGCAGCCTGCACGGGCACGGCGGGCAGCGGTCACTGCCCCGGCCTGATTCTGCCCACTCCCCTCCCTAGCCCATTCCACCCCCAAGCGGGGACGATGTTTCTAGAAGGGCAGGAGAGTGGCTGGGTGGGGGCGGCCGCAGGCTGACCCATCAGAAGCCCTGCGCAGCTGAGACAGGACTCCTGTCCAGAAGGTCCCTTCTGTGTCCTTCCTGACTCGCGGGAGGGCTGGGGGCAGGGCAGTGATGGCCTGAGGATCAGCAGGTGAGCTGTGCTGGGCCGGCCACAGAAGGTGGCCACGGTGGGGGGGCTCACTCACTTCTGGAAGGCGTCCCGGCTGTTGAGGAAGGGGAAGAAGGAGGGCTCGCAGATCAGCCCACGGTCCAGGCAGGCGTCGGTGCAGGCCCTCCCAGCAGTGGCCAGCCAGGCCCGGAGGGAGTGTGCTGGGGGCCAGGCCCCGGGGGCCGAGCTGGCGTTCTGGGCCCACTCGAGGTGGGTGGCGTTGGCAGCCAGGACAAAGGGACTCTGTGGGGCTCGGGCCCCTGGCGGGGCAGGGCCTGGGGCTGCACAGAAGTCCTGCAGGAGGAAAGCAGTGTTAGGAGGGGAAACTGGAGGCTGACACTTGGGGGCGTGGCCTCGCTGGGATGACAACAATATGCCAGGCGGACCGCCACGCATTATGTCCTTTTCCCCTCGTGACAACCCCATCAAAAGGTACCACTATGTTCCCAGCTATTTCAGCAGTTGTGGGGCGGGGAGGCGGAGGCCCAGAGAGGTCCAGGGCCCCACAGCTGCACGGCAGGGTTTCAACTCAGGCCCACTCCAGTACCATCCACCCTGCACCACCTCATGACTGGTCACACTTTGGCTAGACTCAGCGTTTCTACCCTGAGGCCTGTGAGCCCCGCCTCCGGTGTAGACGGGGATCTGGGGCTGGCCGGGGGGGCTCTCCCCGCAGGGATCAGTCCCAGAGACCACCCATAGGGCCCAGCACATGTTTTCCGTGAGCTTCCTGATGACGTCCCGGGGTGGCCAGGAGCAGAGAGTTCCGGGTTCTAGCTCTGGCCCTGACCCCACCAAGCTCTCCATGCTCAGGCCTCGGTGTTCCTTTGCACAAAGCAATGGCCTGGAACCACTCTCCAGCCCTCAGTGTTTGGGGGCCAAGGTGCAGGCAGGGGCCACATGCCCTCTGGCTGAAAACCAAGTAGTTATAAAGCAATCGACCTGTAGTTCCGTCGCCCAGCTGTGGGCACTGCCATTCTCAGCCATTGCCCAGAGCCTGGAAGGGCCCTGCGGGAGGCTCAGAGCCCCTGGGTTCTCAGGGCAGAGGACCTAATCCCCAGCGCAGCGTCACCTGCTCATCCTTGGGGGTGGGGCGGACGCGGGGGCGGGTCTTCCATACTCACCACTCAGTCAGTTACCAGGCTTGTCAACAACTTCTTTACCAAAATAAAAATAACAGCCTTTGTGTTTCCGTGTTGTGGTGTGGGGCTGGGCTGTGGAGCTGGAGACCCAGAGCCGCCGCCCCGCCCCACCCCTGGCCGGGGCAGTGCGGGGCCGCTCCCCTGCTCCTCCAACCCCACTCCCCTGCATCTGCAGGGAACGCACCCGGACAGGTGAAGGAGAGGGCGTTTAGCGGACTCAGAGCCCTGGGTGGAGACGGCGTCCTCAGACAGTGGAGCTGGCTAGGCCCCCTCCCCGGGTCTGGTGGGGGTCTGGGGAGGACCCCGCCCTGGGACGGGGAGCGGAGGGCCCACCTACTTGGTGCTGGATGTAGGCGTGGATTCGCTCCAGCATCCCTTCGCAGCTGTACTCGTAGGGCAGGTAGGGGTCTACCTGTGGGAGAGACGGGCGGACGCATGGGCCAGGAGGAGCCCCGGGCCCCCCCGCACGCAGCTGCTGGGGCCCAGCCATGCCGGGCACTGGGGGTGGAAATCTGGTGCGCCCCGCAAGCCCCTCCCCACCCCATCAACCTGGCCCCTCTACTCTGATCGCTGGCACACCTGCCCGTGGCCCTGGGGGTCATCCCACCCCCTTCCTGCCCCCTTCCCAGCTGCCCTCCCTTTGCCCTAAAGCTCAGCCCCCATCCCCTCCTGGGCTGTGATGCCCGCCCTTCCCACAGCCAGCCCAGATGGACTCACCCTCCCCTCTTAGGTGACACCTCCTCCAGGAAGCCGTCCCTGAGCCCAGCCCCACTCCTGTCACAGGACCACTTTCCTTTGTGGGAGCCTAGAGTTCCTTTGTGTGGAATCAGCACCTGTGTCGTCGTTTCTGATTTATCTCTCGTGTTCCCAGACCCCCCGAGATTCAGGTCCTCGGGTTACAGGCCCCCTTGAGGACTGGGACCTGCCTGGCACAGTGCCTGGTAGGTATACAGTAGGTACTCAGCAAATAGCATCTCCAGCTCTGTCTGTATTCTGCCCAGAAGGTAGAATGTTCACAAAAAGGAACACAGAGGCGCCTCCCGGTCAGGTGGAATGAGATGAATTTGTAGGGCTCCCTGCCCAGGCCAGGCACCCTGGAGCTGCCTGAGACACGAGCCCCCAGGCAGAGGCCACAGACCATCTGTCCTCAAGGGTACAAAGCACCAGGGGTGAGCAGATGGGTTGGGTAGCTGGGGCCCCAGGAGCACGGGGAACCAGGAGAAGCGGTGATAAAGGGGTGTCCGCCTCCTGTGAGCGGGCACCGCCCCCCCCCCACCCGGCCATCTTACCTGACCAGGCCCTCTGTTTACCCCGCCCAGCACACAGCCGCCCTGGCCGGACGGGGACAGGGGGATGGCCCATCCCAGACTCAGAACAGTCTGTTTGGGCCTTCAACCTCCCTCCTCCCCGTGTGTGTGCACGTGTGTGTATATGGTGTGTGTATATGTTGTGCAGATGTATATTGTGTGTATGTATGCGTATCTGTGTGTATGTATATGCACGTGTGTGTGCATGAGTGTGTATATGGAATACAGAGTGCTGTATGTGAGGGGAGGTGTATGTGTGTAGAGGCACACATACGTGTATGTGTATCATATATGTGTACCTGTGTGCTGCATATATCATTGTGTGTTGTGTGTGTATGCATAATTGCATGTGTGTGTGTAATACAGGGTGCTGTTATGTGAATGTGTATACGTGTTGTGTGTATACGTGTACATGTGTGTATATCGTGTATCTGTGTGTGTTGTGTATATGTGTGTGTGCATGTGCATACTGTGTGTATGTATATTTGTGTGTTGTGTGTGTATGCATATCTGTGTGTATGTGCATGAGTGCGTCTGTATATGGGACGCAGAGGGCTGTGTGTAGGGCCGCGTGTAGGGCTGTGTGCGTGTGTGTAGGATGCAGAGCGCTGTGTGTGTATGTGGGGGGGGGGGCACCGCCCTGGCCCAGCCCGACTCTGACTTCTGCCCTTTCCCCGCCCGCAGCTCCAGGGGCTGTGACGGGACGGTTCTGCCCGAGGGGGAGCCGCCTCTGTGCCCCCTTCACAGAGGGCAGCATCAGCAGGACCCGGCGGGTCCCCCTTCCCGTAGACCCCACCCCCAAGGGCTGGGGGCACCCCGGCACTGGGGCTGAGGGGGGCCCCAGGGAGGCAGCAGTGGCTTCCCTTGAAGCGAGTTCAGGCCACCAGAAGATTCTCGGGATGAGCGCCCACCCGCCTGGCCTTGCCCCCACGTCTCCCCGCAGCCGCACGCGAGCACTGCTCTCGCCCCACCTGACCCGCCCTCAGTCCAGGGTTCCCAGCCCCCCAGGGTTCCCAGCCCCCCCGAGATCCAGGTCCTACGCCAGCCACCCCTTCAGAGTCCAGCCTTTGCGGGCTGCGCACGGCCGGCCCCGCCCGCTCTCAGCCCCGGGCCCACGGCCGCCAGGCTCTGGCTGGACACCTCCAGGGTACAAGGCCTCGAGCCCCGGCCAGAGGTACCCCCACGGAGGAGAGCGCCCCCCCCCAGTGCCACTCGGCCTGCGCCCCGGCAGCACCCCTCGCCGAGCCCCCCGCCGCGCTCTGAAGCTGTCACACGTGATCCCCATCAGCCGGCCACGTCCCACCTGCCACGAGTCTCCGCCCGACGAGCGAGCCTGCCTGGAAATTACCCCCATCAGGCCTAATTACAGGTGCTCACGGCAATCCGTCTGGACAGGCTGCCAGGAGCCCGGCCTGCGCTGTAATGAGGGCAGGAGGGAGGACGGGAGGGAGGCGTGGGCAGGTGCCCGCCCTGCCTCACCCTCTCGCTTTGAATGGCCTCCCCTGAGCAGGGAAGTGAGGGGCTGAGGGGCGCTGAGTCTGCGGGGGTGGGGTACGCGTGGGTCTCTCTCACCTCCTCCCAGGCTCCTGTGAGCTGTCCCTAAACCAGTTTTCCAAAATAGGATTAGGACAAATACCCAGGGTGCTTGTTTAAAATGCAGATGCCAGGGGCGTCTGGGGGCTCAGTCGGTTCAGCGTCCGACTTCAGCTCAGGTCATGATCTCATGGTCTATGGATTTGAGCCCCGCGTCAGGCTCTGTGCTGACCTCTCAGAGCGTGGAGCTGCTTCAGATTCTGTGTCTCCCTCTCTGCCCCTCCCCCACTCATGCTCTGTCTCTCTCTCAAAAATAAAATTTAAAAAAAGACATTAAAAAAATTTTTTTAAATGCAGAGGCCAGGGCCATACCCAGTCCTTTAATATCAGAGGCCAGGCCCAGGAACCTGCATTTTAAACACCTCTCTGGTGATCCTTGGGTAAGGGGGTGAACTGCCGGGGCGCAGGCGGGGGCTGGAGGGACCCCCGAAAGGGGCTGAAGGCAGCAGGCGGCAGGTTGGGGGCCCACCTGTCCGTCTCAGCTTGGCAGATCCGCAAAACCTTGGTTCCTGGACCCTTTCGTTATTGTAATTTTTAAATTAACTCATTAACAAAATTAAACAGACGTTCATGTAAAAAACAATCAAAAGGAAAAACCATGAAAAGGAAGTTTTCCTCCTACCCCGGACACCCAGGCCCTTCCCCAGGGCGGCCTCTGTTACCGATTTCTTGTGTTTCCAGCAGGAAAGATGGCGAGAACGGAGGGGCATATTCCCTGCCAGCCCCCCAAGCCCTGCTCTGTCCTGCGGACGGACATGCGCTCCCCACGCTCACTGAGCTTAGCAGTGTCTCCCGCAGGCTGGGCGGGACCCGAGCCCCAGGGGTGGGCTGGCTGGTATCTGTCCACCCCCCCCCCACCCGGCCATCCTCGTCCCCTGGGTTAGAAGCCTTGGAGGATTGCCTTTCAAGGGGAGGGGAGGAGGCTGTGGGGTGGGGTCCCCCCCAGAGGAGCCATCTGCCTTGTTGGGGGCCTTCCCATGCGGCGCCCACCTGCGATGCAGAGTGCGGTCACCGCTCGGAGGTCAGTGTCCGGCAGCACTTCCTTCTGCACTGAGGCCGCCTGGGGAGCCCCTGGCCTACGACTGTCCCTGGCTCGCTCAGCCCTGCGAGGGTCCCCAGGTGCAGCCCTCTGCCGGCGACAGAGGACACTGTGGGATGTCACGTACCCCTCAGGTCTCTTCGCCAGCACGGGGCGCCAGGGGCCAGCTGGGGTGCCCTACTGTATGACACACCGTCTCATCTTGTCCCTCCGGGACCCCCCTTCCCGGGATCGCTTTCCAAATAACCGGCTTGTGCCTCGGGGTCACCTCCTGGAGGAACCCGTCGAAGACGGTCCGTGAGCTGGAGGGACTCACAGCAGAGACTGGCTCAAGCCGATGGTGAAGAACGGAGTGGAGGGCTCCCCGTCACTGCGCGGGGGGTGCCGCGGGCCCGGCCTCCTCCATCACAGCTACAGATGGCGTGGGCTGTGACACAGCTAAGTTCCGGGCACTCTCCTAGACAAACACTCGCCCCAGACAGAAGGAGGGAAGGATGAGGCTGTGGCCAGTGAAGAACAGGGCAGGAGAGGTAGGCGGGCTTTTCTGGGGCCTCTGCGGAGGCGGGACAGAGGCTGGGGGTTCCGCGAGGGAGTGACCGACAGGGGCTATGAAAAAATGCAAGCCACGGGCGTGTGGGTGGCTCGGTCGGTTGAGCGGCCAACTCTTGGTTTCTCAGGTCACGATCTCACAGTTCATGAGATCAAGCCCCAGCTTGGGCTCCTCGCGGACAGCTGGAGCTTGCTTGGGATTCTCTCTCTCCGCCCCTCCCCTGCTCACACGCCCCTCTCTCGCTCTCAAAAAAATAAATAAGCTTAAAAAAAAATGCAAGCCTGCCTCAGGGTCCGAACAACTAGGTGGGACTCTGGGAACAAAGCTAAGCTCATAAGTCCCCCTGAGACACAGCGTCCTCCGTCCTCGAAGATGTGCATCATGTCACTCACTTGCGGTGGCCTCGCCAAGACGAAGGTCTCCAGGTTTGCCCCAGAAGTTCACCCTGAGCAGTGCCCTGGGCCCGGCACCACCCCAGACCTCATTAGAAATGCACGATTTCAGCCCCACCCCGGACCCGCTGAGTCCACAGCTGCATTTTAACAAGATCCCCAGACGACCTGTATGCACATTTACAGTTTGAGACATGCTGTCAGGCCACAAACCCACACCGACAGCAGAGGTCAAAGACCTACTCCTGAAACCACATGCTGGCAGTGCTCACAGGGCTTAGCCTCTGAAGGTGCTTAATACAGGATTCTGGATCCAGGGCCGCCATGTAAGGTTGTGCAGGTTGCTCACAGCACAAAGGCATTTTTTTTTTTTTCTTCCTCCCACCAACTTGAGTTGGTAGGTGTGGACCACCCCGCCCCACATCAAATTTCCCAGCCCAAAGCTTACAAGCCTGAATTCACCAAGAGGGACATCTTTTTCTAAATATGGCTGGGACCCGCGGTGGGGGCTGACAGCGGCCCTGACTAGGTCTGAACCTCACCTGGGTTTTCATGATGGCCTTGATGGCCGCTTCAAACTCCTCCGAGTTGTTGTAGTCGATGGTCCACACGTGGGGCTTGCCGATGAAGCTCTCCGCGTAGGGGTGCTGGGAGAAGAGCTGGCGGGGCACAGAGAGCAGCAGTGTCCCCCTGCACCTGCCTGGCCGGGCCAAGGGGAGGCGCCCCTTCCCCCCACCGCCCGCCATTTGTCCCATGCACCCTTTCGTGCCAGGCCTGTCCCCTTCTTCCGGGAGATGCGGCGACCCCAGGTCAGACCCTCCCCACTCACCTCTCTGGAGGTGGGCTTGCCTCGGAAGAACTCGTGGTTGAGGGAGCTGTGGGGCGGGCTGAAGCGGGCCTGCAGGAAGACGCAGCCGTTGGCGATGGCCTCCAGCGGGGCGGGGCCCTCGTAGGGGAAGCCGAACCCTATGAAGAGCTGAGGAAGGCAGGTGGCACACTGGTCAGGGAAGCCTAGGCACCGCGGCCCGGGGCCCCGGCACGCACCTCCCCCCTCTCTAGGCCTCAGTGTCCCCATTTGCAGAGAGGAGTTTGTGATCCGGTAATATCGATGGCCCGTTCCTGCCCCAGCGGTCTAGGATTCTGGAGAGGAAGAGACCAGAGTGAGGGTCTCAAGCTAAGGAAGCTTCAGACGCACACCTACAGCTGAACCTAAAGAAACATTACTCATCCTAAAAACGTCCATTCAGCAGCTAACTTGTGCCAGGAGTGCTCACAGGGCTGCTCCCCCCACCCCCGGAAGGCAATCAATAAATGATTCTGAATCCAGGGCTGCTGTGTAAGGGTGTTCAGGTTGTTGACTGCACACAGCCGCTACGCCCTCCCGAAATCCACATACACCAATATCCAGCAAGCCTGAGGGAGGATCGGGAGAGGACCTGAATGATCCAGACGCCCTCCGGCCTCAGCTGGCCCCGCCCCCTCAGGGCCCAGCGGCAGCTGCTGCTCCAGGAATACAGCGCAGAACTTCCAGAAGCAGTCAGTCCGCGGAACTCCAGCCAGGACATGCCCTCAGCCTGCCCTAGCATGCCTTCGGCGGCTCTGAAAGCAAGGCCTGGCCCAGGAGTCCCCTGGGCTGCACCGGTACTCAGGGGGTGAGGGGGGCGGGGGGCGGGCTCACCTTGGCCTTGCGCAGCAGCTGCTGGAACTCGGGCTGTGGCAGGAGACCGTGGTTCTTCACGAAGGCCGGGACCTCGGGGGGCCGCTGGCTTTCATAGTACACGGTGCCGTGGATCTCCATGTACTTGCTTAGGATGCCCAGGAACTTCTCCTTCCCCTGGAAGAGGAGGCGCAGACGTGGGAGCCTCACCCTAAACCGTGGAAGGCAGAGCCGTCCACAGAAATGCCCCTGGTCTGGAAGTCAGAAAATGTGGAGCCATGGACCTGCTGTGTGGCCCCGGGCAAGGCCCCTGCCCTCTCTGGTCCTCCTCGTCCGATCTGCCAGCTGCAGCGGTTGCCCTAGACTGGAGAGGCTTCAGGACTACTTCTGGCCATGGAAATGCATCCAGATGAAGGTGCTTGGTGTCCCCTGAACCCCTGATGACCTCTAAGAACATCTGAGGAGCTGGGGGGGGCCAAGGTCATCTCCTCCGTCCCTCGATCCTCCCACCCAAGTGTGCCTCCATCCCTCCATCTATCCGCTCATCCCTCCTTCTCTGTCTCCCTCTGTCTCCCACCCATCGGCCAGCCATCCGGATAGCACATTTTATCGAGCACTTGCTATGTGTTGGTACTGAGCTCAGCACTGAGCACACAGCAGGGAGAAGACCGGGCCCTTGTCCTCAAGGAGGACACCTGGGTGTGAAAACCCCCCAAACTAGCCACGGCTCAGCCCCACCAGACGCGAGTCCCACATCCAGGCTCTGCTTTCGATCTGGAAACGGGCCCGGCCCGAGGGGAGGGGGCCAGGGCGCAGAGGAGTAGGTACGAGCTCAGCCACTGGGCACCGTCGGACCCCATGGCCAGGGCCCGGAGCCAGGAGGTACGGGCAGTGCGGGGCCTCATCAGGGGTGAGCAAGGGATCGGCCCCTGGGCTCTACTTCTTGGGGGCTTTGGAGACTCACAGGAGAGAGGAAGGAACTTCACAACCACAGGGAAGGCCGGGCCAGGGAGGGGTTCTGTTCAGGGAGGGCAGGTCCTCAGCAGGCCCGGGTCAGAAACAGAAGCCCGGCTCTGTCTGTCCTGCTGTCTAGCCGTGAGGTCAGACAGCAAGGAGCTTCAGCCCAGGGTTAGTCTTGTAACCGCAGCTCTTGAAGAACGCTCTCAACGGACGTTCACATTGACAGTTCACGTTTTGAAACTCCAGCTGCAGACACTGTTCGCAAGGAAATCGCTTCCTCTCCGGGCGACGGTGCGGTGGGGAAAGCGGAGGCGCCCTGCCTCTGAGCCCAGCCAGGAGAGGTGCGGAAACCCGAAAACGTCCGCGAAGGCGGTGAAAAGCTAGCAAAGCAGGAAGAATGACAAGGCCACGATCTGGGAGAAGAAGGGCAGGAGACGGCTGAGGTGGGTGCCGCGACCAGGTGTGCCCGCAGGGGCACCTGCCGACTCCGGAGTCGGCATCCGGGGGGCCGAGCCGAGCTCCTGCTCACCTCGTCGAGCTGGGGGACACGTCAGAGATCGGGGGCTGCCAAAGTTGGGCCGGGGGGCCTGGTGGAAACTCGGCACTTTGGGTTGGAACTCTGAGGAATTCCACGCTGGGAGGGAGGGTGGGCCGGAACCAGAGCGGCCCCTAAGGGGCTGAATCACCGTCATCGAGTCCGGCGATCTGAGATTGCTGGGGCCCGAGCCACGGCCAAGAGTAAGAGTACAATGCTGTCTGCAGGAAGAAGGCGTCGTCCTTGACCTCAAGTTATTGCTACAGTTTTTTTATATTCATTTCCAGAATGAAGGAGGAGGAAGAGGAAGAGGAGGAAGAAGAAGAGGTGGGGGGAAGGAGGAGGAGGCGAATCACCCCCCTCCCCTCCCCTCCCAGTGAAATCCCAGTGAAAACCCCAGCAGGCTTAGAAGAAACAACTTCTCAAGAGAGGAACGTGGGCAGATGTATATTACCTGATTTCAAGCTTATTGTAAAACTACAGTAATCAAGGCAGCGCGCCATTGGCATCAAGATAGACAGACAGATCAATGGAAGAGAACAGAGTCCAGAAATAGACCCACACGTGCACGGTCAATTGATTTTTTACAAAGACGCAAAGGCGTTCCGGGGGAGGAAGGATCCTTTCTTCAGCCAGTGGTCACGGAACATTGCGTACCCACACGCAGAAAAAGAAAAAGAATTAGAACTTTAATCTGTACTTCACATCATACATAAAAGTTAATTCACAATGGATCATGGACTTAAATGTAAAACCTAAAACCATAAAACACAAGAGAAAACTCTTTGTGACCTTGGGTTAGGCAAAGAGTTCTTAGCTATAACACAGAAGCATAATCCATAAAACACTGGACTTCACTAAAATAAAGAACTTTGCTCTTTGAAGAAGACCGGCCTCAGGCAGAAAATATTTGCCAAGCATGTATTTGATAAAGGACCGATACTTAGAATGTGTAAAGAACTTTAACAACATGGGGCGCCTGGGTGGCTCAGTCGGTTAAGCGGCCAACTTTGGCACAGGTCATGATCTCGCGGTCTATGGGTTCGAGCCCCGCGTCGGGCTCTGTGCTGACAGCTCAGAGCCTGGAGCCTGCTTCGGATTCTGTGTCTCCCTTCTCTGCCCCTCCCCTGCTCGTGCTCTGTTTCTGTCTCTCTCTCAAAAAATAAATAAATAAACATAAAAAATTTTAAGTAAATAAAATAAAATCTTAAAACATATCCTCTTAATACATAAAGGTCCTTTGCTATCTATAGTTTCTGTTATTTCTATTTCATTTTAAAAGGCTATATGAGGGGTGCCTGGGTGGCTCAGTCGGTTAAGCATCCGACTTCGGCTCAGCTCATGATCTCATGGTTCGTGGGTTTGAGCCCCGTGTTGGGCTCTGTGCTGACAGCTCGGAGCCTGGAGCCTGTTTCAGATTCTGTGTCTCCCTCTCTCTCTGACCTTCCCCTGCTCATGCTGTCTCTCTCTGTCTCTCAGAAATTTAAAAAAATAAAAAAATAAATAAAGGCTACGTGAGACTTCCTATGTTAGAAAAAGATAAACATGGCACGATCTCCCTTATAAGTGGAATCTTAAAGAAGGGAGCTCATAGAAATAGAGTGTAGAGTGGTGGCCGCCGGGGGGCTGGGGGTGCAAAATTAGGGAGAGGCTGGTCAAAGGAACACGCTTTCAGTTGTACAGAGAGTGAGTTCAGGGACCTCATGAGCAGCGTGGTGACTATGGTTAGTAATACTGCAGAACGTACTTGCCATTTCTGAGAGAACAGATCTTTAGTGCTCTCCCCGCCCACCCCGTGCGCACACACACACGCACACACAGCTGACTATGTGAGGTGATGCCGTGTTAACTAGCTTGATGGTGGCCTTCCTTTCCCAACACATATGTCTATCGGGCCATCATGTTGTACATCTTACAAAAACACACTTTTCCCTTTCCATCATTTCTCAGGGACGCTGAGCGGAAAAACCCCAGAGCTCTGAGCTAATTTCACGATTTATTCGTGGGTCCCAACCTGCCGTCTGAAAAGGCCCCCCCAACTCCTGCTCCCTGGGCTACACACTCTCACGAAATAGCACTCAGGCCAGAGCCTCAAGCCATGCTTTCTGGGCACCCGGAATAAGACGGGCCTCCTGGGCACAAAATCCACCCAAGTGCTTGTCCCGATCCCAGCTGCTGCTCCCAAGAGGAGGCGAGGGCCCCCATCAGCCCCCTCCCCCACGCCTCTGCCACCTGCTCCCCTGATCCCTGTGTGTCTGTCCCAGGATGCCCTTGTCATCCTTCTTGTCCGGACACCTCCGACTCCCCTCAGCCACGGAGACCAGAGCCAAGATGTCTTTTTTGGGAAGCGGCTTCTTTGAGGTCCCTCGCAGAACAGCGTGGCTCCCGGCTATCACCGAGGCGCCTGAGCTACAGATAAAGCCTTTCTCTTCCCAGACTTCATCACCTCTCATCTCTTGGGGCAGATCCCTGGCAGCGTTTTCTGGGAGGAGCAGATGCAGTCTGTGCTACACCCCCCCCCCCCGTCCTGAGCACCCCCGGGGCTCCCGCCGCAGCCTGCTCACTCAGCATCACATGAGAATGACCTCCCATCCCTCCCGCTACACCCCGTAGGGGTCAGGGGAGGGGGGTGACCTATTGAGAACCTATAGAGGGGCAGGAGGAGAGCCTGTGGCCAGTGGTCACCGTACCTGGAGCTGCCTCATAGCCAGGGGGGCACCGAGGAGAGAGGAGAGAGAACAGGTCAGTGAGCAGTGAGCACACGACCCCCCCAACCCCGCCCGGGGACCGCTTCCCCAGGACCCCCGCCCTGAAGGTGGCGCTCTATTCCCTGCCTCTCCTGCCTTCCGCACTCGGGCCTCCCACCCCGCAGAGGCCCCCTGGCCCGGATCACAGTGTTTATCCATCTGTTCCTGGGGACGGCGGCGGCTAAGTCACAGTCCTCAATAAAGGAATCTGAGACTGTTGCACAGCAGAGGCCGAGGGGGGCAGGTTCACAGCCCCCAGGCTGGGTATCTTCAGTGGCGATTAGGGACCTCTGTTTTCTGTCCCATCAGTGGGAGCATTTCTGCATCAAGAGCTGGGGGGGGGGGCTTCCGGGGAGGAGTAGGGTGCTCACCTTCCAGATACTGGCCTCCTTGCCGTACACCACGGCCACGTTGCTGGCCTTGCCGCCTCTGATGAGCTGTTTCTCCGTCTCGTTGAGCTCCTCAGACACGAAGCCCATGAAGGAGTTGTCCGGGGTGTGAGCTGCAGGCAGACCACGGGGTCGGGAAGGGGCCGGCCACGCAGCCACGGCCGCGCCCCGGGTCCACCCGCAGCGGCCCCGTCAGAGGGGGCCCCGTTAGACAGGGCCGGGGACAGGGGGCTGGGAGGGGAGGGGAGGGGGTGGTGGAGGAGGGGGAGGGGCAGCCATCAGTGTCCTGGCCCCGGGTGTCTCCCACTCCCAGAGCCTGGAGCGGAGGGAACACTCGGAGGTCCTCTGGCCCCTTGCTCGTGTGTGGACAGGCAGGCAGGACCCTGTGCTGGTCAGAGCCCTCCCTCGGAGGCTGGCTCAGGCCCAAGGCTTTGGCTCCTCCCCTTTTCTCTCACTGCTGCCGCCCATCAGTCACCCAGTGGGACGTCGTCCCCCATGGCCTCCGTCGTTGTCTCTGTCCTGGGCCGCTGTGGCCGCTGCCCATCCCCGATTCTGCCACTCTCTCGGCACTGCCTCTTCTCCTGAGCAATCCTTCCAAATTTAGGTCAGACCCGGTCCCTCCCTGCACAAAACCCGACGGTGGCCCCCAGAGCCAAAGTGCCTACAGCAGTCTCCAGTGTCTGCCTCCATGCGCACCCCCCCTCCTCTTACTACCTCCTGTGACCTGCGGGCACGCTCCCTCTCTCCGTACAGGCTTTGCATACCCGGCCCTACGAGAGGTCCTTCCTGGCCCCAAAATTGATATTATACAACAAACCGATGGTTTATCAGTGTCAGAACATAAGCCCCCTGAGGGCAGGGGCTGGCTCTGTTTTGCTCACTGCTGCACCCCCGAGCCTGGCGCACTGGGTCCTGAGCTTGATGGTGCATCCTGACCCCCCCCCCAAGTTTTTGCTCCTGCCATTTCCCCTGCGCGGGGTGCCTTCCTCCTTTTACTTGGATGAGAAGACGCCCTGCAGCCTTCAGGGCCCCATTCGAAGGCCACCTCCTTCTCCGGCTCGGGTGCCCCCCCCCCGTGCCCCCCCCCCCCCCCGTGGGTCCGTCTCTGCTCAGGTACAGCCCACGCGCTGGCCTGCTCACTTGTCTGCAGAACCCAGCGCACCCACTGGGTGGGGGGGGGGGCGCGGACGCACTTCAGCCCCCCTCTCTCTTCCTCGGTCACGCTACTTAGCTGTCAGCCACGGCTCGCGTGCCACAGATTTGCAAGGCGCAGGGCCCCTCCCACCGTGTACAGGACCTCGGATAGAGTATTTGTTGACCCCAATGACATCCACTCCGCCTTCCCGGGTGGGAGGGGCCGCGGGAGCAGGTTGGCAGAGGCCACGTGGTTTCGCAGCACAGCCCTGACCCCGAAGAACCTATTTCTTCATTCCACGGGCGTGTTTTCACATTTTAGCACTTCTGACACGGAGGCGGATACTTCGAGCAAATGTGTAGATTTAATGCACTATTTCTGGACGTTATTCCCGCAAACCGCCATAATCGATGTCAGGAGCACCGTAGGAGAAAGGTGTCCTGCCTAAGCGCCCCCGGGGAAGCTCATGGACTCTTGGGTCTGGAAGTGTGACGGGAAGGACGGGCCTTTGCTGACCGCAGGACAAAATGATCTTTCTTCTAGAGCTTGCGGAGCATAAGGAGAAGTCCTGAGGCCTGGAGTTATTCCTGTGAGGGTCAGGATCCGGGCTCCGACCCATTTGCCCGCCCGGCCCCAGCCCCTCTCCCTCCCCCTGGCCCCACCTGGGGCCTCTCTCCATTTCCTCACCCAGCTGAAGAATCCCTCATTCTACCAACTCTGCCCAGTTAGCAAACTAGTGGGACAGGAAGTATCCAACCAACTAAAGTAACAGACACCATCAAGTAAAGAGCTCGGGGGTGTCAGGGGTGGGGGGCAGGGGGCAAAGGCAAGCCCCAGAGAGGCAGCCACCCTCCCGCCTAGCTCACTGGGGAAACCACCTGGCTAGATGGGGAGCCAAGTCTGCTCAGGAATTCCTCCCCAGACTTGGTGTATCATTAAAACTGGCAAGCCCCTCTCTTCCTTTTTCCTTGTGTTTTTAATTTATTCCATCAATTAACATTTTCTGAGGACCCTGATAGGCTCCAGGGAGATAAATCAGTCAGTGGGGCCCCCTTTTGAGTGGTTCATAATCTATCAGAGAGAAATAAATGTATAAGCAAATAACTCTAATAAACTTCAATAAACACTTTGTAGAAATGGATTTAAAAGTTACAAAAACAGGGGCACCTGGGTGGCTTAGTCGGTTAAGCGTCTGACTTTCACTTAGGTCATGATCTCGCGGTTCGTGGGTTCGAGCCCCGTGTCGGGCTCTGTGCTGACTGCCAGCTCAGAGCCTGGAGCCTATTTTTCAGAGTCTGTATCTCCCTCTCTCTCTGACCCTCCCCTGCTCACACTGTCTCTGTCTCTCTCTCCTAGAAATAAATAAAAATATTTTTTTAAAAAAAGTTACAAAAACAGAGGTGCCTGGGTGGCTCAGTTGGTCAAGCGTCCAACTTAAGCTCAGGTCATGATCTCACAGTTTGAGTTCGAGGCCCGCATCAGGCTCTGTGCTGACAGCTGGGAGCCTGGAGCCTGCTTTGGATTCTGTGTCTCCCTCTCTCTCTGCCCCTCCCCCACTCAACACTCTGTCCGTCTGTCTCTCAAAAATAAATAATAATTAAATTTATTAAATTATTAATAAATAAATTAAATAATTAAATTTAAAAAATCTTTAACTAAAAAATAAAAATTATAAAAACAGGTGTATATAGCACACCTGGAACAGACGAGGGAATCAAGGAGAGTGATAATAAACAAAGGAGACATTTGAGTTGGGGTTTTAGAGGATGCGTAGGAGTTCACCAGGTTTGGAACTTCATATCCAGTGGGACCCACCCCCACATAAATCCTCATTTTCTCAGTGTAGATTATTGCAGAAGCCTCTTAACCCACTTCCTGCTTCCTCTCTCCTCGACCACTGCCCCTTTGGCTGCCTGCCATCTCCCAGAATAATGTTGCTCAAAGCCTTTCTCTCTCCATGACATTCCCTAGCTCAGGAATCTACAGCGATTCTTGAATTACGGCACCCAGCGTAAATTCAGGAGCCCGTGCTAGAAGGTTCCATCCTCTGCCTCCAGATTTTCCACGTCCCTCTTACCAGCCTCGTATCTTCACGCTTCCCTCTAAGGGAGCTAACTGCTCAGCCTCTCCATCCACCTCTGCTGTCTGCGATCCCATAGGCTGCTTCCACGGCCTGGAGTATCACCACCACTACCCCCACCTCCTTTCCCTCCAGAGTCTGGTCCCCACAGAGCCATGCGACCTCAGACCTCTGGGCCTCAGTTTCCTCCTCTGGGCTCCAAGGAGCCCTCCCACCTTCCCAACCTTCTGGGATCCAATCAAGCCATTACTTAGGTGTCGAGAAATGGCATCTGCCACTAGTGTGTCCCAGAACCTAGAGATTAAGACAAAAAAAGGACCCTAAGTGCCCCCAAAGAGGTGCGTTAGTTCAGCAGACTAAATAAATACTGGGTCCTTTACCTCTAAGCAAGTTCCTTGGGACGCTGCTCAGAACCTAGTTTGCTTTTAATTTCAATACAGCCTGACAAAGGTGCTTCTCTGGCTCTCTGACCCAGAGCCTTCAAAGCGCCACAAATTAGCTGCGCAAGACGTTGGAGGCAGACGTACTGACGACAATTAAATGTGACAGCTGAGAGCTTCCCATCAGCGACAGAAGGGGCTGCTTAGCGAGGGGACCTAGCTCCGTGCACCTCTGCCATCCCCGAAGGGCAGGCTCGAGCGCCAGAGCCAGAGAGAATTGACCCTTAGTTGTCAAGAACAGATTAAATTATTTTCACCACGCTGCATGAAAGAGGGCAAGTCCGCGTGTGTATATATCTTAGAGGCTCATTAAAAATAGCTAAAGCTTAGCTCTAACCGCACTCCTTGCCTGACACCCACTGTTCAGAGGGTTTCCACAGGGGCCCCAGCCCCCAGCCTTACTTCCCATTATCCCCCATGTTGGAGCCTTCTGGAACCTTCCGGAACCTTCCAGTTCTTTCCACATCTGCCTTGGCTTCATCTGTTGCCTCCACTTAGAAAAGCCTGCCTGTATTGCCCCTTTGCCACCCCCTAAAGGTCCCCAGGGTACTTTCGGGCTCTTTCTACAAGGTCACCCAATCCTTGTTGTTTTGGAATGTGTGCTCGGCAGCTCTCTGAAAGCAGCCGTGATTCTGGAGGCAAAGGCCACGTCCTCCATGTTAGAAAGGTCACCATGTTTCTCCCAAGCCAGGCTGGAAGCCCTCGCCCCCACCCCCCGCCCCAAGGCGGTGCTTCCTGCTCCCCAGAAGCCACAAGGCACTTCCTCTCTGGCTCACACATTTGCTGGAGGGGGAGCAAGGCTTTCGTGGGGCCTGCCCCCCTCCCGCGCTGGCCCGGGGAAGGAAAGCCAGGGAGGAACGTGAGACCCTGCCTCCTCCCATGCACCCGAGAACCATGAGGAGGCCCCAACCGCCCCTGACCCCCCACCCTCTCCCCCACCCCGCGCCCGGGACACTCACGGAACATGGTCATGAACTGCTTGGGGTTGAGGTTCCAGTAACCCCAGTTGGTCCGGTAGCCGTGCAGCGTGGCGTATTCCTCATGGTTGTACGCGGGTTCTGTCCCGAAGGTGTCAATGACCCGGATTCGGCATCTGCTCCCCGCCCCGGGGTGGGGGAGGGGGGTACCAGGAACCAAGGTCAGCCACCTCCGGGGTCTCCCTGGGCTGGGCCGCCCCAGCATGGGCACCGTAACCAGCCAGTGCCTGGGCGCTGCTGCAACGTGTGGTCAGAGCTTGGGCTCAGACGTCACCTAGCTGTGTGACCCCAGGCAAGCGCCTTAACCTTTCTGGGGGAGCTGCACCATCACTCAGGCGAGGAAAACAAGAGCCCAGCTGTCTCGGGGTTGTGTGAAGCATGGACCACTCACTCAGGAACTGTTCATTATTTCAGCTGCCCTGAGGGAGCCTGGGGGCGGGGGGTCATCTGTAGGATTTGCACTTTCCTGAGCAGGGAGCAGCCAGCAGTCATTTGAGTACACAGCCCCCCTGCCCAGGAGCCTGACACCCCCAGGATGAGCCTGGCCTATCCCGGCTGCAGTGCAAAAGGGCAAGGGACCAGCCACTGACATTATCCCCAATGCTGGAGCATACTGGAACCTTCCAGAACCTTCCAGTTCTTTCTGGGGAAAGCAGTGCAAGCTTGGCCACTTCAGGTGCACCTCCCAGCCGGGCGGAGGCTCTGCTGTGGCCCCCAAACCTCCCCCTCCGTCCCTCCATCCCACCCGTGGGCATGGGCACCGGAAGGAGACTGCTGAGACTCAGACACCCCTCCAGGAAGCTGCCTCACCCCACATCCTTCCCGGTGACCCAGAATTGTCCACAGACTGCTGAGGTCGGCACTATTCCCTCAGAGAAGGGCCCGGGGGAGGGAGGTAGAGGCACCGAGCACATGAAGAACACGCATTAATAATAAAAGCAATAACACTGCCTGTCACTTTTTTTTCCCCTAATAAAATCATGCGGGATAGTCAATGGGACTGGAGCAAATGTAATAAATAGCAGGACTCTCTGTGCTAAATTAAACCCCGTATCCTGCTGGCTGCAGACGGGGAGCTGGAGCGATGGCATTGGCCTTCCTCCAAACCCAGGTGGAGGGAGGGAGGGAGGGAGGTGGAGGGGTGCTGAGCCCCCACAAGCCGAGGTCGAGGTCACCGCCCCAGTGGAGCGTCCCACCCTTTCTGCTCCTCCCTGCAATTCCCCTACCCGCCCCCACCCTTCCCTGCACAGAGGGGCAGTGAAGTGAGTCCCCCACTCTGAGTATTAATTGTCTGAGTGAGGCGGGAGGCAGAGCTCCTTCAAGAAGGGCAGTGGTGGGGGAGGGGGAGACAGAGGCAGGGCGAGCCTTCCCCCACCGCAGGCCCAGGGACCAAGCAGTCCCCCCACCCTGGGACCAGCGTCCGCACCTCCTGCCCAAGCTCTCTCACCGATACTTCTTGAAGGACAATCCCATGTGCTGCTTCATCTGCTGCAGGCCGTGGTAGTCGGTGTAGATGAGGTCGAAAGGCAGGGGCATGGTGAGCGGGCAGTTCCCCCGGCCTGGCGGCACCCCTAAGTTACTGAGAGAAGAGCCCTTCAGAGCCTGAGCCCCAAGAGGGACCTACAGGCAGCAGAAACCCACTTTCCCAACCAGCCCTGAGCCTGGGGCACTTGGAGCCACCCCAGTTCTCACAGCCCAGGATAAACATGGGGAGGGGGGCACTGTAAAGTGAGGCTGGAAAGGAAGTGAACAGGGTGGCCACGTACAGTCGTCTAAGTTTTCCACTGCACAAGAGACCCCAATGGGAGGAAACAGGACTGAGATCCAGCCTGGCCCGTGTCCGCCTGTGTCTGCCCAGAGGGGGCACCTTTGTCTAGCATTCACAAAGGGCCATTGTTGCCCACTGTGGTCCTCAAGGCGTCTTCCGCATTTGGAGCAGAAGGCCCTGCCTCAGAATATATAATGCAGCTCCATGGACTGGTTCCTGGCCCACGGAGGTGCCCAGCCCTGCCCCTCAGGGTCACCCTGCCGGCCAGATCATTTACCCAGGAGTTTTCCTCTGGTGACCCAGTGCCAGTGTCACCGGGGCCCGGAGGACACAGCCACAGCTGCCCGTGTAAAATCTTGACATCGGACTTCCCTGCCCACATGCAGAAGCCCCAGCTTAGCCTGAAAACCCACCCCTCTGCAGGGGACGGGGAGGCATTTAGATTGCTCATTCGGTAGGTCTGTGCCGAGCTCCTGAGCAGGCCTGGAGTGGAAAAGCCCCCCTTTCTTTGGGGATCCCACGGCAGTCACCCACCTCCCCCAGATTCCCACTCCCCCCTTGGATGCGTGGTCCAGATGCCTGCACTGGAAGGGGCCCAGGAGCCTCCCGGCGGGCCCCCTCAGGGAGCCACGTGAGGAGCAGACCCAGACAGGGTAGGTGAGGAGCTTCAACAAGGTCACTGGCTCATCAATGGCAAAGGGCCACGATTGACGAGCTCCCTGGGCACATCTTGGGCTCCTAGAGCCAATTCAAGCCAGGCGGAAAAGTACCAGCCTGGACATCTTTGTGCTCTTCGCTCATGCTCTGCGCGTCACCATCGGAAGCTGGGGAGGGGGACGCTGTGCACAATGTTCCCTGTGCACACTGACGGAAGTGGCATCTTTTCAATGACGTTTACGGTAACTGATGACAAGGCCCTGATGGAAAATGCCAGGGGAGGCTGCATGTGACGGGCATCGGGGCATCAGGGGTCGGCTGCGCCCTGCAGAGAAGGGCAGCAAGAAGCAGGGGTGGGGGCTCTTCCGTGTGCCTGCTCCCCCCCCCACCAGCCAGTGCACCCCAGCCTCACCCAGCTTCCCCTGCTAAGTGCCCAGAGGAGAATGCACAAATCTAATACCCAGTGTCTTGTTTCTCATCCGTATACGAAACAGTGGCCAAGGGCTCCCTCCCTCCCTGACTCGACCAGCTCCCACTCGACTCCTCCTCCAGCTGGGCCACCACACTAAGATTCTCAAAACCAGGACTTCTGAGGCGCAGCAGCCTTCGTAAGCTTCCGTCATCGTTGTCGAAATACCCAGAAAGCACAGGAGAATGAGCACAGACCGCAGGGGTCTGGAGCCATCACAGGAAACAGTTCCCGCAGCCTGGAGACCTCATGAAATATTTGGTGGTATTTTTCAGCGTGGAGCAGATTTCTGCCTTCCACTCTGCGGACAGCCTGTGGTTTCCTTCCAAGCTCGGGTTTTCTCTCCCCCCGGCCCCCCAAAACCTCCCCCAGTAAACCTGATGCCCCAGGAAGGAGCCTCCCCTGCCCTCAATGGAGAGCCACGGGCAGAAGGACAAAATGGTGAGCCCTCTGTCCCTTCCTTGCAGAAACCAGGGAGGCGGGGGCTTCTCCTCCCACATGGAATCGGGGCCTCGGAGAATTAACGAACAATCCCGAAAGTAGGAGCCATGGTGAGTCCGGCCGCTGCTACCTGCATGGGAAGAAGATTACCACCCCACGTCACATCTGCCGTTGGTTTCTAGGCAGCGTGGCCCTCCGTGGCTGTGCGCGCTGCCAACAGAGTCACGGGGGCTTCCTTTGGTGGCCCCGCCACCGACCACAGCCCCGGCCCCCCCCCCAAGCACCACGGCCACTGGGGGGCCAGCTGAGCCGCACCCAGCTCTCCCCTGGGAGAACGACTCTGAGCTGTATTCTAAGGCACACGCGTCATCACCTTCGCCACTTGGGGGGCTAAAGTTTCGAACAAGGAACCATTGTGCATGCTCTCGGCTTATTAATTCATTAAATCCTTTCCTCTGGGCAGCTACCCTATGAGATCAGACTCATCCTTATCCCGCTCCCCTCTTTCTAGGCTAGGAAAACAGAGAGGCTGAGTAATTTACCCAGGGCTGCACAGCCAGGAGGCAGTGGGGCTGGGGTTGGGAGCCGGGCAGTGGGGCTCCAGAGCCCACACTCCCGCCCGCGGAGCTCTCCCGCGTCTCCAGCACGGTGGCCGATGGCCGGACCACAGTGACATCCCCGAAATCCGAGCCCCGGCTGCCAGCAGAGATTGGGCTCCAGTCCCAGCTCTGTTGCTAACCTCGGGGGAGTCACAGTCCTCTAGGAATTTCATTTTTCTCCTCAGGAAAAGACAAATAAAAATGCCTCGCTCCCAGGGTTCCTGGCAGGATCAACAGAGGTGCGGTGAGTGGAGGTGACGCTAACGATTATTTCTCCTCATCTGCAGTTCTGCCTTCGTCCTCGTGGGTCCGGCGACTCCATCCCAAACCGCACACAGGCCCCTCGCTGAAGGGCCCGTCACCTCTCAGCTCGAATCCTGAGATTCTCTCTCTGCTCTGTGTCTCTCCAGGCTTGTCTCTCTTCTAGAGGGATCTTTCCACACTGTACCCCTGGTTCCAATCCCTCCCAGAAGACCTCTCACTTCCTGGTCCTTGCCTCCTCCTCCAGGAAGTCTTCCTTGGATGCCGCGCCCCTGTGCTCCCCCACCCCTTGCTTCAACCCCCGCCGCTCTGCACTGTCCTGAGTCCCCTCCTTACACCCGGGGCCAGACATCTTTGAAAGCCCGGAGCTAGGACAGCGCCTGTCCCAATAAGCATCTGCTGTGTTCAGGAATGAATAAACAAACCAATGAAGAATTGGTTGAAAGGTTGAAAATTTGGCCAAGGAAAGCATGTCCGGAGAGGGGTGCCGGGTGAGGGGAGCCCAAGGGTTCCGGGCACCTCAGAGCGGTAAGAAGCACCCCACTCTTCTGAGGGGTGAGCAGTCTCCCGGGACACCCCGGGGCCCACACTAGTGGACCCATGTGCCCTACAAGTGTGCAAGCCATCCCGCAGGAAGGAGAGGAGGAGAGACAAGCTGGCCCAGAGACGGCAGCACCCCCCTCCCAGGAGGAGTTAATGAGGGGCCACTCAGTCTCCCCAGCCATTTCTAGAAAACAAGGGTTTTCAATTTAAAGGGACTTACTTCCCCTGGAGAGAAGTGTCTGTGGCTGCTCATTGGCCCCAGGGACTCAGAGCCCGCCCGGAGGACAGCGGAGAGGGTCAGCCCCGGCTGGGGGGTGGGAGACGACTATGGTTTCATCACTTATCATTTAAGTTCGCCTTTATGGGCAATTTTACGCTAAGTGGTTGGTCGGAGCAATGACATGAATTGAAAACCGTGGTCTCCTGACAGCCTTTCAGCCAAAGGTGCTCACAGCTCTGCAATTCCACCTTCCGTGGTGAGCGCTCCTCAAAACCCCCTGCCCGGCTGTTTCCTCGTTTCCAATGCCAAGCTCCTGATTCTTCTACGGACTCTTAGCCCAGGGCTGTGTCAGTGGGGAGAGGGGAGGTCACAGAGCCTCCCCACCCCCCAGTGCACCGAGGGGCGCCTGGCTGGGTCAGTCTGTTAGGAGAGGCAGTGTCTTCCCGTGCAGGGACTTGACACGCATCCATCCACGCAGCGCCTCTGGCCCCACCCACTACCGTCCACAATGCTCGGGACGGTGGGGGAGTCTCCGTGGAATTGCCAAATTGGGTGGCTGGAATATATTTCTAAATGTCCCCAGGCCACCTGAGCGGGAGCCTGGATACAGGATGAAAGGGGCACAGGAAGGGAGTGATTTCGGGAAATGAAGCTTTTCTATAGCTCGCCTGGCCATCATGGGGCCCCCACGCCCCACCCAAATGAATCCACCCATAAAAGCCTGCAGGGGGCGGGCGGTGGGGAGTTCGTGTTTAATGGCGACAGAATTTTCAATTTGGGAAGATGGAAAAGTCCTGGAGAAGGACGGCAGTGATGGTTAGATGACCTTGTGAATGCACTTGATAGCACTGAACCGGGTACTTCAAAATGGTTAGGATAGCAAATTTTGTTATGTGGTTTTGCTACAATTTTTTTAAAAAGCCAAACTGTTCACACTTGAGGGACCACGCCATGCCCAGGCCTTTGCCTCCCGGCAATGCCCGGCCCCCACCTTCCCCAGCTCCCCCCAGACTCCCAGCTGGCCCTAATGTAGGGGCACAGCAAATATTCACAGAAGGGGAGACTCAGTAGGTGGTACGGAGGGCCAGGGGAAAAAATAATCTATGCCCAATTGGAAAAAAAAAAAAAAAAACCAACATCCTCAGCTGGGAATCGAAATGCTGAGCTCTGGATCAGTGAAAAGTGCCCCTGGGGGTGAGCTCCAGCACAAACTTGAACTTGCTGGGTGATGTTGCCCAGACCTCAGATCGTCCTGGCGTCCGCCTCCACCCCCACAGCTCGGACTGATCTCTGCGATCCCTTCTAGGCTAAAAATTCTCTGGTTTTATTCCTCTCTGTGCCTTTGGTCTGTGGCTGGAAATAAACTCTCCAGGTTGTGCTCACATTCTGGCGCGGTCCACCCTCCCTCCCTCTCTTCTCTGTGTGGGAGGGACCTAATTAAAAAGAATGCTCGCCAAGTGATCGGAAGTCCCAGGTGCTAAGTGCACACAGGTAACTTCTGCTTTTCTAGACCCTTCTCGCTGCTGAGAGCACACTGGCCCGGGCAGGCCAGGACTCTTCTGCCTCCCGGGGGGCCTGCGATCCCTCTGCTCCGCCTGGTGCCCGTCTCCTGACACTATGGCATTGCCCCCGTCTCTCTCTAGGACAGGCCCCTGCCTCTTCCCCAGAGCAAAGGGGGCAGAGAGAAAGGACCCCAGAGAGTTAACTGCTTTAGAAGGGGGGTCAGCATCACCAAAGAGAAAGAATTCTATTGTTCTGCAGTGTTTCCTTCTCTTGCCCAGGATGGGCTCACAAGCAGCCAGAATTAAAGGCAGAAACGGAGCAAGGGCCACAGGGTGAGAAACTCAGGGAGCAGCATCCCGCCCCCCCGGGCCTTAGGACCACTGCCCACAGCCGCCCACCGCTTTCTTCCCCAGCAGCCCGTCCTATTTAAGCAAACTCGGGGCTAAGAATAGGGCCGCGGCTCCCAGGAGAGCGGGATGAAGCCACACTGCTCCCTCCAGTTCCCAGGGGGGCTGCGGGCACAAATGCGTCAGAGGAACGGAGCACATGGCTCTGGCTGTCCCCTGCCTCCCTCCTTGCAGACGGTCCCCAATTTCTATAACGAATGGCTGTGAACACTGAGCGCAAAGCCAGCTTCTCTCATCTAAGCTAAGCCTTAAAGGTAGCAGGATGGTGGTTCCCAGGCACAGGTTACGATCGCTGAGACGCCCCAATGCCCGGGCCCAGAGGTGCTGTCCATCACTCTGGGGTGGGGCGGGCTTTGGGATGCGGGTCTCTTGGTCCCCGGGTGATTCTCAGGCACCAGAAGCTCTCACGATCCTACCCGGTTCCACATTGCTTTCTTGAGAACCACCCTGTGAGGGTGGCCATCAGCACCGACCCCGTGGGAGATGTGGGTTGAGGGAGAGATGACGCCCTGGGGCGCTGGACGCGCGCCACCAGGGGCCTTGGGGCGCTGGGGAACGGCTGAGGAGAGACGAGTCTGGCTCCCAGGAAAAGGGCTCCCTTCCACCAAAGCCCCTCCAGGAGTTCAGAGAAGGCTAGAAGGACCACAGAGGGTCATCTGTGCCACGCTACGCTTCTACCAGCTTCTCCGGGGATAAACAAGCCCCAGGCAGGCCGAGCCCCGGTTCTGAGGCCAGAGAAGCCGGGTTTTCCCGGTTCGGCCTCCAGGAAGCCTGTCCCACTGTCCACCCACCCGCCCTCCAGCCACCACGTGACAAGGCCTCCTCATCCTCTGTACTTGGTGCGGAGAGAACACCGGACCCCACCTCCCTTTGCGACAACGCCAGGGTTTGAAGACCCGCTCGCTATGCTTCTTCCCAGGAACAAGTCCCGCCTCGTTCAAGAGCCTCATTTCTCACCTCACTCGCCATGGTCCTGCCCTCCCCACCATGCACGGATCTTGCATGAGAGCCTGCAATTTCCTTTCAAGGTCTCCCCTTCGCAGCCCTCTGGCCCCAGTGGGAACCAGGCCAGAGCTGACTGGGCAGCCGCGTCCGTGTGGTCATGTTTATTAGCCAGTGTCGGGACTGTGTGAGTCCCGTGTCAGATGTGTAAGAACAGATTCTCGCTCCCTGTGGCTCAGTGCAGCATGGAGCAGGCGGTGCAGGCAGCCCTTGTAAGGAACCATCTCTCCTGGACTCCAGGGAAGGATGCAGGGCCGGGCCTGGCACGGCTCAGGGCTCTGCAGCAGAGGTCCCCCACCTTCCACGGCACTCAGCAGCACTGACCCCGTCCCCTCCATGGGAGACTAAGATGCCTCGTTGGAATCCAAGGAAGGGGAAGGAAACAGGAGAGGGGGGAGGGGATGGAGTTTCTTTAGCATAAATTAATCATTTGCTTCTCAAGCCTCCGCGAGGAATGCGCGGCCGAGAGAGAGAGACAGCCATTGTCTACAGGAGTCCAGTAAGTGCCAAACAGATGCTCGACGGGGCTCGCCCTTCCTTTTCCTAATTTACGTCCTTGATATGTTACAAAATGTTTCAGGCATCCGGAAAATTATGGACAATAATATAACGAACACCTCGATTCCCACTTCCCAGGCTTGTCAAGTCTTACACATTTTACCACCTTTGGTTCAAATCTTTCCCCACCCCTCCCCCCGAAGGGATAACACACTGCAAATCCGTGTGGAGCCTTGGGGTGTGTCCGACTTGTCCACTGTCCTTGCACTTTCTGCCCTCTGCCCCCTGCTCTCTCCCCCTTCCTCCAGGGGCCGTTGTTGGGGGGGGGGGGTGCACCAGGCACCATGCCATCCCTATCCTGTGTCTTCAACTGCTCCCTTTCCAGGGTCCATCGCACGAGCACTAAAACATGCCTCGGCTCTCCCACCTTGAAAGGTGAGCAAGCAGACCTGTTATGGGGTGAATTGTGTTCCCCCAGAAAGGCGTTGAAGTCTTAACCCCCCACCCAAGATTGTGACCTCATTTGCAAATGAAGTCTTTGCAGAAGATCAAGTGAAGGACGTTAGGATGGGCCCCTAATTCAGTATGGGGGTAACCTTCCCAGAGGGGGATTTGGACAGAGACAGACGTACACAGCGGGGGAGGCGGCGGGGAAGGCACAGGAGGAGCTGGTCACCTGCGAGCTGAGGCACACCTGAGGCCACCAGGGGGTTCTCACAGCCTCAGAAGAAGCTCAGAAGGAGCCAGCCCACCTGCCCCGTGGTTTCCACAACCGTGGCACCGTGGCCTCCACAAACGTGAGACAGTAAGTCACCCAGTTTTGCGACACTTTGTTTTGGCAGCCCCTCCGCCCCCCCGCCCCCCAGGGAAGCTACGATTCTGCTGTCGCCTGCCTCCTGGCCTCTCCTCCTCGCAGCCAGGCTCCCCCAGGAGGCGCCTCTTGGCCGTGTCTGCTTCCTCACCAGCCTCCTCCTCCTCCAAGCCACCCCTTTCTGCCGTTCGTCCCCACAACTCAACCAAAATGGGTCTCTGCAGGGTCAACGAGGACATCCACGTGGCCAAATTCCTTGGACGGCTTTCAGCCTCCTTCTTACTTTTGGTGAGCATCTGACATCGCTGGGCATACCCTCCTTCTAGAAGCATCTTCTTTCTCTGTTGGGGCCCATGGCTCCAAACCCTCCCGGCCACTCCTCAATCTCCTCTGGCAGCACCTCCTTCACCAAGAGGGTTTTCCATGTTGCTGTTCTCGGGGCTTTGCGCTCAGGCCTTTCTTTCTGTCACTTGGCTGGGGGCGGGGGGGGGGGGGGGGGGGGGGCATGGAGGAGGGCACTTGTGGGGATGAGCACTGGGTGATATATGGACAATAAACTTCAGTCTGAGCCNGGGGGGGGGGGGGGGGGGGGGGGGGGTGGCGGCGCTGTCCACCCGTGGCTGCTTTCAGCCGGCTAGTTTGGCCTGGTTCAGGCCAGTCTGAGCCAGTCACAGCCGGTCACGCCCTGAGGCCTGCCTCGGCTCCCAGAGGGTTGAGCTGCTTGCGGGGGGGTGGGGTGGAGGGTGGGGGGGGGCCTGAGATGTGGCCCCCCATCGTTTTCTGGGGACCCTCCCCGGTATTTGCCTGGAACAATGCTGCTCAAACAAAAAGGCCAGGAGTCTGATGACTGATTTCCACGGGGCCCCGTGCTTGGCGGCCGAGAGTGTTCCCTCCTGGTCCTCCTTATTTAAACATTCTCCTCTCAGGCTTTCATCATTTGCCAGTTAAGTCAACTAATTTTCTACTAAACCCAATTTCACTCATGGATGGAGGAAGAGCTCAGTAATTTTTCCTCATGCCATGTACTATTAATGGTGCTTGAAATTATGCAAATAAAATTAATGAGCACCGCAGATTCTGGGCAGGCAGGAAGGAAAAGGCTTAATTTAAAATGCCCGCCGTGGGGGCACCTGGGTGGCTCATTCAGTTGAGCGTTGGACTCTTGATCTCGGCCCAGGTCATGATCTTATGGTTGGTTGGTGGGTTCGAGCCCTACGTCAGGCTCTGCATTGGCAGTGCAGAGCCTGCTTGAGATCTTCCATCTCTTTCTCTGCCCCTCCCCTGCTCACTCGTTCTCACTCTCAAAGTAAATAAATAAACTTTAAAAAGTATATATGGGGCACCTGGGTGGCTCAGTCCATTAAGTGTCTGGCTCAGGCTCAGGTCATGATCTGTTTGTGGGTTCGAGCCCTGCCTTGGGCTCTGTGCTGACAGCTCAGAGCCTGGAGCCTGCTTAGGATTCTGTGCCTCCATTTCTCTCTCTGCCCCTCCCCCGCTTCTGCTCTCGCGCGCGCGCGCTCTCTCTCTCTCTCTCTCAAAAATAAATAAATAAATAAACACTTAAAAAATGTGGACTGGGTGTTCACCAGAATGAGTCGGGGAGTGGCCAAGTGGGGGCTCTGGGCCCGCCTCTCCCTGCGCAGTAGGCGTGGCCAGGGCTGCAATGCCCACTGTAAAGGGTGCTGTTCTTCCCCGCCACCTCTCAGACCCGAAATGTCCTGCAGCAGCAAAGCCTGATGTGGACTGTGCGTTGCCCCAAACCTCACTCCAGTGAGCTGGTTAATTAAAAGACCAAAACACCAGAAGCAGAGAAAAGCGGCTCATCCATCCAGCCTTGCTGCTTAGTCAGTGGCCAAGGCATCTGCCACGAACATCTGCGAGTAGAGTACAATAAAGGTCCACACAGCAGCATCTTCGTCCTGCTGCCTTCCCTGCTCAGGCCATTTAGCCAGACCAAGGAGACGTGTCTGCCACAGAAGCCAAGCAGTGGCTCAGGATCTGAACTGCCTTCACATCTCACTGACCTATTTTCAAGTGAATCTGCTGCTCGCCGCAGGGAATGGCTCCCAGAGGAGGTGGGGAGGTAAAGGCTCCCAGAACACACAGCAACGCCATGAGTGCGTCCAGTGGGGTCTCAGCCCGTGACCCCTTTCCAGGTTCAAGTGCTCACCATCTCATTATGAGTTGCATCATGTTCCCCTAGAATCTGTGCTGGACTTCTAACCCCTAGTACCTCAGAATGGGGCTTTATTTGGAGATATGGCCTTTGAAGAGATAATCGAGTTGAAATAAGGCCATTAGGATGGGTCCTGATCCAATATGAATGGTGCCCGTATAAGAGGGAGAGATTCTCAGACACAGACACATACAGAGAAACGGCCACGTGAAGATGAAGTCAGAGATTGGGGTGATGCTTCACAAGCCAGCGAGTGCCAAGGATCCCCACAAACCGCCAGCAGCCAGGGGAGAGGTCTGTGACAGAGTCTCCCTCACAGCCTTAGAAGGAACAGCCCTGTTCACAGCTTGATCTAGGACCTCTCCAGAGCTGAGAGACAACAGCTCTCTGTTGTTGAAGCCACCGGGTCCGTGGGGCTTTGTTACAGCACATACACATCTGTGTTTAAACCTTCACTGAAAGGAAAGACCTGCATTTAGGTAGCGCTGGGTGGTCTCGGCAGAATGAGCTCGAGGCGCTCACAGCCCCAGCCTGCATCTGTCAGGGGGAAATGTACATCCAAGAAAGGAGAAGGTCAGCGGGTCTCGCATCACCTGGAGGCGAGAGGCCCCCACTATCTGGGCCCCTTCAAGGGATGCCTCCTCCACCTACCCCTGCAGCCAAGTATAACGTGGGCGCTTTGGGGAGGAATCCACACATATGCTTTCTACTAGTCTTCTGGAGACCTGAGCCTGAACCCCAGGCCCTCAGGACCTGCACTGGGGACACAGAGGACAGTTCTTGTGAACAAGCCATGAAGGCCAGCTCACACAGTCTATGAAGTCCCGATCCCACAGCAGCCCAGACCGTAGGGGTGGGGCGTTCCAGGGGAGACTTAGAAAAACCACAGCCTCCATTTTTCCATCTCTCAGCCTTCACTGCTCATTAGGTTACCTGGGGAGCTTTGGAAACTTGATACTTGGGCCCCCACCCCAGACCCATTAAATAGAGACACCAAGAGTAGGGCCCAAATGTTGGTATGTTTGCAGCCGGGGGCGGGGCCAGGGGGCAGGTGGAGGGTAAGAATCCCCACTTGAAATGTATTCCAACCACAGCTGATGCTGTTAATTTCGTAGACATGACTGTACTGTGTCTCCCGGGGATGACAGCTTTCTCTTTTGTTGTTGTGATTCTTTTAGTTGTTTTGAAATTATTTCTGACAACAGATTTAGAAAACCCCTTCATAAGTTCCTTGAGGTGTCCAGGCTGTTTACACAACTCTGCCCTGTCTGAGCAAGAGCATCCGCTCACACCTACACCCCGCTGGCGACCAAGGACAGCGCTGTCTGGGCACAGCCTTGGGCCTGCCCATCTAACAAACTGCAAATCGGAAATGGAGCAAGCTTTCCCTGGAGATCCTGGTTCTGGGAATTTCAGATTCGCATGAGCCTGGCAGGAGGTGATGTGTTGGCAGGAAGATATAGTGTCTGTGGGGTGTGTGAGTGTGTGTGTGTGTCTGTGTGTGTGTGTGTGTGCGCGCGCGCATATGTGCACCTGTGCAGGCACATGCAATGTGTGCATGTCATGCACAAGGGTGTGTGCAAGCACATGTGTTTGCCTGTGTGTGCTGGCGTGTGTGTATGTGTAGGGATGGACGTGTACGTGTGCATGCATGAGGTGTGCACAGGGGCCACACACACATGCAGATGCACACACATGGGCATGCATATATGGTTATGCGTTGGGGCCTGAATGTATGGGCACACATGTGGATGCACGTAGGTAGTGAAAGAGCTGGCAGTAGGAGGTATTTCAGATCTTAGTACTTTACACTAGGGCCTCACTTTCAAGACCCCCTGAGTGCAGTGAGCCCCATCTTCATCACTCTGGCCCTGGGATGAGCAGTGTCAGGCCCAGTCAACCACAGTGCCAGGGCTGAAAGCAGCCAGAGGAGGAAGTGCTCTGGGCAGGTAAGGACTCAGGGGGAAGACTGAGAGAGAAGACATCTCAGCGCAGATTGAGAAGCAGAGTAACTGAGTTAAATTCCTATCTCTTAAGCAGACTCATCAAATACGTGCTCTCTCATAGAGGGATGATTCGCTCAGTGTGGTTGTTAGGCTGTCACAAATGCCTGGGAGAAGGCTTCCCGTTCCCTCAGGGAACAGCAAAGGAAGGAAGTTCTCACGTCTCTGGCCCCAGAAGATTCACAGCCAGAAGGGAGGAATCAAGCTGAACGCCATCTGATAAACGTGAATTCATCTAATCTTGAGGCAGGTCAAGGTGTCAGCAATGCCGACAGATGCTTCACACTCACAGGGGACTTTGTGTGTGGCAGAACCTGGGATGAGGGGTCCAGACAGTCCTCACCACCAGGATTCTTCCCACTGTATCTTAGGGTTTCCAATGACCTAGAGGCAAGGCCCCCTAGACCCTTGCTCGCGGCTCTGCTTGAGGCAGGTCTGGCTTGTGGGTGGCTAAATCACAACCCCTGATTGTGCTATCCACAAAATGCCCAAGACTTCTTCAACTTTGCAGACACAACCTCCCTTTTCTCTTTCCTCCTCTTCACCCCCACCCTATTTGGCTTTCCTGCAGGAAGCTTCAAGGCCGGGCAAAGATGCCTCTTTTCATCATTTGCAAAAACATTAGCAGCACTTTGCTCCACAGTGTTGATGCATCTGAGTCCTCTCTCTGTTCAGAGGGAGCTGGGGGTGAGCATCAGTGTGTGCTGGTGGGTGGCAAGTGGGCACACTCAGCTCTGAAGAGCCCTGCACAATGTGAACAGCTTGGTCTAACAGCGAAGTGCCACCAGGGTGAGAGCCAGAGTGAGGGACATGCTGGTTCCCTCTCCTGGTGCTGAGTAGCTAGTCTGCAGGTTCAGCACCAGCACTCAGGGACAGCTCCCTGATCACTTCCTTCCCACTCTGGTGACATCCTGCTAGATTCTGGCAGGGGCTGGGGGGAGGGGGGTTGGGGGACAGGGGATGTGCTATTCCCAGGTGGCACCTCATTAGTCCCTGTCACCTTCAAAATGAACCCTCCAGGTACTGTTCCTCTCTGAAGACACTTCAACTTTCCTAGGCCTACTGCAGACAGGTGCATCAGTCTAAAACAGTAACTCCAGCAGTGTGAATCACAAGGCATGGGAATAAAAACCTTCAAGCCACTAGGTCATTTAGTGACCTCCCAGCACGACCTGGTATCAGCCTCCTTCTCCCCATACTCCTATCTATATAGCTAGTCCTAATACCACCCTCTGATCAAGGTCACATGGAGCCCTACTTGAGTTACTGGCAGACTCCAAGTTCAGAGGAAAACTGAGAGGGTGAGTAGCTGCCCAGACCATGCTGACCTAAGATTGTCTATGGCTTTGTCCCCGCCAGCATCCTCTGCTCTCCAACACTCCTGTGCTACAGAGTATCAGCATTCGTGGCCAGGACAAAGTGCTGATCAGAGAGACATCTAGAACCAATTGACCATCAAGATGGCAGGCGAGTTCTGGACAGAAATCACATGTTGGCTTGAAAACCACCTCAGAGGGGCGCCTGGGTGGCTTAGTCGGTTAAAGCGTCCGACTTTCACTTAGGTCATGATCTCACGGTTCGTGGGTTCGAGCCCCGCGTCAGGCTCTGTGCTGACTGCCAGCTCAGAGCCTGGAGCCTGTTTCAGTCTGTGACTCCCTCTCTCTGGCCCTCCCCTGATCACGCTGTCTCTCTCTCTCTCTCTCCTAGAAATAAATAAAACATTTAAAAAAAAAAAAAAAAGAAAACCACCTCAGAGTAAGTTAATGGGCTTATGAAGAAAAGCCGATGTCTAGGCAACAACTCTGGGGCCTTCCTTAGTCGTACCCCGGGGCCAAGTTAGAACAGTCTCATCCAAATACAAGTGAGAAAGAGGAATAGAAATCCAACAACTTTAAATCCTTAACCATAAAGAGAAAAAGATCGATGAGTTTGATTACATTAAATTAAGGCCTTCTCTTCCTCTGGGGAAAGAAGGAAAGAAATGACAGAGACAAGTCACAAATTTGGTGAAGATTTTTAAACAGATATAGCTCACACAAAATTTATATCCATGATATGTAAGGAATGCTTACAACTCAATAAGGAAAAGATAAACAACCCCGCAGAAAGGTGAGCATGGGCATTTCATCAAGGGGAAAGAAGGACAAACATATGACAGAATTCTCGGCCTCATTACTTGTCAGGGAAATGCAAATTAAGAACATAACAGGATACCATGATACCACTTGACATCCTCAATTAGGAAGTCTGATTACACTACGTGTGGGTGAGAACACAACACTGGGAACCTCCAGTTGGCGGGGCTAAATCAGTTTCCATCACTTTGGAAAACGATTGGCATTATTTCACACACTATTTGTCCCCATGACTTTAGTCTATCCCAAAGAGAAACTCAGTCTATATCGCGACATAGGTGCCCCAGGTGACATGTATAAGAATGTCTACCACAGCATCACTCAAAGTAATTTACAAAAGCAGGAAAAAGATCTCCACAATCAGCAAAAACTGATAAATAATTAAGAACCATCCACATAAGGAAATACAGCAGTGAAAATGAAAAAAAAAAAAATAGAGCCACATAGAACAACATGGGTGAATCTCTGAAACATAGTAATGGGCAAAGAAAGCAAGTCTCAGATGTTACATACAGTAGATGCCATTTGCACAGAGCTCAAAGCAAATGAAAATAAAAGTAAACCATATGCTGTTTATGGATACATGAGCGTGTAAAAAATTAATTTGTTTTTTAAAAGCAAAGAAATGATAAATACAAATCCAAGTTGCAAGTTTCCTCTGGGGGGAGGCAGAGAGATCAGGGAGAGAAGGGGCACCGGGTGGACACTGAAGTCTTGGGAATACTCTTTCTTTCTCTTTCTTTCCTTCCTTCCTTCCTTCCTCCCTCCCTCCCTCTCTTTCTTTCTTTCTTTCTTTCTTTCTTTCTTTCTTTCTTTCTCTCTCTCTCTCTCTCTCTCTCTTTCTGTCTTTTAAATTAATACTTTAAAAATATTTTTTTTAATTTTTTTTAATGTTTTATTTATTTCTAGGAGAGAGAGAGAGAGAGACAGCGTGAGCAGGGGAGGGTCAGAGAGAGAGAGGGAGTCACAGACTGAAACAGGCTCCAGGCTCTGAGCTGGCAGTCAGCACAGAGCCCGACGCGGGGCTCGATCCCACGAACCGCGAGATCATGACCTAAGCGAAAGTCGGACGCTTAACCGACTAAGCCACCCAGGCGCCCCTAAAAATATTTTTAATGTTTTATTTTATTTTTGAGAGAGAGAGATGGGGGGAGGGGCAGAAAGAGAGAGGGAGACCCAGAATCCAAAGCAGGTTCCAGGCTCTGAGCTGTCAGCACAGAGTACAATGCGGGGCTCAAACCCACAAACCGTGAGATCATGACCTGAGCCAAAGTCAGATGCTTAACCGACTGAGCCCCCCGGGCGCCCCGGGAAATACTGGGGGAATACTGGCAGAATCGTGTGAGAATACCCTATAGCTGCACTTCCTAACATCAGTTACATACGTTTTTCTATGTGTCAAATATTATATAATGAACATTAATAAATAAATGAAGGAAAACTGTATTTCTATATCTCACAGATGCAGTAGTTAAGCCTAATCACACTTGCACACAGATGTGCACACACACACACACACACACACACACACACAATTCTTCCCCCTTTCATCACCATCTCCCACCGCCAAGAGCATCAGGGGGACCCTGTAAAGGCGAGCGTTGGGAAGGAGAGGCATGGAGAGGCGTCACCAGCCCACCTTGCCACCCTCCAGATCTTATCAGCCCCCCAACCCCGGAATAAGCCAGGAAGGAGCCCAATTCCAGAAGAAAAACTCCAAGACTGTACCAAGCCCACCAAGACAGCAGGCAAAGAAGACCCCAGCTACATGACATGGCTCAATTCCACAAATGGATATTTGTCAGCCCCTGAGCTGACACCAGCAAACACCAGGTCACCTGTTGGCCCAAGATGGAGAAAAGGACCCTTTGAACAGCACTATGCAAATACACTTCCTTGGTGCATCCCAAACATGACCAGGAATCAACATGGAGAGGAGCAGGAAATTAGTAATGTCACTAACCACAGTGTACCAAGAACCTCCCAGGGAACTGTAGGCAGAGTAGAGGCCCTGGGGGACAGGTTCCCCTTCCTCCCCCTCCCCTCCCCTCCCCTCCCCGGCACTCACCTCTGCAGCTCCTTCAGGGACACTGTGATCCGCAGGCCATGGCCCAGGATGTAGAGAGTGGCCAAGATGTCTGCCCACTGCACCATTTCCCCCAGAGGCCCGCCCTTCAGCACCCTTGGGCTGAACACGTCACCAGACTCCTCCGTCAGGAAGCCAATGTGAACAAGGATCTGGGGAGGACACAGGGTCAGCACGGAGGAGCAGCAGCTCTTGCCCCGCCGCCCCCAGGGAGACCCGGCCAGCAGCAGAGGCTGTCTCCAGGCTGTGCCTGGGCAGGCGTTTTCTGGCACCAGAAAGGGGACCAAGAGCCAGAGTGACCAACTGGGCACTGGGGATAAAAAGTGAACAAGATGGTCACACCCCACTCTCAAGGCGCTTACGTTCCAGATGGAAGAAGTAGACAACAGTAAACACAGACAAGAGATAATTTCATGAAATGATAGGGACTCTGAAAGAAATAAACAGGGTGATGTGAGAGTCAGGTAAATATTTATTGATGGATGGACGGATGGATGGATGGATGAATAATGGATGGGGGGTTGGATGGATGGATGGACGGATGGATGGATGGTTGGATGGATATGTGGGTGGGTGGATGGATGGGTGGACAAATGGGTGAATAGATGGATATATGATATCCAGATGGGGGGTTGGTTGGATGGATGGATGGACAGATTGATGGCTGGATGGGTGGACAGATGGTTGGATGGGTGGATGGATGGATGGACGGGCGGATGAACAGATGGATGGATGGATGGAAAGATGGACAGATGGATGGACAAACCTACAAATCTCCCCCAAAACAGGCTACATTATTCCCAATATTCTAGGCAAATGCCATGACTTTTCTGTCTGAAAAGCACAAGGTGTCTATGGAATGCAGAACTCCTCCGCAGTGAGGGGGAGGGTTTGTCATCCCAAACATGAAAAGAGCCAGGGGCCACCACATGCATCTATCCTGACTCTGCCTCCCCTGCCCCAGCTAAAATTCAAACAACTTCAATAACCTTTCCAAGGACAGACTCAGTGCCCACTTGTAAACCTGGGGCCCTGAGCTCACTTCCTAAGCTCTCTGAGCTCAGCTCCCTGAATGCAGAGAGAAGTGGTACCTGCTTCTGGTCCCTCCAGACGCTTCCCAGCTTCTGCGCCAGCCTCTGGGCAGCCAGTGCCCACTGGGCCGTGAGCCGCTTGGTCCGTTTCTTCATGAAGATTAGAGACTCTTTCCCACTGCCCATCAGCTCCAGGAGGTGGGACAGGTTGCTCCGGAAAACTGCCTGGAGAGAGGTCCACACCTGGGTCCTCCAGCCCTCAGCCCTCGGCTGTGCCATCACTGTCACCTGCTGCCCTGGGGACAGGGGCCGGCACCCTCCGTGGGAGGCTGGGGCCTGCTGCAGCTTCCCCTGCCCTTTGTAAAGGCCCACCAGCCCCACAGTCGGGGAGCCCTGCTCTCACCCGCCAACACTAAGCCCCTGGCCCAGCCTTCTGTCCCGAGCCCTTTGGGGGTGGGCAGCTAGGACAGTTCCCAGGGGTCTCAGCTGCGACCCGGAGGCAGCGAGGGTAGTGGTCAGAGCTGGTACTCGGAAGGCAGGAAGTCCGGGCCACCTTTCAGCGGAGCTGGAGTAATGAGGTGCCTTGAACAAGTTAACGCCACCCCCTAAACCTCAGAGTCACCATCTGTTCGATGCGGTCACATAAAGCCTGCTGGGAGGTTTAAGTACAAATAAAGTGTCTGGAAGGCTTCCAGAAGCAACAACTATTGTTACTATTATTCTTGGCCATTTAGGGGTGCCTCCGGGGCCCCAGCTTGCCCCTCAAGTAGGCCAAGCTTTGCAGCATCCCCAGAAGGTAAGACAAGCCCTGTGGCAGGCTGGGACCTGCCCCCGACCAGGCACGGCAGGCTGGCCTCACGTGGGGCTGACCCCTAAGGACGTCCCACCTGAGGAGACCAGCTGGCCTGTCCACCAGCCCCTCACGGGCCCACCCACTTCCCAGGCCTACCTGGACTTTGGGGAGGGGCTTGGGGGCCGTCCGAGCGGCTGTCTGATTCCTCCAGGGCAGCGGGGGGCAGAACCACTCGACCTCACTCAGGTAGATGAGGAAGGAGCACTCGGTGCCGTCCACCCCGAAGAAGGCGTAGCAAGGGTCAGACGTCCAGCGGGCGCGCATCCACTGCGGAGAGGGCCAGCCTAGGCCAGGGTGCTGACACCAGCCCCACCCATGCCCTCAGCAGGCTCTCGGCACCCAAGTCCTTGGGGACCCAAGGTCCCTCAGGACAGGACCTCTGGGGCTCACACTTAAAGGGGCAGCAAGGGCCAGAAAAAGAAGAGGACAATTGTACCAGGACCCCACGACCCAGCCCCGGGTCCTGGGTGCTGAGAGCCTCGCGGGAGGCCGAGCAGGGCCACCTTCCCGCAGGCCCAGAGAGAGGAAGACCCTGGGAGAATAAGGCCAGGTCACGACACACAGGGAAAAGCTCCAGGGCAAACGGTGGGAGACGCAGCAGCTCATAGTCATGGGGAACAGGATTCAGCTGAGGTCAAGATCAAGAGCAGCCTCCAAGGTCACAGGGACTGGAGTCAGAGCAGGCCCCGCCCACAGCCATCCCCCCATATCACCGAGAACAGGGTCTGCAATGCCTCCACTCCACCTTCTTAGGGAATTCAGAACCAGTGATGAGCAGGCTTTTACGCCATGGACTGCATGACTGGATGGACAGACTTCATGCAGCCACGGGCCCCTGGGGATGAGCCCCCAGAGATGGGGCTGGGGGAGGGCTTCCTCAGTTCAGCTGGTTGCCAGGGTGGGGAGGAATGGGAAGATGGGCCCACTGGAGAGATCCAGTCTCTGAATTAGTTAGGACTCAGGCTGCTGGGGGTGGCACACATATATTAACAGTTTGTTTGCTGTAAGAAAGTACTGAAAACTCCGAAATATGACTGTCCTGGGCAATCTGGGTTGGTGGGCCAGGCAGGTGGCCCAAGCAGAGAGCCACCCCCTGAAACTGGCCTCTGCCAGCTGGTGCCAGGGTCAGGGTCAGGGGGCTGGGCAGAGAAGCCCCCACTAGAGCTAGTCTGGGGCAGAGCCCTTAAAGAGGAGCCTGCGCCCCACCCCTACCCCACCCAGGTCACCTCTACCCCCGCCCTCAGTTCCCAGGCCTTACCTCCACCTTCCCTGAGCAGTCGGGGAACTTGGGGTCACTAGGCGCCTCACACTGGTCCCGCCGGCCTTCAGACACTGCAGGGAGAGAAGGTCAGCTTGTTGAGGCCCCGGGTGGGTAGAGGAGCCCCGCGGAGTGTTAGAGAGGCCTGGTCTGCGGTGGGGAGGGGTAGCTGGGGAGCCACCTGCCAGAGGGTCCCCAAGCCTGGATTTCTGCCACTAGCTCCCACTCCCCATGGGGGCTTCAGAACCAGTGAGGAGCTGGCTTGAATGCCTATGGACCAGCGCCTGGAGAGGCAGACCTCAGGTACCCACCCAAATGTCCTCAAACCTCTTCGATGGGGACCCCCAGAGATAGAAGGAGAGGGGGTCACTGGGGGACTCTAAGACCTCCGTCCTCACGCCAGGTCACAGTGGAGTGAATCCAAGTCACCCCACTAGGAGCCTGAGGCAGAAGCCAGGACAGCCGCCGTGGGGAGCGGTTGGGGCCGCTGGGGTACCGGCCCCCTGGGGGCAGAGGGGTACCCTGGCCCCCACCCTTGCTGTGGAGCAGCAGGCTGTGGTGCAGGATCTGGTCCACCTTCACGGCGATGTCCGAGACATTCTGGGCGATGGCCTGGATCCGCTCCATGAGGCCGGCCCCAGGGGGAAACCTAGGGGGTAGAAGCCAGGGGTGAGTGGCACGGCTGGGTGCGGTGGCCATCCCGGGAGGGGCTCAGCGGGGACCCAGACACTGCCCTACAAGGAACCAAACCACGGAGATGGACAAAGCTGGGCCGGCAGAGGGAAGGGCATGCCCTCCCCACCCTGGGGCTCTCTGACCACCCGCTGCACATGCCACACGGGAAAGCCCACGTGTCTGTGTCATGCATGTCTGCCGTTCACCCCCACATGCATGCGCCCTGCGTGCGGGAGGGCAGTGCCTGAGGCCGGTGCAGACAGAGGAATTCTATTCCAGAGCCTGGACGAGATTTGGCCCGGGACCCCCCAGGCAACGGAAGCCCTTTCCCGGGCATGGCCAGCTGCCCTGAGTCTGTTTCTCCATTTCCTCCCAGAGGGGCCACCCGGTGCCAAAATAAATTCCTCCCAAAGAAGCCTGGGGACTTGCCAGCTATTAAGCCTCTAGTAAATTATCACTGGGCTCCTGAGCATGAATTCTTCCCAGGATCTTAAACACATTTACTGCCACCGACATCACAGCCCTCCACCCACCACCAGGACTCGCGCGGCCTTTATTTTTGGAGAATTTATTTCCCAGTGTTGATTACTACTCGGCTCCCAGAGCAGTTTATGAGACACCAGACGCGAGCTGTGTCTCCTCGCAAAGACGTGAGCCAAGGCGGCCCCGCTCTGCCCGCCGGCACGTGGGCTCTCCCAGGCGTGGCTTGGACCTTCTCGAACTCGGTCATTCCGAGCTTTGATTCGCGCCCCGGCCTCTGGCTCTGCGGGCCCTGCTGACTGACGCTCCACTTATCCCCCGACAAGGGCGTGGGGGGGGGATGTTAGTGCTGCACAAAATGGGATTTACAGGAAGGAGCACTTGTTCAGCTTGAGTGCCTCTCGGGGGAACAGTCCGCTCGAGGGGGCACAGAGGTGACAGCTGCCCGCCCCCTGGGGCCACCCGCCCCCCCCCACTGCCTCCACGAGGAGGGGATGGCAGTGGCCCCGTCCACGGAGGGTGCAGGAGACGGGTGGGGGCAGGCAGACACGGAGGGACGGTGGCAACCAAAGGAAGAAGGCGGAAGAACCACAGCTGTGTTCTCGCAGCTCCGGAGGCCACAAGTCCGGATGGAGATGGACAGTCAAGGATGGGCTTCTTCCGGTGGGGGGAGGGGCAGGGGCAGAGCCTGAAGGAGACTCGCCCAGCCTCTGGGGACAGCCAGCCTTGGCTAGTGGGCACACCACCCGGCCTCTTGGCAGTGTGTGTATCCAAATGCCCTCATTTAAAAAAAAAAAAAAAAGTTTATTTATTTATTTTGAGAGACAGAACACCAAGCAGGCTCTGCACTGTCGGGGTAGAGCCCAATGTGGGGCTCAACCTCACAAACCTCGAGATCACAACCTGAACCCAAATCAAGAGTTGGACACTTGGGGAGGGGGGATGGGCACGGAGGAGGGCACTCATGGGGATGAGCACTGGGTGTTATGTGGAAACTAATTTGACAATAAACTATTTGTAAAAAATAAAAATAAATAAATAAATAAATAAAGAGTTGGACACTTGGGGCGCCTGGGGGGCTCAGTCAGTTCAGCGTCAGACTTCAGCCCAGGTCATGATCTCGCATTCGTGAGGTCGAGCCCCATGTCGGGCTCTGTGCTGACAGTTCAGAACCCGGAGCTGCTTCAGATTCTGTGTCTTCCTCTCGCTCTGCCCCTCCCTTGCTCACACTCTGTCTCTCTCTCTCTCTGTCTCTCTCTCTCTCAAAAATAAATAAAAATTAAAAAAAATTTTTTTAATGGAGAAGCTAAAGGCACCTCCCGGGGGAGTCTTGTGAGGCTGGAATGAGGATCTGCAGCAGTAAGAACGTCGCCTGTGGGCGATCAGCCCTGCACGTGTATCCGTCACGCCCAGGCTGCGGTGGGGCCGGCGCATGTCCGTCTTTTCTCATCATCGCTCCCAAAGGAGCCTTGGGAGACATTCTTCCCCTACTCACCCTCCTCCATGAAAAGTTAAAACCACGGGCACGCTGCCGCTCTGTTTACACAGTGAGGCCTGGGGAGGGCCACAGGCCATTGTGACGTCTCAGGTAGTTTCCCCCTCAAGAAGCAGGCTTCTCCTTTGGGGGTGAGAGGCCCCCACAGAGGACGCCTGCGTTAAGCCAGAGAAGGAATTCTACCGCCCTGGCCTCCCTTGGGCTCTGCGGTCAGGTCTGAGCGAGCGTTCTGGGGCTGCTTTCCTCGCTGACATGTGGGGCCAGGATGGACATTCCTCTGCCTGGAAGGAACATTCGGCTGACCGCAGCAGGCGGCCGGGAATTCGGAGCTGCTGGGCCAGGGTTGGGGGGCCAGGGCACAAGGGGGTGCTCCCGGGCACCCCTCCCAACTTCTAACTGAGACCCCAGAGCACAAACAACCCCTGTCAGGGGCCCAGAGACTTTGGAAGCGACCTCACCCCACTTCAAGCCTTCCTGAAGGTCCCTGTCCCTCAAGGCTGCTCCCTGGGACCTTATTTGGAAATAGGGTCCTTGCGAATGTAATTAGTTAAGACGAGGTCCTGCTGAATCGGGTCGGCCCTCGGCTCAGCCCCCGGGGTCCTAATAAAGCCACGTGGAGACACGAGGGGAAGTCGGCCACGGGACAGTGGAGCCACAGACTGGAGGGAGGCGGCCATGAGCCAGGGGGTGCCAGGAGCCACCGGGCACTAGGAAAGGCGTGGAAGGACCCCCCTGGAGGCTCAGGAAGGAACAAGGCCCCGCTGATACCCAGATCTCAGACTGCAGCCCCCAGAGCCTACAGGGAAGATTTTTGTCGTTTTAAGCCATCCAGTTCGTGGTCATTTTCTGTGGCAGCCCAAGGAAACTCATACAGAACGGAGGGCAAATCGTCTTTACTCCATCACAAAAGAAGAGTCTGGGTTCTCTTGGGCCCCTGGCGTCAGGAATTTCTCTCCAACCCATGCTCCTCTTGCTGAAGCCCCAGCGAAAGCTGCTACTTTCACGGCAGATGAAGGAAAGGTGGGGACACCCTTCACGTCTCAAGCCCTGGGCTGGCGACTCTCCACCCCATTCAGAGATTGACTGGGGAGGGCAAGGGCCTCAGAGTCAGAGGTCATGGATTCGAATCCTAACTCCATCGGACCGCTGTGTGACTTTGGGCAAATTACCTAACCTCTTGAACTCAGGGGTCAGCTCCTATAACAGCTGAATAATCTCAACTACCTCGAGGGGTGATGCGCAAGAGTAGACATAAAGCTCAATATCACGTGCTCAGCGATGCTCAAGATGCCTTTATTCCCTATCTGCAGAGTCACCCGGTCCCCAAAAGGAAGTATCAGAAGTCTTTTTTTTAAAGAAGTGCTACTTAATTTATTCATTTAATCAACCCCAGTTCAAATTTTTTTAATGTTTTATTTATTTCTGAGAGAGAGAGAGAGAGACAGCATGAGCAGAGGAGGGGCAGAGAGAGAGGGAGACACAGAATCTGAAACAGCTCCAGGCTCTGAGCTGTCAGCACAGAGCCCAGCGCGGGGCTCGAACCCACGAACCATGAGATCATGACCTGAGCCGAAGTTGGACGCTTAACTGACTGAGCCCCCCCAGGCGCCCCGGAAATATCGTAAGTCTGACCACAGAACAAAGCACTTCACTTTTTGGGGGATTTTCATACGATAAACGTTTCTCGGGCAACATCACTAGGAGGGGCTTTAAATAGTGCAGTTGGGGCTGTGATTTAACAAGCCCAGACTTGGAGTCACTGCTATAATACTGGATTTCGCATGTGGGTTGCACTTTCATTTCTTTTTTTAAATTTTATTTTATTTAAGAGAGAGAGAGAGAGACTGGGCGGGAGAGAGGGGCAGAGGGCGAGAAAATCTCAAGCAGACTCCACAGTCAGCTCGGAGCCCAACGCGGGGCTTGATGCCACGACCGTGGAATCGTGACCTGAGCCGAAATCAAGAATCGGATGTTCAACCGACTGAGCCACCCAGGCACCCTGGCACTTTTATTTTCAAATAATATATAATGGGTCTTGGAGCGCCTGGGTGGCTCAGTTGGTTAAGCGTCCGACTTCGGCTCAGGTCATGATCACACGGTTCATGGGTTCGAGTCCTGCTTTGGGCTCAGTGCTGACAGCTCAGAGCCTGGAACTGCTTCAGATTCTGTGTCTCCCTCTCTCTCTGCCCCTCTCATGCTTGCACTCTGTCTCTCTCTCAAAAATAAACTTTAAAATATTAAAAAAATATATATATATATGATTAGTCTTCTCTCCCTGGGAAGCTCCTAAAAAACGACAGTGAATGTAGGTGCCGTGAAACCATAGCCCACAGCAGGGCCACAGCCTCGGAAACGCCTAAGTGCAGAAGAAAAAGGGGGGAAGGACCAGGACATCTGAGCGCAAGGGCGTTCCAGTGATGGGGCCCCCGGCAACTCTCTGGACAACATCAGGATTCCTTCTAAAGGTCCCATTGCACAGAGAAAGAAACCAAGGCACAGCAAGGCTGAGTTACTTGCTCAGGGCTACACAGCTATTAAGTGGAAACATCAGGTACCAGTTCACCAGCAAGGGGTCTGTGCTCAAGGGTGGGCACGGGGGGGGGGGGGGGGGGGGGGGGGGGGGGGGGGGGGGGGTGGGGGGTGAGGGGGGCGGGGAGGGGGAGGAGGATGTCAGGACCAAGGCCATCACCTAGGGAGTGACATCACTGGGGTGGGACCCTCAGCACCACCTCCACTAACGCCCCGCCCCCGCAGGTGGTATCGCAGAAAGCACGTCCCTGTCAACATCAACCCTGACCCCGAGGGCCTGTCACCAGGTACAAACCTGGAAAGGTGTGTGCCCGGCAGGGGGATGGAGGGGCCCCCACGTCCACGGCCCCTCCCACCCCGCCGCCCAGTCTTCCTCCTGCTGGTGCTGGTGCGAGTGACAGAGGGCTTTTTAATCCCTCCTACTTGGTGCACATTTTTATTCCTTTCCTTTTTTATCTTTGGTGTGTGCACTTGGTGGTTGAGCCAGATGAGCTGGAACGGGTGGGCTTGGGAGGGGGCAGCCTGAGCGTGAGGAGGAGGAGCGGAGACCCAGGGCCACGTCAGGGAGGGGGGAGGGAGGAGGGCGGGCTGGAGAGTTCAGAGAGGCCCCAGGAGGAGGCGCCTTTGCACTTAACCCCATAGCGACGTTATTCCTGAGCCAGACCCCTCAGCTCCCCACGGCACAGCAGCCAGTTGAGAGGAGAATGAGGTTCTCCCGCCCCAGCCGCAAGCCGTGGGTGCCAGGCAGGGGCAGAAAAGAGGGGCAGCTCTTAGGGCCAGCAGGGCCTCCAGCCGGCCGGGTCCCACCATCCCTCCCAGCCAGGCAGACACTCCACGAGGAATCACGGGACCTTTTCACAACCCGCACGCCTGCCGCACGTGGTCACGTGGTTGCCGTGGGACCACAGGGCTGTGCAGACGACGCAGGCCGGCACCGTCCCCTCCAGGTCTACGATCTGGGCCAGTCCCTTCCTTGCCTGAGCCCGCTTCCCTCATCTGCGAACCACAGGCCTGGACAGGACCTTCCTCACTGGGCCACCAGTCAAGCCCGAAGTACATAATTAGTACCCAACAGAGGGAGGCTACTAATACTATTTATCACCATCGTTAACTATTATCACGGCTGCTTCAGCCAGCTCTCCAACAAAGTCCACTGGGAGCCGGGACACAGCCCTCGGGGCGGGGGGCCACCCCGGGCGTGGTGTTGAACCTCCCTCTCCCAGCAGAGGGGCCCAAGGCGGCCTGAGTCAGCCCGAGACACAAAATGTGCAGACCGCAGGCAGGGCCGAGGTGGGGAGGGGGGAACACGCGACCCAGGACCCGAAGGCAAGCTCCCAAGGAGGCCTCTGTTGCCCCTATCCCATGGGAAGGGGCTAGCAGATGCCCCCACCCCACCCCTAGGAGCTCCTACTTGCCCTGCCCGGGGGAGCACCCCCGCTCGGGGTGCCCAAACCCATCACACTGCCTTTCGGGCACTAAACCCTTCCCACGACATTTGCAAGGTACGAAAGCACAGCCGGAGCTCGAGACACGGGCCTGTGTGATTTCTGCACAACCGGGAAGCAACAGTCCGTTCCGCCTGTGGTTTCGTACCTGCAAAGGGAAAGAAGGCCGAGCCAGGGCTCTGGTCACCCTACTCCCCAGCCTCAGGGAGCCACTCGGAGGAAACTCGAGTATCCACGGCATTCGAGTTCTGCCTGAGCGCCCCTCACCTCGCACCCACGGGCTGACCACCAGCCCCTCCGCCGAGGACAAGTGGCCTCCTGGAGCAGGCCAGCCCCCCAGGCCCCCCCAGAGATGCAGCCAACAGCACCGCCAGTCACAGGGCCAGGGCCCAGCTGTCCCATACACGTACCCTCGGCCTCGCTCCGGTCATCCACTCGCTTCCGGCCAGGACAGCCCCCACCCCTCACCGAGAGGTCCCCTGAGGCCCCAGCCCCTCCTCTCGGCCCCTGAGGCAATCACCTTCTCGGCCCTCAATCCCTGACCCCTTGAATAAGCCCTCCCGGATGCCTGGGGAAGGAGGTTGAATTTCGTGTTCCTCCGGTGATTTACGAGGGTTGCATTCAATTAACACGGCATCGATCCCCGCACAGCTGGCCAGCGTGCCTGCTGCGCGCTGTGACTTTATTGCGAAACGAGGCTCCGAACACAGGTGCCCACAGACACGCTTGCCGAGAGAGAGACAGGCACGCACGGCCAGAAACACGAGCGCCGTGGGCGGGGACACGGGTCCTCTCTGTGACCGGCTCCCCGTCTGTTCCCCGCTCACACATACCCGCCCCCCGGATGTGAGAAACCCCTGCCCCAGCGCTGGCTTTCCCTGCAACTCGACCGCTCTCCTCCTCTGATTTTTGGCCCGCTTCGCCCCCGCCGTGACGCCGTGGGGGGCTCTGAACTTGACGGCGGGTCTGCCAGCCCCTTCCCGAGCAAGGGCAGAGAGCACCTGCCTCCTGCACCAAGAAATACACATACGTATCCACGCACATATATTCAGGTTAGAGCGAGAGGCAGGCAGACAGGCAGGCAGACGGGCTCTCTCCCCACCACGGACGGGAACGGAGCGGGAGTCGGGCTGTGCGTGGTTTTGGCGCGGGGGGAAGGGATCAGTGCCGCGTGAGGGGGACAAAGCGGGGTGTTGAAGCTGGCCTGGGGGACGCAGGAGCCAGACTCCGGCTCCCGCCCCCACACCCCAGGGCCCGGAGGATTTTTTTTTAATATCTCACGTGTGTATTGCATTGAAGACCCACGGAGATCACACTGTACAAGCGCACCCTGCCTGCCCTGCAAACAGCACCTCCCTGGATGTTGAGAATCTGTCTTTGTCAGGACGCCTGACCTGTTCACACTTATCCTCATGTTTGCTAGGTTTCCGCCCTGGAAGCCTGACTGCCCGTGTCACCAGCCGCCCGTCCCTCCCCACCAGCCCTGGGGTCAGACACGTGCCCCCCCATCTCCACCAGGAGGCTGTCCTGTTAGGGAGGGGCCCCGCACGGCGGGGGGGGGGGGGCACAACTGAGGCACGCCTTTAAAAGCGGCCCCCGAAGTGGTCTCCCCAGGTTCCATGCCCACCTGCCCACTCAGACCCCGGGGCCTCTAGGCTCAGCCCTGCCTGCGCGCAGGTGGCCAACAGCATCTAGGAGCATTTTCGAGTTTTTCTTTTTTTAAAATGGAAAAACCCCTCTGGTTTCCCAGACGAGAACCTCGACACGCCTCCTTCCGGCCACCTCTGCTGCACTGTTTATTGTTACTCTCATTTTATTGGGTCCTGCGTGCACATTCACAGTCGGACTCTGTTTATAGTTACAGAACCTGCTCTTTTCACATTGTCACTTATTAAAATCCCTGCGGGTCCTTGCCGACGTCCCATCTGATGGCGGCGTAAGCCCCACGGGTGGAGTCGCCACAGTCTGGGCGCTGTTTCCTCCCTGGCGGACATTTCAAGTGTTGTTCAAAGATTTTTAGTTTTTAGATTCTATTTTATTTTTTAAAATTTTTAATGTTTATTTCTGAGGGAGAGAGAGAGGCAGCGTGAGCAGGGGAGGGGCAGAGAGAGGGAGACACAGAATCCACAGCAGGCTCCAGGCTCTGAGCTGTCAGCACAGAACCCAGCACGGGGCTCACACTCACGAACCGTGAGATCATGACCTGAGCTGAAGTCGGACGCTTAACTGACTGAGCCACCCAGGCGCCCCTAGATTCTATTTTATTTCAAGTAATCTCGCTACACCCAACACGGGGCTCAAACTCACAACCCCGAGATCAAGAGTCGTCTGCTCCACTGACTGAGGCTGCCAGGTGCCCCGTTGCTCACACTTTCTGACGCTATAAAAAATGTCCACGGCCAACATGTTCTCATATGTGTCTCTAAGTCATGATTCTTCTCCTAAGACGGATTCCCAGCACAACACCACCAGGTCCAGGGCCGAGACCGCATTCCGCTTCTACCCTCACACGGTGGCCGGCGGCCCCTGGGTTTCAGCGGCTCCTGCTCCCAGGCGCCTCAGGACAGCAGCTAGGCACCCCCGTGTGGGCCAGCCCCCTCCGTGTACGGGGCGGGGATGGCAGAGCGCACGTGGCTTCTGTCTCCCTGCCACGCTCACGCGGTGACACATTCACAAGTCCCCGGCGCCCAAGGGCACGCAAACTACCTGCCTTTCCTCCCCCTCCCCCTTCGTTTCTTCAACGGGCACTTAGTGAACTCTGGGACCCAGAAGTCAAACAGGCAAAACCCCTGCCCTCACAGAACATACTTTCCAGCTCGGCAGACGGACGATGCAGAAACAAATCATGAAAGTACACAGGGTGAGGTGGCGATAAGCAAAAAGGGATGGGGAGTCCGGGAGAGTGGGTGCAGCTTGAAACAGGTCCTCAGGGAGGGACTCACTGGTGACACTTAAGCAAACACCAGAGAAAACCACGAGAGTGAGAGAACTGATTCACTTGGCTGGATCTGAGGAAAGAGCATTCCATGCAGAGGGCACAGCCTGTGCAAAGGCCCTGTGGACGGAGGGAGACGACCGTGCTACAGGAACAGCAGGGAGGCTGGTGGGCTAAAGCCCAGGGAGTGAGATGGAAGATGGCAGAGGAGGATCCAGATGCACAACAGGGCTGGGCACACGGGGGTCACAGGTCCTGGGTGTGATTGGGAGCCATGGGGGAGGTGGGGAACCGAGAAGGCACCTGGCCAAAATTGGTGTCTATTTTTAGGTAAGCTCCACGCCCAACGTGGGGCTTGAACTCACAACCTTGAGATCAAGAGTCACATGCTTAACTGACTGAGCCAGCCGGGTGCTCCTGAAACGGTATTTTAAAATAATCTCTCTGGTTGCTAAGTTGGGAATCGGCGGGGGGCGGGGGGGCAGGGCAGTGGGGAGAGGTGGGATTCTGGGCACATTCTGAAGGTGGGGACAATTTGCTCATGGACTGGACACAAGTGAGAGAGAGGGGGTCAAGACCGACTCCCAGGTTGGGGTTCCGGGCGTGGAAACAATGGGCCTGGCGTGGCCTGGGCCGGGGGGGCTGGGGAGATGGGGGGCTTGGGTGTGTCCAGGAGACACTGCGTTTGAGTCACTCCTGGGACACCCGGGTAGGCGGGCAGGTGGAGCTTTGAGGCTGAAGACATCCACCGGGGAGTCGAGAGTCTGCAGGCGGTGTCCACGGCCATCAAGCTGGGGGCTCGCTCCCCCTCACTCACCAGGTCCTCCACGTGCTAACCCTCCGGTGTTCTCTCGCCCTGACCGATGAGGACAGCGGGGCTCCGAGAAGTCACAGGAAGTGCTGCCGGCCACCGCGCCCGTCAGCAGCCACCACGCCCGTCAGCAGCCACCACTCAGACCCTCGCTGCGGGGCTCACTCCCTGGGAGCTACCGGAACTTCTCCGGCTGTGTCCTGGGCCAAGTGAGGGTCCCCTCCCCAGCAGGTGCACACGCCGCTCTTAGAGAACAGGGCGCCACCCTTGGTCGCCCCGTGTCCTCTCCGCCCATTCCGGAAACCCCGGCCCAGACTCCACACGCAGCAAGCGTCCGGAAGCTGCAGACTCCCATATGACTCGAAGGAAGAAGATAAGCCTGAAACATTGGTCATCTTTGCTGCTGCAGAGAAGCCTTGTGGGAAATTCAGAGATCATTACTGTTTGGCTTTAGGGTACATAATAGGATGCCATTTGCAGCAAATCTGCAAATTACCCCTAATTAGGTTTTCCGAGGCTAAAAAAGCAAAATAGGCTTTCCCGGAGGACATGCCAACCACGGGTAGGAGGTAACCGTCCAGAAGCTTCCGGCAGACCAGGTGGGGGGACAGTGGGAGTTGTTTGGGCCACAAATCATTCTGAAGCGAGGAATCCAAGCGCAGGTGAATAGAGCTTGCTGGAAACACACCAGCATGTCTGCAGGATCCTCACCTGCCTAGCCGCAGGTAGGTCAGCCCGGGGCGGGGTGAGGTGGGCCAGGGGCTGGAGTGCTTGTGCACACGGGAGGTGTGAGGCGGCGGCCCCTCCCCCCCCCATGCACGCCCTGGACACACCCACCATTTCTCTCCCTGAAACGAGAAGCAACAGTGTCCCTGAAATTGATGGCTCTGCCTATGGGGTTTGATGGGCTCTGCTGGTCTTGATGGATTGTTGCTATTTCCCTGGGACGGGATGGAGCTGGGAGGTGGCGCAGACTTCCCTTCCTCCCGCAGGAGATGAAGGGCAGGGTGGGGGAGGGAGGGGCAGGCCAGGCCTGGAAGAAACCAGAGAGGCCAGAGAGGTGTTGAACTGCTGACGGTAGCTCTCCCTGCCCCCCCCCAGCCCCCCGAGGGGCTGCAGCACAGCTGGGGGCAAGCAGGACGGGGAAAGGAGGAGACGGGGGGCGAGGGGCTGGACTAGAGGGACTCAGGCAGCAGCACAGAAGAACGTGGACCCCATGCACACGGAGAAGAAAATGATCTCGTGCCCCAGAGGGAAGGAACTCCAGAGGAGCCCAACCCCTTTACCTCCCTCTCCCCATTTCTGCCACCAGCCCGCCTGCTTCCCTTTTCCACACAGCAGTTAGAGCTAGCCTTAAAGAAAAAAAAATAAAAGGAAAAATACGAAGCCAGATCTATCACCCCCTCTTTGTGAGCCCTCCAGCAAACTCCCACACCTCTTAGAATATGTCCCAAATACTCACCACAGCTGACAAAGCCCTACGCCACCTGCCCTATCAGCCTGGCCTATCCGTCCCCACGCTCCGCCACGTTGGCTTTCCCATTGGTTCTTTTCCTCCAACACACTAAAGCTTATTCCTACCCCAGGGCCTTTGCACTTGTTGTGCTCTCTACCTCAAAGTCTCTGCTCCCAGCGCCTCGTGTGGTCAGCTCCTTCCCATTATTCAGAATCAAGCTTAAATATCACCAACTCAGAAAGTCCTTCCCAGACTGCCTTGTATGAACAGTACCTTCCTAGCCACCCACCCCCCCAAACCCTTCTGAGCACATATCAGTGTCTGACGTTATCTCACTTCTTTTTCTCAGTACTGCCTGTCTCCTCCACAGGACCGGGGACAAGGCTCATCACTGTGTCCCCAGCACGGGTAGCAGTGCCTGGCACTTAGTAGGTCCAGACTAGTTTCATGACAGGATCTGTCTAGCTTTGCTCTGTCAGACACTCATCCCAGGATGGTGAGAGAACGTCTAACCAGGCACCCAGTACCCAGCATCCAGCCACGGAGCCGACTCAGGAGTCAAGCAGTGTGGCCGGTTCCTTATGCTACCGGGCTCCAAGAATGTCATTCTAGTGCCTGCATTTTCCAAACCAAAAAAAAAAAGAAATCAAGGCAAAGATCTAATGACGGACACTCTCCCCCTGAGCTGTGAATTAATTGATATGAAAAGTCTTGCAAAGGAATAAAAACTAACCGACACGCAGCCACATGTTCAATAAACGGCTACGAAGAGCACAGTGGTTAGAAACGTGGACTCTGGACTTAGCGGGCCTCGGCCCAGAGCCAGGCCCAACCCCCTAGCTGCTGTGTGACTTTGGGTGAGTTCCTGAACTTCTCTGTGCCTCAGTTCCCTCCGCGGCACAGCAGAGATTAAAGCACCCGCGAAGTGGCGGTGGAACTGACATCGCCGCTGAGGTAAGGCAATAAGGATGGTGGCCGGTGCTCGGCCAGCTTTCGGTAAGTGCCACGTGGCGTGAGGGTAGTGACATGGGCATCAGACGACCGATGTCCAGGACATTCAGTCAGTAAGGCCCGTGGGCGGTGGGTCCCGGGACTGGCAGCCCAGCCCCCACAAGCTATGTCAGAGGACCCCAGGCCACTCCAAAGGAGGGGTCCATCCTGTACACGCCCCCCTCGGGCCAGCCAGGGCCCCCCCGATGGCCAGGACTGACCGCCAGCCCTTGAGCAGCGGGTGCCTGGAGCCTTGGCTTTCACCTCGCACGTGCTGGCTGAGGTGCGGCGTTCCTGCACGCTGCCTGGAAGCCTGGATTTCCACTAGATTTTTCAGCACTAGAACATTCTCAGCAAGTCACACTGGCCAAGGAATAGCTTTCCCTAAACTGTGTGAAGTGTGGGTTTCAAACTTACTTTTTAGCAGTGAGAACACATCGAGCAAACACCCCTTAGAGAGAACCCCAAAACTGAAACGAGGTCAGGTGAAGCTCATCTCCCTGGAATGGGGGAGGGGGGAGGGCTGCAAGCCCCGACTTCACACTTCCTCATTCTCTGGGGTTCCGATCCCTGACACACCTAACGCATGATCTGGTTTCATACCACAGGCTCCTCAGGCCGCTGCTGGGGCACATGGGACGGTGGCCCAAACTCTTGGACATCTTTGGATATTCTGGACTCAGTGGGGAAATATTTAGAACGAATAAATCAAGAAATTCTTTTCGGCCATTGGTAGAGGAGAGAGAGTCGCCGGCGCCATCCCATCCACACCCATACTGGACAGTCAGCATGGACACGGCTCAAAACCGCCGTGTTGAGTGAAAACAGCAGTTGCAGGAAATGCACTGTGGGATGCTAGTCACGTGTGGCACATGAACCCCACACACCACACACCTCCACGTGCCCTGTGGGCCAGAAGCCCTGAGGCCAAACTCAGGATGGTCCTTGTCTCCACGGGGGCGCAGGTAAAGCACCTGCAGCTTTCACCTGTGATTTTTATCAAGAAGGACAAAAGGGAGTCGGGCCACCAACATGACGTAGTGTTAACAGCTGTTGAATCCGGTGGTGAAAATGTGCTCTGGTAGTATTACCGTGTGGCTTCCGTATTCTTTAGTTTTCTGCAGGTTAGTGGAAAGGGGGCTGACTGATCGTGCCCCCCTCCCCAGCTCTGGGAGGGCATTTGGAGGCTGCAGGGCAGCCGCCCCTTCCCCCTCCCCCCACTTCCACACGCATTATGTCCACCCCTCCCCCACTCTGAGTGCCACTCTCCGTCCAGGGACCCCTTACCTGTCCACGGCAAGGTGCCCGTCACCAGCAGCCCGGTGCGGCTCACTGCCATTCTCCAGCCGGGCCAGCGCGTCCATGCGTTTCACCATCAGCTCCAACAGGTCACTCATCTTGCGCAGGACGCCTCGGGACTCCGGCCCACCCAGCACTGCAGATGGGGCATGGGCACGGTCAGGGTCAGGCGCAGCTGCAGTGTGGAGGGCCCCCCTGCCCCCCGTGGCCACCGGGTGTCTCAGACTCCAGCCCCACTCCCACTCCCCCAGGCCAAAGAGGGGTCAGGAGGGGCACCTGGGTGGCTCAGTCAGTTAAGAGTCCGACTTCGGCTCAGGTCATGATCTCATGGTTCATGGGTTCGAGCCCTGCATTGGACTCTGTGCTGACAGCTAGCTCAGAGCCTGGAGCCTGTTTCGGATTCTGTATCTCCCTTTCTCTCTAACCCTCCCCTGCTCACACTGTCTCTCTCTCTCTCTCTCAGAAATAAATAAAACATTTTTAAAAAAAACAACAACAAAGAGGGGTCAGGAGAGTGAGCCCTCTCCACTCCTCACCCCTGCAGGACAGAGGCAATCCCCCCCCCCCGCTTCATTGTGCTGGGGTACAGAGCCCGGGGCCAACCTGCTCCCTACCACCTGGGTGACAATGAGATCATCTTAACCTCTCTGGGCCTCTGTTTTGTTGACTGTCCTGGCCAGGCTGTTAAAATCCAGATTCTCAGGCCCTAGTCTCCGTCTGCCGATCACATCGCTGGGGCGTGGGGCCCAGGCACCTGCAGGCTGCCTGCCCCCCACGCGGTGTGCAAACACAGGAGACTTTGTGAGCCCCGGTCAAGGGGCTGGGGGCGCTGTTCTCCTGCTGGCCTCTGGGCCCCACCAGGCCCCCGCCCCACTCCTCTCCCCCAGGCCCCAACCGTCGTGAATCTGTCCTGACTCTCAGTTGGCCTTTGGGCTCCCAAAACATCAAGTCCTGGGCTGAGGGGCAAGAGAGACCTCGTGAAGAATAAAATTAACTGAAAGCAAGGGGCTTAGACCAAGATCCCATTAACCAGCCCAGATTCCTTTCTAACTGTCCCCGATCATTGGTGCCACACGCGCGAGGGTGGAGAGCGGTCCCCGCCTTCCTTTCCAACCAAATCATGTGCCAGTTTTAACGGCCCCTCCAAACGGTCCACAGGTACTGGGTTCCAGGTGCTGCGCCCCCTGCTGGGCTCCATTTTGGTCCCCAGGGGCCCGGCTCTGACCCTCTCACAGCAAAGGAGCCCCATTTACGGAGGCCTGAACGCTTCCTGGGGTTCCGGGGGGGGTGGCCTTAGGTTGGGTCCCCAGAACTGTGCCCGGGAGGGTGGCGAGGGTGCCGGGGCACGTGCACACCACCTCCTGCGGTCACTGCTGAGGGCTCTGCTCCCAGAGACTGCCAACCTCTGCTACTCTCCGCCCGCTGGGGGGGCGGCACGGCTGGTTTCAGCAGCCGCAGGAAGCCCCCCCCTTCCCCCCTCCCCCCCGGCAAAGAAGTGCAGTCACCAGGCTGGCCCGAGTGCATCGGCGTCATGAGGGCCAAGGGGTGGGGCACCAGCAGCATTCGCTTCTCAGGGAGGAAAGGCTGGGGCCCAGTGAGCTCAGAAGGGCTCTCGCCTGTCCCTGCCTCCAATCTCCGACGTGGCCGTGTGGCCAAGGGAGAGTCATGGCAACATATGGGCCTCTGCGTCCCCAACTGATGTCACAGGGCCAAGAGGGGGCAGCAGAGAGCATGGCAGGCTACGGAGAAGTTGGGGGGCAGGGGTGGGGAGGAGAGGGGAGGCAGGAGGGGGCTGATCTCCCCTGTTCCAAGCTTAGGACTGAGCTGAAGAGGGGAGGCCAAGAAGGCTTTGTGTCACCAAGGCTGCTTGTGACATTTCTGCTTGGATTGTCCCCTGTATCCCCTGGCTCTGAGCCTGGCCTGGCCCAGCGGCTGCTACCACTTCCTCTCACTGACTAAGTCACCTCCTGGCTGGGGTCCCCTGCCAGCTGAGCCCACCTGAGGGCCTGAGGTCAGAAGGGAGGCCACCAGGAGGGGGGAGGGCTCAGTCACGTGCTATGGAAGTGACAGCTGGCCATCAAGTCCAGAGCAGAGGGAGCTGCAGCTTCCTTAAAGAAGCTAGGACCCCAGGCTCAAAGCACACACACAGACACACACTGACACACACAGACACACAGAGCCGCCCAAGAACAGGGGTGGGGACGGTGCTGGAGAAAACACAAAAGACACACAGTCTCTACCCCATCTCCGCGCCAGTAGTTGAAATCACGAGAGATCTTCCCACATTTCTCCTCCTTGGAAAAACTGAGTGGATTTTTAACAAACCAGTTGGGATTAGGAAATTTCACCATTGCGTTAAGTGAAGCCAGTTTTTCCCACACTCTGCCCCGCCCCACTCACTGGGTACTCAACCAGTCAATCAATCCAGGAAGGTATATAAATAGCTTCCATTCTCTTTCAACTCCACAGAATCGGGCCAATGGTTAGTCTTTCAAATCACTCTCATCCCTGAGACCCCCACCCAAGCCCATCATCAAAATGTAACACCTGGCTCTGAAGTGATGCCTGGAGCACAGAGTAAAACAAGAGGGGGTTCCCATCATCTCAGCTAGAAAAATAAGGGACCATCAGATGATCTGATCTGGCTGCTGCTTGGTACCACTCCTTGAGTTGTGCAGTGCGTCGCCTGCACGGCCTCCCTGGGCAGCCCTCATGAGCCAATGCGCACAGCTCAAGCCGGGGTGGCCTCTTCCCCAAAGGTGTGAGATGCAAAAAGGAGAATGAGACCACGGCTGGGGACACCCTAAGTCAGAGCCCCGCCCCCCCCAGCCATGACCTGGTCAGAGCACTCAGGCCCAACGGGACCACAGAGTCTGGGCAGCAGCTGGCTTCTGCAGACGGGGCGCCCCAGCGATGCTGAACCCACGTCACTGCTTCTGGAGTGGTGCTGTGCTCCCAGGCAGGCCTCGGGCCTGGCACACGGCCGCCCCTCTCTCTGGGCTCACCTCAGGCTTCCTCCACTCCTCCTCACTGCCCGAGCCCCTCCCTGGAACCTCCCTGACGCAGCCTCCCCACAGACACACCCCGAGCCCCACTGCACAGGCCGCAAAATCGCTGCTGGGGCCAATATCTGCACCATACGACAGCCGGAGACGCGGCAACCCCAAAAGCCGAGCACAGTGGCCTGGGGCAAGCCAGAGTGGGGGTCACGAAGCTGGACTCCACCTGCTCGGCCACCAGCCGCTTCGGTGCGGCACGCAGAGGCATGCCACCCTCCCTCTCTGGGCCTCAGTTTCTCCTCCTCTAAAATGAGGGCGTTGGACTTACTGGACCCTGAGATGCTATGGGCTGGGACTCATGTTTTGGCCCTTCCCGTCTCCAGATGAGGGTCATAGGAGAAGAAAGAACTGTCCCTCTCAAAGTTGGCGGAATCCCCTTAGGGAGAGAGAGCTCAGGGTGGCCCAGAGCAGAGGGACAGAGAGAAAGCTAAATGACCCTGCGTATTCAGGTAGGAAGAGGGGAGATTCCTGGCGCAGCCTGGGAGGGGAGGAGGGAGAGCGAAGACAGGGCAGGGGTGGCGGGACAGCCAGAGGGGCTGTGCAGGGGTGGGGGGGGCACGCCAGCTGCAGGGATGCAGGAGGAAGCCGCCCTCCGCTTGCTCTGCTGAGCAGTGGTCGCAGCGCCCGTGCCGTTAACCCCCACCTCTGTGCAGGGGCTTCGGGGAAAGCGTGTCCTTCCCTCTAGGTCAATGCCAGGGACATAGAGGACACAGGAGGGAGACACAGATCAGAGCAAGAGGTGTCCAGGGAAACAAAAGCCCCCCAGAAAGTCCTCAGAGATATATGGGGCTCTGGATTGCCCTTCATAGGAAGGATTAATTCTTTAAAAATGTCAACAGAGGGGCGCCTGGGTGGCTCAGTCAGTTGAGCGTCCGACTTTGGCTCAGGTCATGATCTCACGGTTTGTGGGTTCGAGCCCCGCGTTGGGCTCTGTGCTGACAGCTCAGAGCCTGGAGCCTGCTTCGGATTCTGTGTCTCCCTCTCTCTCTGCCCCTTCCCTGCTCATGCTGTCTCTCTCTCTCAAAAATAAACAAAATTAAAAAAAAATTTTTTTAAATGTCAACAGAAAGGGTGACCTCAGGAGACCCAGGGGCTTAGGGACGTGGCTAAGGAGACAGACTGCCCCCTTTCCGATGAGTCTGTAAGGCTAATTCCATCAGACTAGACCAAGACTGCAAGATGGTCCCCAGCCCCTGGGGGGCTCAGGGCGGCCCCTGCTGTCTGCAAATGACACAGACGGGCAGTCCCTGAGGCCTCGGCGGCAGTCCCCACCACTTCCCGAGGAGCTCCTGGAGCACCCGGCTAGCTCCCTGGCTGCCACCACCCACCCAGGGACCGCTGGCGGAGCAAGCTCCTGCCGTGGCTGGCCCTGAGTCACCTCACCACTCTCGGTGTCGGCTGAATTGAAAGGTATTTAATGTGAGGCCCCAGAGACACAGCTCAGAACTCACACGCGTTTTCTCCATATTTCCACATAAACAAGGAAAGCTGGGATGCCAGGAGATACAGAGAGAGGTGCCTGATTTCCCACCCGGGGCCCCTCCGCTCCCCTCCCCGGACACACTGTGTCTGTCTGTCTCTCCCATCCTCCCTTGTCCCCACCCCACCCTTTCTCACTGGGTCCTGGAAATGGAAGGAGCCCCGGGAAGAGACCTCCCTGACCCACCCATCTATTACAAGCTTCTGAGAGAAAGAGCCCCCTAGCACCGAGGTCCGAGGCCAGAGACAGCCACAGAACAAGGAAATGTTTCTCTGATGTTCCCCAAGTTCAAATCCTGGCGGGGGGGGGGAGGGGGGCGGGCTGCGCAGGAAGGTCTGGCAGGGCGAGGCCACGCAGTAACCCTGCGTCAGCCACATCGATGAACCAAGGCCCCTGCCTACAGGCCTCTCCCCAGAGACGGCCTCCGACACCTGCTTCTTCAAGTCAACACAGAGCCAGGAATGCACAGGCTCAGGGAATCTCTAGCAACATCGGGAAGGAGGCTTCGATGCAACTTCGCATCCGGCCCCCTGTCGCAGGGAAGAGGGAGGGGCATGCAGAAAACCCTCCCCCAGGGCCCAAGCCACTTGCAGCTAGAGGGAATGAGGTTAGACTTCTCCCAGTCCTGCTCCCCACCAGCTTTCTCCCTGAATCGGCAGACGAGTGCATAGAATATAGAAGGGGATTTTTATCCCCCAAAGAGAAAACTTCATTACAAAATATAATCTGGCCTAGAGGGGTATCTGGGGCCCCCCCAGGGAGATCGCCGTCCACAGAGGCTACGGCCAGCCCCTCCTTTTGGAGAACACCCTTCTTCCACCCGTCCCCCTCCCCAGCCTAGTCCTGGGGTGACCCACTTCCCTCCCAGGCTTCACAGGCCGGGAGAGGGCAGACTGTTTCTGCAATTGGGCTCAGATGGTTCTGTTGACCGATGCACGGATTTTTTTTGTTTGTTTCCTAAATGGCAGCGCCTTCCTGGGTTTCCTTCTCCAGATTCTGCCCTGGGGCTGCTCAAACACCAGGAATAGAAGGCTGCAACAACCCCACCCCGCCCCTGCCCTCTGGGGTCCCTCCCCAGGCCCCTCCCGCCTGCCCCCTCCAGCTCATCTTTTGCTCAGGTGGCTCCTCCTAGCCTTCCCCTCAGGGCTGCTCGGGGCACAGTGTGGGGGTGTCATCTGAGGAGGCGTGTTCTGCAGGATCGGGATTTTAAACCCACAAGGTAAACCTGGGCCTCTTCCAAGTCTCTGCTTTGGGCATCTCCAAACAAATCAACTTAATCCGTGAAAGAAATGGGGGGTGGGGGGAGGGAGCAATGAAAATTGGGATATGAACTGAGTCAGGGTCAGTTCTCCAGGGTTCTGATGCCTCCCTCCTCACCCATCTCTTGCCCCCCCGCCCCCCGCCCTCCACCCACCTGTAGGTCCATGTTCTGAGAGCTTAGTTTCCAGCCTGGGGACCCGGGGAATGTGACACCGTTTCGACTAGGCTGCAGTGGCTCGGAGAACTGAAGTCACAACCCCCAGGAGACCCGGCAACTTCACTCTCTGGTGTGTACCCTACAGAAATGCCTGCGTGTGTCCCCCAGAAGACAGGTGCCAGAATGTTCCCAGCAGCGCTATCCACACAGACCCAAACTAGAAACAACGCAATGCCCACCGCCCCAGGAGTGGATAAACATAACGTGATGCAGTCACACAATGGAATTCACACAACAGCTGTGAAGACAAATGCCTACAACCACACACCAGGAGATGGGCGACTCTCACAAACAGAGTCATGAGAGGAAAAGGCACACACAGAATCCGCACAACGCGATTCCACCCTACGACAGCCTGAAGAAGACGCACAACCCCTCTGCGCTGGGAGAAGGTATGGTCCGGACATCCCTGGGGCAGTCGTCAGCGGGAGGGGCCGTGAGGGCACTTGGGGGGGGGGCGGGGCGGGGCTGAGCACGTTCTGTTCTTTGATCTAGGCTGCTGGGTGCATGGGTGCGTTCAGTCTGGGGATACTACACTCCACTAGAAAGTGTAAGCGTGTGCATGGGTATGCGTGCACACACAGACACACACATGCCTCTAATCTAATTGCATGACCTTGGGCGAGTCCTCTGCCCTCTAGGGCTCTGCCCACCCCTAGGACACAGATCTGGTTGGCGCTGGACTCCTGCCACCTCTACAGGCAAAACTGCAGAGGGGCACCTGTGTGGCTCAGTCGGTTAAGCGTCCGACTTCAGCTTAGGTCATGATCTTGCAGTTTGTGGGTTCAAGCCCCGTGTAGGGCTCTGTGCTGACAGCTCAGAGCCTGGAGCCTGCTTTGGATTCTGTGTCTCCCCTTCTCTCTGCCCCTCCCCTGCTCATGCTCTGTCTCTCTCTATTTCTCAATAATAAATAAATGTTAAAAATTTTTTTTTCAAAACTGCAGAGTGCATGCACAGCAGGGCTTCTGCAAGCCCCCCGGCCACTGGACCCAGCCCTGGCCAGGGAGATGAGCAGAAGGACCAGAGCCCAGACATATGTCCCTTCTCCCCCAGCCCCAGTTCCCACCTTCTTGGATCCCTAACCTTTCCGGAGGTCCAGCCTCCTCAAGCCCCTCATCCTAGCCACGGACAGACACGCCCCCTCTCTGGGAGTGGCAGCCAGGTAGTATGAGCATCCATCCGTGCACCCCACCTTCTCACGCTCCACCTCTCTACTCACCCACCCCCACCCATGACCTCATAGCCCTCCCCAAGCTTCCCCTCAAGTGTGCCTTCACAATGGCCCCGCCCTTCCTCTTCCAGCCTCTATGCACGCGTATCTCCAGTGTAGAAATCCCAGCACCTCCTCGGCCCTTTTCCCTAAACAACCTTTTCTGCACTGTCCTGTGTCCCCGTCTCAGACTGAACACCTCCAGTAAATATGGATGGAGCATGCACCATGTGCCAGCTGCTTCGAGAGCCCCTTCACGTGTGTAACCTTAATACCACTCATGGCCACCCTGGGAGCGCAGGTATCGTCCTCATTTATCGGAGGAGAAAACGGGAGCTCGGGGAGACTGAAGCAAGTCTCTGCAAATCAGAGCTGGGATACATTCATTTACATCCAGGCTTGAATGACTAATAAATGTGAAATTCCTGCCAGGGGCTTTTGCAAGTGTAAAGAAATACATGTGAAACCAAAGGAAGAAATCTAATGATGAGACACCAGATGGCCTAACCAGGGCCCCTGAGAGCATCCACCCTGAATGACAGCCCATTCTACTTAGGGTACATTTGCCATTGGGAATAGGGGAGCCACATAGCTGAGCCCTGGTGGGAGGCGGGGGTGGGGGGATGAGGAAGTGGACTTCAGACAGAGATCTCTGCAGAGTAGCCCACCGAGCCAGCCTGATGAATAGTTCCAGAAGCCTCATCTGTCTCAGCTGCCCCACTAAGTTGGGTTCCTCCTGCCCACGGTCACCAAAAGAGCCTCTACACTGTTCACCACTCTTAGACCTCGAGTAGGAAGAGAGGGGAAGAGGGCCATCTTTGGGGTATCTCCCTGGTCATGGCCCCGTCATACCCCCAATGAGCTCATTCAGTCCAGCCCCCGAAGATGGTCATTATTGTCCTTCTCCGTAGGTGAGCTAAGTGACTTGGCCAATGGCACGCCGCCAGGAGATAATGAACCAGGGTACAAACCAGGTCCATCTGGTCCCCAAAGCCCATGCTCTGAATCTTGTTCGACTCCCTCACATGTATTACGTGGGCAAGGAGCCACGAAGGTCCGGACTGGGTCCCAAGAGCTCAGATACGAGACACACGAGCCATGGATGGTCTTCCCTCTGACTCTGGCCCCCACCTCCCACCCCCTGAGCAGTGGCCGCAGCCTGGGTCAAAAGCACAGAGAATATGTGTCTCAAAGGGACAAGTGTCATATTCAGAAACATTCCCCCCTCCCCCAACACACACACTAAGGAAACAACTCAAGCAGCCTCTTCTGATGCCTGGGAGATCTCAACTCAAAGGCCCTTTCCTGGCCTGAGAGTCTTCTCCAGAAGAAGCCTGATGATCACAGCTGGCACCAAAGCCAAAGCAGCGTGCAAGGTCATGCGGCGCAAGCCACGGCCCCTTCCCACGCACACATCCGTAGACGAGACAGAGACCCAGAAAGTCCCTTGAGCTTGCTAGGTTCAAAGGCCTCCTTCTCCCCAGCCCACAAACCCCCGCACCCATTTCTGACTCGCCTTTCCCCAGCAAGATACCTTCTGTGCGGATGGTGAAGGGGGAGTCCCCCGGGCGCCGCGTAGAGAGCTGGCCTCCCAAAGACGTCATCAGGAAGCACAGTGAGAAGAAGCCGATGCCCAGGACGAAGAGCCTGCAGTGAACAACAGGGCGGGTCGGAAACAGGTCGGCGGAACGCACCCCGACCCAGCAAGGGCCCTGTACAAATGACTGGGTGAGGGCGTGCGGATGAAACGGGGCTGAGCTCCTGGCCAGGTCTCTCGTCACTGCAGAATAAAGACAGCTTGACTACAGGGAGCTGGCCACGAGCCTCACACAAAACCCCAAGGGACAGTGATACAGGCAGAGATCAGGCCAAGTTCAAGACTCCAGATAGAGCCTGGCTCATTAAGCAGAGGTCCTCAATGTGCGGTCCCCAGGCCAGCGGCAACAGCATCACCTTGGAATTGCTAGAAATGCAAAGTCTTGGGCTCCAATCGTAGGCTTACTGAATCAGTCAGGGGGTGGTGCAAAGCAACATGTTTTAACAAGCTCCCCAGGCAACCCTGATACATGCTGAAGTTTGAGAACCACCGGTGTCGATGAAACAGCAGGACCCGATGCCAGCCAGAGGGCAAGGGATTGGTCCAGACAAAACCCACCTGGATCCCATCAATCACCTGGGCTCAGCTCAGCTCTGTGCACACAGGTCTTGCCAAGGCCATCAGTCATGAGCTGGCTCAAACACCTCCTTCTCATGTTCGAGGCGGGTGGCGTGTGCCTCCTCCATCCCTCCCAGAGGGTACAATCTACAAGGCCAGAGCCATGTAGCCGCCTTCTGGGCCCAGACTATTCCTGACCCACATCTTCACCAGGCAGGCACACAGTCGTTGGCAGCTGCTGGACTGATTGGTCGGGGTGAGTGGACACCTGTGCACGGGGTGGCGTCTGGGGAGCACATTACCGCACAGCTCAGGACCCAGCTGGCCCAAACAGGACTCTTGTTCATTCCTTCAACACATAGTTGATTATTTCCCAAGTTCCTGCTATTTGCATACTCGGTGCTGAGCCTCCAATAAGAGACTGAGCTAACCGGCACCATCTCAGGAAGGCCAGAGGTGGCAGCTTTTCGGGGACCTTGCATGTATCAGAGGACTTGCAGAGCTGAAAGGGGAGCCCCCCGTCTGGTCAGAGGAAGGGACTCCACCTCCTGTGGAGCCAGGCTCACCACAGGGAGCCCCAAAAGTCCTGCTAGAGACCTCCAGCCCTCTCACCTCCACCCGCCACCCTCAGCCCCACATTTCTTTGTATCGCCATGCAAGGCTTGCTTTATGCATTTTTTTAAAAAAATTTTTAATGTTTTATTTATTTCTAGGAGAGAGACAGTGTGAACAGGGGAGGGTCAGAGACAGAGGGAGTGACAGACTGAAACAGGCTCCAGGCTCTGAGCCGGCAGTCAGCACAGAGCCCGACGCGGGGCTCGAACCCACAAACCACGAGATCATGACCTAAACGAAAGTCGGACGCTTAACCGACTAAGCCACCCAGGCGCCCCCTTGCTTTATGCATTTTAATCTTCATTATTTGAAGCTGTCAGAGCAGTATTTAATTAAAACTTGGCCCATTAAAGAAAACACACGGTTGCAGAAGAAAATAAAAGCACAACAAAATTCCCCACCCCATATTTAAATGAAGCTGTTAGAGATTAAATTGGAGACAGAGAACAACCTCAAAGCAGAGAAAGCACTGGGGGCTTCCCCCAGGAGGTGACAGAGAGGACAGGTGAGATGGCACAAGGCACTGCTCCCTCCCCTCTGAGGGTCCCTCACTGTATTCCACCGAGCTTGAGGATGGGTCCCTGGGACCCCAAGATAAAGCCAGGTTGGTCTCAGGACAGCAGCCAGAGAAACAGTGTAGGAGGTGGGGGGCGGGGGGGGGGTTGTTCACTCAGGAAGATTCTGAGAATCAACTGTTGTCCCCTCAGCTTGAGGACAAGGACGGATTCCTCAAGTTTATTGTCTCTTGCTCCCTCAAACCCCCTCCCCAGCCTTGGGATTGTATTTAGAGCTGGGGACCTGGGCTGCAGGGCCCCCAAAAAATCTGCCATGAGAATGGGATCTAAACTTTTAGCCCAGAATCTGAAACCCCAAACACACCTTATCTGCATCTCTCTCTCTCTGCCAGACCCCAGTCCCAGGGCCATTTATGGTGGACTCAAGTTAAAATGGTTTTGTCCGCCCATGTATCCATTCAAAGAATATTCCAGGAGCAACTACAGAAAGAAGCTCTGGGAAAACTAAAGGGAACAGGGCTCCCAGCCTGCCCTTAAAAATTAGCAAGTAGAGGTGATGTGGTTAGAGGCCAGCCCCGGGATGTCTAAAGGGCACATGAGGACTCCACTGCTGGCTGTGAGTTCCTGGGAGCCTAGGGAGACCCTCGGTGAATATACAGAACTCGAGGGGAGGGGAATCTATGCAATAGCACCTCTGAATCCTGGCTTCAGATAAGAGCCTGAAAGAGCCAGGACCCCAAAGGGAAGCGGCTCTGGGGAGCGGGCGCTGTCCATGGTGCTGGATCCAACAGCCCCCCTCCAATTGCACCAGAAAATGTCCAGCCAGAGCTCAGGTGGTTTGGCAGACCTTTCCATGACCTGGGGGGCGGGAAGACATGGGGTGGCAGAGACGGGGAGAGGACCCTCTCCACGGTCAACGTCAAACAGGATTTCGCTGGAGGAGTAAGGCCCTTTCCCGAGACACCCACTTCCCGCCCTTCTTCCCAGGCTAACCTTGGGTCAAGCCACCCCGCTGTCTCCTGCCCAAGGCCGTACCCTTGAGACCACTAACTCTACGATCCTCCCCTCCCGCATCCTCCAGACACCAGACACCAGACACCGGCGGTCCATCGTGAGCCCTGCCGTCGGGAAGGCAGTGTGCTCAGCTCCACACTACAGGCCCAGCCCATCCAAGGGCTGGAGGTGTGGTGGGGAGGCCAGAGACACCTGAGCCTCGGTCTCTCCGTCTGGAGCTGGGAGGGAGACCTGATGGAAGGGGCGGGGACTCTGGCCAAAGGCCTGGAGGGGAGGGGCTCAAAACTGGACCCTCCTGCAGCCCCCCTGCGCCTCTTCCTGCCTCGTACCTGCCCCAGCGGAAAGGACCCTCCTCCACACCGACCCTGTGGCCCCAGCCCGAGGGCGACCACCGCCCGGCCCTCCCGCTCCCTCCGCGGCCTCTGCCATCCAACTCCCCCCCCGCCCCGGGCAAAGTGGCTCTCCGACCCCGCTGGGCACCCACGGCTTAACATCTCCTCCCCAACCCCGGCAGCAGGTGGACTCCGCGGGGTCTAGGGAGAGCAGCCCCGCTGGGGTCTGGGGGCCCCTGGGATGGGTTCATCAGAGCTCAGCCAGCCCCGCGTGGCCCCAGCTAGACTTGACCTAGACTCGGCCGCCCGAGGTTGGGGTGGAGGGTGGGGGCATCCTGCCTGCACGTTCCCAGAGGTCCCGGCTCCCGCTACCCTAGCGCCCCACAGAGCCGCCCCTGCCACCAACTCTCCACCACCCCCAGCGGGGGGGGGGGGGGNTGGAGGGTGGGGGCATCCTGCCTGCACGTTCCCAGAGGTCCCGGCTCCCGCTACCCTAGCGCCCCACAGAGCCGCCCCTGCCACCAACTCTCCACCCCCCCCCGGGGGGGGGGGGGGGGGGCGGGGCGGTGGCGAGAGGGTTGTCCTTGCTCCAGTTTCGGGGAACCTTCCGTTAGAGACAGGCCCGCACCCGGCCGCGCGAAGGGGGGTGCGAGCAGAGGGCGAGGGCAAGGCGGTGGCAGAGGTGGCCGACGGAGCCCGGAGCTCCACTCACATGCCGGGTGGGGAAGCCTCCCCGCCCAGCGCACCAACTTCGCCGCCGGGGTGGGGCCGGCTGAGAAGTGGGGAGAGCCCCGAGGGGCGCGGAAGGGGCACCCTGGCGGGGGCGACTCCCCGAGCCCAGGGCCGCAACCCGCGTGCGTTCTGTCCCCGTGGCCATCCTCGCACCCCGAGTCCTCTCCAACTCCGGACATGTCTCAGAATTACACGCCCCTCCCCACCCGAACCCGAACCTCGCCTCCATCCCTTTTACAGCCCCACGGGCCATCAGCAACGCGAGCCGCCCCCCTTCTCCCGCTGGGGCGCGCACCCTCGCGGGGAACGACCTCGCCCCCGACCCCTACCCCGCGCCCCCTCGGATAAAAAGACCTCCCGGCGCCACCCGGGAGAGAACTTTACCGAAAGGGTCTCAGGGTGACCAGGCATCTTCTGACCATTATCTTCCCCTCCGGGTTGACTGCGATCATTGTTCAAACTTGTCTGGGCGAGGAGCCGCGGGCAAGGCCGGGCGCCCCGTCCCGGGCCCTGCTCCCGCCGCGTCCGGGCCGCGAACCCGCGGCGAGCCGAAGCCGGGTCTGAGCGAGGCGGCGGTGGGCGGTGGGGGGCTCGGCGGCACGCGCGGCTCGGGGTCGGCGCGGCCTGGGCGGGCGGGGCAGGGGAGCGGCGCGGCTGCCGGAGCGCGGCGAGGGCGCCCAGCCGGGCCGTCTCTGCGTCTCCGCCCTCCCCGCTTCACATCTCCAGGGCCGCGCGTCTGCCTGCTGGGGCTCGCTCGCTGGGCGGGACGGCGCCGCGGCGCGCAGACGGGCTCCCCGCCGCGGGCGCCCTCATCCCCGGACCCGCGCCCGCGGTGCCGGCTAGAGGCTGCCCCGGGCCCGCGTCCCGGCCGCCCGAGCCTCCGGGCCGCGCCGCTCCCGGGCCCCGCGCCGCGCCGCGCCCATGGCTCTCGGCGAGGGCGCCCCGCGCTCGCCCTGCCGCGCGCTCGCTCGGCTGCCCGCGCTCGGGTGTCGGGCGTCCGGCGTCCGGCGTCCGGCCCCGCGCCGCGCTACGCGGGGAGGCGCCGCATTGTTTCCTCGGAGGCGGCGGCGGAGCGGCTGCTGGGGCGGCCCGGGAGCAGCCGCCGCGCTTCCTCGGCGCGCCGGCGCCACCTCGTGGCTGCGGCCCGGCAGCGCGCCCTCTCGGCCCGGGTGGGTGGGCGGGGGTCCCTGCTCCTCCCCCCGCCCCCCAGCTTTGCAACCTCCCCAGCGCGGCCTTCGGGAGCGTCGGCGGGCCCCCAGCCCCGCTTGGGCTCCTGTGGAGCACAGAAAAGGTTGGCGCTGGGAGAAGACCCCCACCCGCCCCTTCCTCCGGTGTCTGGGCCCTTCCTCCAGTCTCTGCCTCTGCCCCTCCCTCCCCCGGTGGGCTTCTGTCCTGGCCCCTTCACACCACCTCCGAAGTCGCTTTGCAGCCCTCACCCATCCTCTGGCCCTCTCTGGTCAGAAACTGCAGCGGCTCCCCTTTGCTTACTGAGCTAAGTTCAAACTCCGCCTCTCAAGCTTAGGCGCATCCACTGAGCCCAGAAGCCAAGGCGCGCTGTGCAGACCCGGGCTCTAGTCTCAGACATTCGGTGAACAAGTGGGTGACGCAGGCAGATCAGGGAGACTGCAGAGCCTTGGCTTCTCCACTCTGAAATGAGAGTGACCTGAAGTTGGCTAAAGCGGCTCTTTCCAACTCTGTAATGCATTTACATGCCTTCGACCCCAACCCCCTCTGCTTCTTGACTTTGGAGATGTTTGCCACTGCAGGAACCCGTCAGCAGCTTCTACCAGCCCACAGGCCAGTGCGGCTCCCAGGGCCAGGCCTGCATCTGACAAAACATTCAGGCAGAAACAGCACGTGCCAGACCAGACCTTGACCCTGAGGACATAGAAGCACCTGCTGGGAAGAGCCCACCGCCTCAGGCCACGTTAAAAGGATCTGATGATCCTGAGAATCTTTCCACCGCTGGTAGTGATTCCTGGTAGTGATTCCGCAGCCTGGTTGAGAAGAGGAGAGAACCTTTCTTCTCACCCACCCGGCCCTGGTCCCCTCCACCTGGGGCCCTCACCCCCTTCCCCTTTGCCAGCGCACCCCCCGGGCTGTACTTCTGAGCCACTCCTCACCAGCAATGACTCCTGCCCCTGCTTTTTCCGCCCCTTCTTCATCAGAATTCACCTGTCCCATGGTCTATTATCTCATCGCCTTGCTCTCTGCTAATGTGAAAGCCAATGATGAATTGGTGTTGGCGGATTAATGTGTTACTCCAGCTAGGTAGCAAATTTGCATGGAACAAGGACATGTCGACCGAGCCTCCGTGCAGAGAAGTGATGGATGGTGGCGGGAAACTCAGGCATCGTGGCAGGCTGGCCTGAGAGCCATCTGAGGGCAGGGGTCTCTGCCAGGCCCACACTCGCCACACACCCAGGCACTAATTCAAGCCCTGGATGTCAAGGTGAAAGCCATATCTACACTTGGGAATGAAAGGGCCCCTCTAAGAGTCTCATGTGAGCTTAAGGGTTATGCTTTTGGCACTTCCAAAGGGGAGGAGGGGTACAGCCATGTCTGGTTTGGCTCAGAAGGTGGGGGAGGTTCTTCCCGACCTGCTCTGGGCCTTCCCTTCCTGCATGTGGGCTTTGAGGTGGGCAGGGGAGAGTGCCCGCGGCCATTCGACAGCTTGCTGCGGCCAGGCGGGGAGACGAGGAGCAGTCAAAGATACCCTCTGAGCCAGACCAGCGAGCCACCTCCTTTCAGACTGTTCCCTTCTGTCAGCCTCTTGCCTACAGCCCAGATCCGTGTAAAAGGTCCTGCTCGCTGCCTGTTGTAGACATTAGGAGGAAGTTGTGAATCTCGGGTCATGAAACCTCAGACATACCCTCTTTATGCCTCAGCTTCCTTGGCTGTCAATCAGGCTCTTTTTTTGAGATAGATAGAAGAAGAGAGAGAGAGTGCAAGTGGGGAAGGGGCAGAGAGAGGGGGTGACAGAGGCTCTGAAGTGGGCTCTGTGCGGACAGCAGAAAGCCCAATGTGGGGCTCAGACTCAGAAACGTGAGATCATGACCTGAGCCAAAGGCAGACGCCTGACCGACTGAGCCACCCAAGCGCCCCTCAATCAGGCTCTTTAGGGGGACCTGAAAATTAACTCATGGATGCCTGTAAACAGCCACTGCCTGGCGCCTATGAGCCCTCACGGCATGGCGGTTATGCTTTGTCTTCTTTTTTTTTTTTAATTTTTTTAATGTTTTATTTATTTCTAGGAGAGAGAGAGAGACAGCATGAGCAGGGGAGGGTCAGAGAGAGAGGGAGTCACAGACTGAAACAGGCTCCAGGCTCCGAGCTGGCAGTCAGCACAGAGCCCGACGCGGGGCTCGAACCCACGAACCGCGAGATCATGACCTAAGCGAAAGTCGGACGCTTAACCGACTAAGCCACCCAGGCGCCCCTATGCTTTGTCTTCTTACTGTCTGCCTGTTGTGGATGCTGCGGGGCCCTCCCAACATCCCTCAACATCCGCATCTGCAGGCCGAAAGGCAAGTTACTGACAACACATGCAACACGGCCCGAAGCTTTATTTCTGACTGTGCGAATATGCTCGAACACGCAAGAGCAAGACAGAAGCTCGAGGAAATCGACGCCCTGGTGCAGCCCTCGAGGAATGGACAGATACCCCTCTCCCGCTCCCGCAGGGGGAGTGCTCCCAGAGCTTCCCTGCCCACAGCAGCAGCTGGCTCCATAGCGCACCCCATGCTGGCTTCCTTCCCTTCCCGGCCTCATCCTCTACTCTTCTGTCCATGGTCCTGGGGTCACCTCCGAAATAAACCACTGCCACTCGCATCCTTGTCTGAGAATCTACTTCCAGGGAACCCGAGCCAAGACCCTGCCCTACAGGCCAGCGGCTCTCAGCCCTGACTCAGCAGATTCACCTGCAGAACGTAATGAAACAGAAACTCCCCGCCCTGGTTCGGTATGAAGATGGGGCCGGGGCACATTTGGGTTTTGTTAATGCTTTAGGTTATGTCAATGTAACCGGCCAGGGTGGAGAGCCATGGCCTTCGGAGAAGGAGGCAGAGTCACTCCGAGCTAGAAGGGATTAGGGAGCAGGAATTGGGGGCACACGTGCTGGGGGCCCCACACCCAAGGACTGACACAGCAGGTGTCTAAAAGCATCCCCTTTCCGCTGTTTTTCTCTCTCAAGGCTACAAACAGAACCACGAGCTAGGCTGACACGGGTGTCGGGGTGTAGCTCTGCACCAGCCTGGACAATCTGAATATGGGCACTTCCTGGCTGTCCCCCGCTGCCCTCCACGCGGGCCTGCGGCCTGGCTGGAGGGTCAGAAGCCCAGGGCAGCAGGATACCCTGGCCAGGCTGGAGAGCCTCTGTCTGAAAACAGGGGAGCAGGACTCTGGGGAAGGGATTTGGGGGAAGTGGGTGATGCACTATTGTGCAGGGGTGCATGCTCAAAGTACCTGGGGGGTAGTCCAGGCGAAGAAGGGAAGGGACTCCAGTGGTCTCCAGGGTCTACCTCAAACCGAGGGCTTAAAACAGGAGCAATTGATTCTCTCTCCCAGTTCTGGAAGCCAGAAGTTCTAGATCAAGGGCTTGGCAGAGCTGGTTCCTTCCAGAGGCCCCGAGGAGGAATCTGGGTCCCGGGACGGGGGCGGGGGCGGGGGGGGGGGGCAGCGACCCTTGGCCGGCAGCTGCATCACCTAGCCTCTCCTCCATTGTCACATGGCCTTCCCTGTGTGTGTCTCGCTGTGTCCTCTCCTCTTTTTATAAGGACACCGGTCATTGGGTTAAGGACCCACCCTACCACGGTATGACCTCATCCTAAGGAATTACATCTGCACAGATCCTATTTCCAAACCAGATTGTGTTCTGAGATTTCAGGCGGACATGAATCTGGGCAGGGGAGGGGGAGGAGCACATAGTGTTCAATCTATTACAGGGACCTAGTGGGAAGGGGCCGGAGGGGTTAGGCATTGCCAAGAACCCAAGGTCCCCCAGGGGACACGAACCGTTGCCTTGTGTGAATATGGATCCAGTTATTTCAAGAGTCGGAAATCTGGACTTCCCACAAGCAGTCGCATAATTGTCAAACGTGGACTCGGTATTTTTAGAACATTATGCAAGACCAGTAAAACCACTGGAGGCCTGCTTTCCGGGTCCCCTGGGGTGTCAGCACGGGGCAAAGCAGGGAGCTCACCAGCCCTGACCGCCACAAGCCCTGCTTCTCTAGGGCCCCACTGCAAGCACCTCTCGCTGCCCTTGGAGGAAGGTCAGCACTCCTACATGCACTCAGGGGCTCCCCGAAGACCCCCTGCCTTCTCCCTGTCCCCCCCACCAAAACCTCTTGGGCATATTGGAGCCTTGATACGCCCCACCCCCCCACCCACCCTTCTCAAGGCTTCAAGGTTGCTTCTGGAGCTCCCAGACAGGCCTGGGTGGAAAGAGGAAAAAAAAGAAACACACAGTTGACGGTTTTTGAAATCCTCATTTAATGTGCTCCGACTGCAGCAGCAGACAGCACATTAAGAGGCAATAGGCCATTGTCCTTTGCCAGAGTGCGGAGCATTAATAATGTCATAACAGCATTTACTGACACTGTGCACTAATCATCAACGGCCTCTCCGGGCGGGGACGGGCGGCCCCACGCAGCCGCCGGCCGCCCTGAGCCATGCTTCGAGGCCCAGGAGCGGAGAGAGCTATTTCTCCGATGCATGTTTCACGCTTTCTGTTTCACAACATTTAGGCTAATCCTCTGATTGAAAAGCAGCGTCTGGGGTTTATTTTTATTTGTGCCAGAAGGGCATTCTGCCGCGCGGCTCGTGGGCGCTGCAAGCACGCAGCTATAGCACATCGCCTGTTCTGCGGGGAAGCTAGCTGCGGTGTCTGGGTCCGGGTCTGTGTCTGCACGCATGCACATACGTGTGGGTGCATGTGCGTGGGGGGTGGGGAGCGGGGAAGCAGGAGAGAGGCGAGACAGGGGACCTTCCCAAGTGGGCCCCGTCCCAGCAACCGGACACATGGGTGAGCTCGTCATTTAACATCATGAGACCCCATTTACTGAACACCTACTATGTGCCAGGAAATGACTCAGGGATTTTAAAGACGTTACCATGTTGACACCAATGTTTTACTTAAATCTGCTCAACCTGGGCAACTTAAAAAAAAAAAGGACCCCCTTTCTTTGTGGACACTGTCCCCTGCACCACTGCACCACGGGTCAGTGCAGGCACATGGGAGCAGGCACAAGGGGTTAGCAGAATCGTGGTCTCCCAAAGAGGGTCATGTCCTGATCCCTGAAATCTGTGATTATGTCATACGTAACCCGGCAAGAGGGGATTAAGGTTGCAGATGGAATTAAGATTGTTAATCCGCTGCATTAAATAGGGAGATCTCCTGGGTTGTCTAGGTGGACCTAATGTCATCAAAGGAGTCCTGAAATATGCAAGAGGGAGGCAGCGGAAGTCGGTGTCAGACTGATGAGGTGTGAGGGAGACCGGGCTGGCCATGGCTTCTTTCAAAGATGGAGGAAGGGACCACGAGCCAAGGAATGCAGGTGGCTTCGAGAAGCTGAACAAAGCAAGCAAATAGATTCTCCCCAGAGCCTCTACAAAAACTGTCCTGAGTGTAACTCATGCCAACAGAGGAGTCAATAGGATCCTGAGGACCCCAGGGCTCTAGTGCCATCTCTTCCTAAACAGCTAGAACCTTAATCTCGATGGCAGGAAACCTTCCTGCGGGATCTATCCACCAGGAATTGATGCCCCCGTTCTCCTAATGTGATCGGTTTATCACCTAGGTCGTCCGAGAGCCTAACCGATGGAGATGAATACACTCTTCTGAGAAAGCAGGCACTGAGCTGAGGGGCCCGAGGGCGGATCGGTCTTGCAGTTGCCTCCTTGAGTAATCCCGGTGACCCCTCCCCCCAGCACAATCCTGCTGCAAACCCCCAGCCTGAAGTTGCCATGAACCTGAGGTTAATAGCAGACCTTGCCACATCCTGACGCATTTTGAAAACAGTTGCTTGTAGGGCATTGTTGGGAGGTTTCCCTGAAGTGCTAGTTTGGTCGCCTGTGGGGTTCCACTACATTTAACTTGCACGGTGGAAGTGTACGGTCGACAGACCCCCACTTTGCTTCTGGAACTCGGGAAAGCCAGACGCGGAACGGGCAATGAGCGGAGACACGGGACAGCAGGGTGCGCTTGGCCAGGACACCTGTCCTTCTAGAATCCATGGTATCCAGACAGAGCCCTCCCTGCTGAGCTGGCTCTTCCTGCCTCATGTTTTTTTTTCTTTTTGAAATGGAAGTGAAATTCATATCATATAAAAGTTAGCCATTTATGGTTGTATCAAAGATACAACCCGGCGGGGGGCATTTAGTACATTCATCTTGTTATGCAGCCCCCATCTCTATCTAGTCCCCAAAACACTCCATCAACCCACAAGGAGAGCCTGCATCCACTAAGCGGTCACTTTCCACACTCCCCTCCCCCAGGCTTTGGGAGCCTCTCATTTGCTTTCTGTCTCCGTGGATTTGCCTAATCTGGATGTTTTATACAGGCAGCATCATCATACAGGATGTGGGCTTCTGTGACTGGTTTCTTTCACTTAGCAGTATGCTTTCGAGGCTTACCCATATTGTAGCGTGTATCAAATTCTGTTCTCTTTTATGGCCAAACCATATTCCATTGTAGGCATCGACCACATTTTGCTTATGCATCCCTTCACTGATGGACACTTGGGTTTCTTCCACCATTTGGCTGCTGCGAGTGGTCCCATCCCTCCTCTTCCTCTTCCTCTTTCCCTTCCCCTACTTCTCATGCGCCCCCCCTCTTCCTCTTCTTTTTGTTTGAAAAAGTAATATTTTCATACAATACAAAACTTAAGAGGTTCTCAAAGGGTGTTTTGTGCATTGTCCACTTCCACCCCTGGCCGCCCCCCCCACCCCCGCCAGCCACCCAGTTCCTTCCGTGGAGACAACTTATGGTACCAGTTTCTTATGCCTCTTTCCATTCTGCACACCGTTTGCAGAACAGCAATGGAAAACTACAGCAGGAGCCCACAGCTCTGTCAACTGAAAGTTTGTGGAAGGCACCAGAAGAGGTACTCAGCCAGAAAGGGGTCCTTCTCTCACAAGCTAGAACCTCCCTCAAGAAAGACCCCAAGCCTCCGAGGCGAAGACCCTGTGGAGGGGAATTAGTCAGGAAAAGGTCCCCAGTGTGATAGAAAATGGTATGAATACAGCTATAGGTGATCCGCACGTAGTGAGACAGAAGAATAACCAGTCGGGGAGGGAGGGGGGGTTAGATTCTGCAATCCCCGTGCAATAGTGGTGTCAGAAGCACAGTAGAAGTTTCCATGGCAAAGAGCTGGGGTCACAACTGGTGGAAGAAGAGAGGGGGCTGAGGTCGTTAGGAAAAGAAGGCAAGGGCAGGAGAGATTAGCCGTCTGAGAGGGCTGACTAGGTCCTGCTGGAGGGGCGTCTGGGCGGCTCCGTTGGTTAAGCGTCCGATTGCAGCTCAGGTCATGATCTCGTGGTCTGTGAGTTCGAGCCCCACGTTGGGCTCTGTGCTGACAGCTCAGAACCCGGAGCCTGCTTCGGATTCCACGTCTTCCTCTCTCTCTCTCTGCCCCTCCCCCCTCGCACCCTATCTTTCTCTCGCTCTCAAAAATAAACATTAAAAAGCTTTTTAGGGGCGCCTGGGTGGCTTAGTCGGTTAAGCGTCCGACTTTCGCTTAGGTCATGATCTCACAGTTCGTGGGTTCCAGCCCCGTGTCGGGCTCTGTGCTGACTGCCAGCTCAGAGCCTGGAGCCTGTTTCGGTCTGTGACTCCCTCTCTCTCTGATCCTCCCCTGCTCACGTTGTCTCTCTCTCTCTCTCCTAGAAATAAATAAAACATTAAAAAAAAAAAGCTTTTTAAAAAGAAGGATCTGCTGGCAAATTGGTTTGGAGGTGGCACCTGGGCACTTAGCACTTGACCCCTCCCTCCCTGTCCTGGCCGATAAGGAAGGCTTACTTCGCCTACACGGTTTGTACAAACGATGTGGTTCGTGAGGAGCTGGCTTTGCTTGGAGGAGTCTGGAGTTTGGTAGGTGCTCAGCATAGATGCCTCCATGACAGCCCCCAGGATCTTCCTTGGGAGCTGAGTCTCCAATGGGCATCCCTGGACAGGTATATCGCATACGCATGTCTCTCTTTGCTCTGTGTGCCCCCTCAGGGCACAAGGGAGCATCAGAAGCCTACTCACACCTCTTTCCTTTTTTTTTTTTTAATGCTTTATTTATTTCTGAGAGAGAGAGACAGCGTGAGCGGGGAGGGTCAGAGAGAGAGGGAGTCACAGACTGAAACAGGCTCCAGGCTCTGAGCTGGCAGTCAGCACAGAGCCCGACGCGGGCCTTGAACCCACGAACTGTGAGATCATGACCTGAGCTGAAGTCGGACGCTTCACCAACTTAGCCCCCCAGGCGCCCCTGCCCGCCCCTCTTTCCTTGCTGACACTGTTGTGTGTCCTTCTGCTGTAATAAACCTCAGCCGTGGTCACAACTACATGAGAAGTCCTGCCAGTGAATCACCAAACGTGGGGGCAGCCTCAGGGACCCCAGAACCCCAGGGAACCAAGGAGAGAGAATGAGAGTAAATGGGAATCCAATGAAAACTGTCAGGGGGGCATCTGGGGGCTTCAGTCGGTCAAGCATCCCACTTCAGCTCAGGTCATGGTCTCATAGCTGGTGAGTTCGAGCCCCGCGTCGGGCTCTGTGCTGGCAGCTCAGAGCCTGGAGCTGCTTCAGATTCTGTGTCTCCCTCTCTCTCTGCTCCTCCCCTGCCTGTGCACTCTCTCGCTCTTAAAAATAAATAAACAAATGTTATGTGGAAACTAATTTGACAATAAACTATTTGTAAAAAAAAAAAATAAACATTAAAATACATTATATATATATATATATACACACATATATGGGTTCTATTATATGTATACATATGTATATACACATAAAATAAAAACTGTCTGGATCCGAAACAGGAATCCGTTTGTGCTGTATTTATGGGTTGCCTTGGCTATAAATGGTCTGAAAACTTAGAGGCCCTTCTACAGAGCAGTCCTGGAAGCCTGCAAGGGACTGCTCAGGTGACGGGTGCAACAGCAGAATGTAGAACGGAATCTCAGAGGGACGTTGTAGGCAATCGAGGCTTCACAAAACCGCTCAGCGTCCCGGCGGGAAGTCAGGCTTGGGGTAGACAGTCTATTCTTTGTGGGCCCCCCCAGCCATTTTCCACTGTTAGGATAGGAGCGCCCCAGGCCTTGGGGCGTGAGCCCACCCATTCTCTTTAGGCCTTCCCAGCTCACGTCACCACCCTCTCCACGGGAGGTCTTCCCCGGTGACCTCTGTAATACATTTCATCGCCCGTGACTCCTCTTGAGGGTCACTGTCAAGGGCAAGACTCGCCTCCTCTCCTCTTGACCCACAATGCATGTCGGGCATCACAAGTGGGCGGTGACCTTCAGAAGGTCTCCAACAAAGAGAGTACCGGGCAGGCGCGGCTGTGACCGTGGGGAATGGTGGCCACAGGGAGCACCTGGCCTGCCGGGTGCGGGAGCTCAGCCATCAGCTCCAGCACAATCTCTGTTCCCCATTCTCTCATCACAGAGCAGATCGTCTGGGACAGTCACATTCAAGGAGGCGCAAGCCCAGCTCGGCCGCTCCTGCCCCGACCAGACGCCGATTGATTTTCTGACATCCTCGTAGAAAGGCGCGCTGTGAAAGCAAAGGCAGCAAAAGCAAAAATAGACAAGGGCGACCACAGTAATCTAAACAGCTTCTGCGCAGCCAAGGAAACTGTCAACAAAGGCGAAAGACAGCCTATGGAATCGGAGAAAATATTTGCAAGCCACCTATCCGATAAGGGGTTAATATCCAAAATATACAAGGAACTCATACAACTCAACAGCAAGGAAGAAATTTTTTAAATATAATTTAAAAATTAGACAATTTAGAAATGGGCAGTGACCTGAATAGACGCTTCCAAAGAAGACACACAAAGGGCCAACAGATCCATGAAAAGGTGCCCAGCGTCACTGACCACCAGGGAAGTGCGAATCTAACCCACAGTGAGAGAGGGCCTCACATCCGTTAGGGTGGCCATCAGCCACGAGAAAAGAGAACGCTGGCGAGACGGGCGCCTGGGTGGCTCCATCGGTTAAGCGTCTGACTTTGGCTCAGGTCATGGTCTCAGGGTCCATGGGTTCGAGCCCCGCGTCGGGCTCTGTGCTGACAGCTCAGAGCCTGGAGCCTGCTTCAGATTCTGTGTCTCCCTCTCTCTCTCTGGCCCTCCCCCTGCTTCCTCTCTCTCTCTTTCTCAAAAGGAAAGGAAGGAAGGAAGGAAGGAAGGAAGGGTAGAAAGGTGGAAGCCAGGGCCTGGGGAGGGGGTGGTGTAAATAGGGAGAAGCTGGTAAAACGTACAAACTTCCAGTTATAAGATGAAAAAGTTGTAAAGTCTGCGTATCTCATGTATAAAATGGTGAGTACAGTTGATAATACTGTATTGTATAGTTGAGATTTACTAAGAGAGATGCACTTAAATATTCTGACATAAAAAAGGTAAATGTTCGAGGTGATGGATTTGTTAATTAACTCGATGGTGGGAAGCCTTTCACGATGTTTACTACATCAAATCACTACACTATACACTCTAAAAATATTACAATTTTATTTGTCAATTATACCTCAATAAGTCTGGAGAAAAAACCCTCTGTATCTTGATTATGGCGCTGGTGACAAGGTGAATACACTGATTGACACACTTAAAATGTGTGTATTTTCGGGGCGCCTGGGTGGCCCCCCTGGACCTAAGTGTCCGACCTTCACTTAGGTCATGATCTCACGGTTTGTGGGTTCGAGCCCCACGTCGGGCTCTGTGCTGACGGCCAGCTCAGAGCCTGGAGCCTGTTTCAGTCTGTGACTCCCTCTCTCTCTGACCCTCCCCTGCTCACGCTGTCTCTCTCTCCTAGAAATAAATAAAACATAAAAAAAAATTTTTTTAATGTGTGTATTTTCATTTTGAAAGCTGTACTTTAATAAAGTTGTTTTTCTTTATTTTGTTTAACTTTGTTTAATGTTTATTTATTTATTTTGGGGTTTTTTTACTTATTTTTTTTTAGCATTTTTTATTTATTTCTGAGAGAGAGACAGCATGAACAAGAGAGGGTCAGAGAGAGAGGGAGGCACAGAATCCGAAACAGGCTCCAGGCTCTGAGCTGTCAGCACAAAGCCCAACGTGGGGCTCGAACCCATGGACCGTGAGATCACGACCTGAGCTGAAGTCGGACGCCCAACTGACGGAGCCACCCAGGCGCCCCTAATGTTTATTTATTTTTGAGAGAGAGAGAGAGACAGAGCACGAGCTGGGAAGGGGCAGAGCAAGAGGGAGACACGGAATCTAAAGCAGCTCCAGGCTCCGAGCCCTCAGCACTCCGTTCTGGAGACCAGAAGTCTGAAATCAAGGTGTGGGCAGGGTCCACAATCAGAGGCCTCTCTCCTTGGTTTGTGGGACCTTCACACAGTCTCCCCTCTGTGTCTTTGTCCTAACTTCTCTTCTCACAAGGACACTAGTCATACTGACTAGGATGCACCCTATCAACCTCAGTATAACTCAGTCACCTCCTCATAGTCTCCAAATACCATCACATCCTGCGGTGATGGGGGCGGGGGTGGGGTGGTTAAGGCTTCATTATGTGGGGGCGCCTGGGTGGCTTAGTCGGTTAAGCGTCCGACTTTCGCTTGGGTCATGATCTCGCGGTTCGTGGGTTCGAGCCCCGCGTCGGGCTCTGTGCTGACTGCCAGCCCAGAGCCTGGAGCCTGTTTCAGAGTCTGTGACTCCCTCTCTCTCTGACCCTCCCCTGCTCACGCTCTCTCTCTCTCCTAGAAATTAAAAAAAAAAAAAAAAAAAAAAAGGCTTCATTATGTGAACGCGAGGTGGGGGAGGGGCACAATTCAGTCCATGACAGGTGCCCACTCAGAAAACTGCCCCCCCCAGCAGCAAAGGAGTTAAAATGAGAAGCCAAGGAAGGGGGGGTAGGGAGGAGGGGGGAGTATGTGTGTCTGCATTAAGCAGATTAAGGGGGAAATACTGCTCGGAGGCTCAGCTATAATTAGAGAAATTAATGTCAGGGCTGACGGGAGCAGGCGCTCTCCTGCCTTGTAATTAGGGTGGGACAGTGCTCCCAGAGGAGTTGGCTTTGCCGCTGTGGGGCTGGGGCGGGGGCTCTGTAATGGCGGGGGAGGCAGCGGAAGGAGGCAGACTCCAGCCTAGTCCTCGCATTTGGCTCAGGACAGACCTGGATCAAGGTGACACTGTCCTGAAGCCCCTGGACGCCCCCTGGTCAAAGCACACCCCCTCCTCCCGCTAAGAGAGGACGGCTGGCCACCTGCTCCAACCCCGTAGGGGCAGGCGGGTCAGCCCCGCTCCGCAAGAACGGCTGGAGTTGCTCCCTGAGCTACAAGAGGGGGTGTTCGAAACCCAGAGATACCAAAGAACTCATCTAGGCACCCTGGCCCCACTGGGTCTAACAGGAAATATTCCCGAGAACGCTCCTGGTGGGGGCGGGGCCAGGCCAAGTAATGGAGCAGCGTGAGATCCCCTTTGCAGGACACGGCATGAGCAGCAAGTCCCAACCTCGGCGTGGGACACAGGTGACATGACGGCCACCTCTCCCACTCAGGAGTTCCTCCCTCCTTCCTTCTACCCTCTGCCCAGAAGAGGGGAACCAGGGAGAGAAGGGGGAGTGTCCTGAGGCAGTGAGGGCAGAGCCAAGCCAGCGGGGGTGCAGAGAAGGAGAGAGAGCATGAACCTGACCCAGCCCAGGGCCAGTCAATTATATTTACCGGGAGCCCAAAGTTGAGCCGGACAGAGCTCCTGCTGGTGCCCTGAGGGCAGCCAGCCACACACCCCATCTTGGGGCCTGCGTGGTCTGTAAAGAGGCCCCCCGGGGAAGGGGCACCTGGGAGGCTCAGTCAGTTAAGCGTCCGACTTTGGCTCAGATCCTGATCTCACGGTTTGTGGGTTGGAACCCCGGGTCAGACTGTGCTGACAGCTCAGAGCCTGGAGCCTGCTTTGGATTCTGTGTCTCCCTCTCCTCCCCTGCTCATCTTCTCTCTCTCTCTCTCTCTCAAAAAGTAAATAAGCATTAACATTTTTAATAAAAAATTTAAAAAGCAGCCTGCGGGCTTTGCTTGGGGGACGAGAACTCTCCGGGTAGGTGAGCTCCGCTTGAAGTGAGGGAGGAGACCATGCAGAGTTGAGGAGGAGGGTCCGGAACTGCATCAGCAAGAGGAACATACGCAGGAGCCTGGGGCCGTGAGGCTGGCGCGTGCAGAAAGGCCAAAGCACCGAGGGGGCAGTACAAGGAGGTGGGGGTGGGTAGAGAAGCAGGCAGGCCAGGTCACAGGCGGGCTTGCAGGCCATGATCCGAGCTGGATTTTTCTGGTCCCTCTGGGGCTGCAGGGAGAGAGGTGCTAGGATTCATGTTCTAGATGGATCGCTCAGGCTGTTGGGAAGAGGAGGGGCGCAGGAGAGAGGAGCCGGGCAGGCCGGCTGTGGATATGTCTGGAGGGAAGAGCCCATCTCAGGGCAGAGATGTTAACAGTGAGAGAAGGAAGGAATCAGATAAGCCGCCTGAACGTGGGGGCTGAGCAGGGTGGGGCGCGGGGTGCCCTCTCTGAGCAGGGGCGGGGAGAGCAAGAGTTTGGGCCCGGTGAAGCCCGTGCACCTGGCAGGCACCCGGATAGGCTGTCTGGAAGGCAGCCCGAGATGGCTGTGGAGCCCAGGACAGGCGTCAGAGCAGGGAGTGGACATCTGGAAGACAGCAGCAGATGTCCGCAGGCCCCTGGGGTGGCGCTGTCCACAGCCAGGGTAGCCAGCAGCCTCCATGGCTATTCACATTTAAATTAATTAAAATGAAATAGAGGGGGTGGCCTGGGTGGCTCAGTCGGTTAAGCAGCCAACTTCGACTCAGGTCATGATCTCATGGTTCATGGGTTCAAGCCCCACGTCAGGCTCTGTGCTGACAGCTCAGAGCCTGGAGCCTGTTTCAGATTCTGTGTCTCCCTCTCTCCCTGACTCTCCTCTGCTCACACTGTCTCTCTTTGTCTCTCAGAAATAAAACATTAAAAAAATAAATAAATATAAAGGAAACCCCAGTTGCTGGTCACTCTGCACGTGGACTTGGGCTCAGGGTTCCCGCACTGTCCTGTGCACAGAGCACAGAGGATATCTCCCCCATTGCAGAAAGTTCTATCGGGCAGTGCTGGGGTGTGGAGAGGGGACAGCCTGGGGCCGAGTCTGGGCAGCCTGCACTGGGGACCAGGGAAGGAAGGCGTGGCCAGGAAGGAAACCCCGGAAACTTGGTGCTCTAAGAAGGGGGAGCCCACATGCGTGAGACGGCACAGACAGGCCAGCCACCGAAGGCCAAGGCCGATCGGAGTAGGCTGTAAAGAGCACGGGAGGCGCGGCAGTGTGGACAGAAGAGGGAAGACATGGGTGTTAGCTCAACGTGATAACCAGCAGGCGGGAAGGACGCTCGGGTGAATGTGGTCACTAAGGAGGCGGGACCGGGAGTCCGGGACGATGCCGGACAGCCACTTAGCGGGCTGCGCGACCGCGCCTGTCTCCAGGTGTCCTTGAGGGGCTGGGAGTCAGCGAGGGGAGGGGCTGGCTGGACTGGCATTCTGCTCTCTGCTTGTTCCAGATCCGGTCGCATCGCCGCTGGCCCTCTTGCACAGCCGGGCTGAGCTGCTCGGTGGTGACGGAGCTGTTGTCAGGGGCCTAGGCCGGCAGGGCCGCGTCCGCGGGGCCAGAGCTTTCTCACGGCGGCGGACCTGCAAGGCTCTGTGTTGCTTCCTGGCACCTGGAGCTCAGGGCAAAGGTGGTGGCCCTGGCCCCGAGCAGGCGGAACAGAGCCTCCGGGAGCAGGCCCTGGGCCGGGACTCTAAGATCGGGTGACATGGTGGCCATCACCCCGCAGCTCCCTCACAGGGAAACAGCCCGGCTCGTCTGAAGTCCCCACTGTGGAGGGGATAGACCCAGTGTGTTATTTTGCGGGGACGGCCACACAGAGCAGGACAGATGAGGGAGGCGAGGCGCTGACTGTTCCGCTCCCACGTCCTGGAGGCTGCACATCTGAGATCCAGGCGGGGGCAGGCGGGTCTCCCCCGACACCTCTCTCCCGGGTCTTTGGGGGCCGCCTTCTCGCCGCAGCCTCATGGGGTGTCTCCTGGGGCACACGCACCCCTGGTGCTTCCCAGGCTCTAAGGACAGCATGAGCTCCCCCACCTCATCTTAGCTCACTCAGCTCCTGCGGGCCTGTCTCCCGACACACAGTCCCAGGCGCTGGGGCTTAGGGCTCCCACACACAATCTTTGGAGGGACACAGCTCAGCCTGTAACGCACAGTCCGCTGGTCCTGTTCCCGGACACTCTTGTGACAGGAGGGAGCACAGGCCGGAGTCCCTTCCTCACAGCCAGCTGCCCTCCGCCTCGCCAGGAGACACAATCTCAGCCTGTCGCCGTGACGCAGCTCTGGGTTCATATCCTCTGCCAGCTGTAATGATCCAAATTATGTAAATTCAGTTTGGAGATGAAAGAAATGTTGCAAAATATTGAACGATCAGACTTTGAAGTGGGTTACACCTTTCTCGTTTTCCAATTTTTTTTTTACAGTTAGTCTATATTAACTGTTGTTTTTAATTAAGTATTTTTTTTCAAGCCCCAAGTCAACCACTTGCTGTGAAACCATGAGCCAGTCACTTGTCAGGGGCTTAACTTTTCCATCTGTGAGATGGGAATAATACTGCTTCCCAGATAAGTGGTTGGATATGATATGACTTATATTAGCGGTTCTCAAACATTTTGCTCCAGAATCCCTTTACCTTCTTAAAAATTATTGAGGATCCCAAAGAACTTTGTTTACATGCATTGCGTTGATCAATATTTACTGTATTAGAAATTAAAATTGAGAAATTTGAATTTTTGTTTAACTCCTTAAAAATAGTAAGTGCAGTAAACCATTGCACATTACCATAAGTAACATTTCTTACTGAAAAAAAAATTCTAGTTTCCAAAACAACACAATTTTATTGAAAATACAGGTATTGTTTTAAAAATTTTTTTAGTGTATTTTTTAGAGAGAGAGACAGAGTGTACGCAGGGAAGGGGTGCAACCCCCCCCCACTGTCCCTCCCAAGCCAAATCCACAAAAAGCCAAATTCAAGGCGCCACATCAGGGTTTAGATCGTGCAATTAGACCATTTAAGACAAGCTTTTGGAGCTCGGACTCCCAGGCATTTCAAACACACAAAGGAAATGTGCACTGTGTGGACGCAATGAGAGCAAACTCTTATCCCTTTTTTGGGGGGGGTTTCCCCTTCCCTGTGCCTGCTCAGACGCAAGCGAAGGAAGAAAAAAAGCCTAAATCAGCACAGACAAGAGGAAAATAAGTTTAACAACAAAGAGAGCATCTTTTCATGAAGGGCAAGAGTTGATTGGCCACGTGGGGGTGGGGAACAAGTTCCCCAGGGCACAGCGAGCAGGGGTGCCACCTGCCCACGCCGGCCCCACCCCCACCCCGGAGTCCACAGAGGCCCTGGGATGACAGAGGTAGCACCCACCATGCAAGGCAGAAGCTTCCAGAGGAACAGTCAGGAAGGCTGTCTGCTCCGCTGCCGTAACAAAATCCCACAGACTGAGTGGCTTAAAGAGCAGAAATTTATTTTCTCACGGTCATGGAGGCTGGAAGTCTGAGACCAGGGTGCCGGCGAGGTCGGGTTCTGATGGGAATCCTCTCCCTGGCTTGGGGGTGTCCGGCTTCTCACGGTCTTCACAGGATACAGAGAGAAAGCAAGCTCTCTGGTATCTCTTTTACAAGGGCATTGACCCCATCAGGGAGACTCCATCATCACGACCTCATTGAACCAAATTACCTCCCCAAACCCCATCTCCAAATACCATCACACTCGGGGTGAACCCTCCTTTGTGAGTTTGGGGGAACATAATCTGGCCAAAACACTCTGTAAGGCTCCTTCGCCACCATCCCCCCTACAAGGGACCAGGGAGGCTGCCTGGCTGCGTGAGTCACTGCAGAGGAATGAATGGACTAGGGCTGGCACTGGGGAGGGGACTCTGTCATGTAGCAGGGCCCCCTGCGGCAGAAGGTCCTGCCCGCCCATAGCATCACCACTTGCAGGGAGGTGCTCCTGTAATAAATTGCCAAGCAGAGGGACTTTAGTCTGGGGGACAGAGAAAAGAGAGCAGGGAACTGCTATTTCACATGGCCATGATATGTCTGTAATTCCTCTCTGCATAAATTATTTAATCATCACATAACCTCACTAGTAAGTCGTACTATCCCCCATTTTACAGATGGAAAAACTGAGGTCTCACAGTTTGGAAGTCACGAGGCCAGGATCCCAAAGGGTCTGTCCTATCCCAAAGCCATGTACTTTCTACCACATCACACTCCCAGAAGAACCAGAGACTTCCTCTGGTTGGGTGGAGCTCCCTCAAGGAGCAACAGATTGTTGGGGGTAGGGCAGAGAGTGGAAGTAGAGTCTGACCAAGGGTCCTGACCAGAAGTGGCCATTCCCGGGAGTCCCCTTTAGTTAAACTGAATTTAGCATGTGCTTTGAATTCCCTGGATTCTGAATTGCTTTAAATATATATTTGTTCAGGAAAGGGAAGAGAAGGGTGTCTGGGTGGCTCCGTTGGTTAAGCATCCAACGGATGCATCTCTGTCTCTCAAAAATAAATGAATATCAGGACAGAATAAATTTTTTAAAAATTTTTAATGTTTTATTTATTTCTGAGAGAGAGAGAGAGAGAGACAGAGCATGAGCAGGGGAGGGTCAGAGAGAAAGAGGGAGACACAGAATCCAAAACAGGCTCCAGGCTCTGAGCTGGCTGTCAGCACAGAGCCCAACGCGGGGCTTGAACCCACGAACCGCAAGATCATGAACTGAGCCGAAGTCAGACGCTTTACCGACTGAGCCACCCAGGAACCCCCCGAAAAAAATTTTTAATGGAACTTTCCAAATTCTTCCAAAGTCAGAGGAATTACTTGGCCTGCGGCAAGAGGAAAGGAGGTGAGGAAGGCAGATATCCTTTGCTCTCGGATTTCTGAAGCCAGGAAGCCTGGCTAGTCCGACTCCCCTCTGAGGACTCTCTTCCTCTCCCACCTAAATCGCAGCCTGTCTCGGAGAACTTCAAGTGGCGGCCAAAGAGGCGCCCACCCTGCTTATTGTGGGCACATTATTTCTCGTTCTAATTCAAGCTTTTAAGGATAATTTGAATTTGCATATCTTAAATGCATGAGAAGAATCAGCCCGCAAAACAGACTCCTCAACATTTCATTAAACTCAGCTCCAAGCCAAATTACCCCGGACACTGTCCTCCTCCTGTGGCCAGGCGGCTGCAGGCATCAACCCAGAAAGGAGAGAGTGGCCTCATCTGATCTGCCCAGACCCAGAGGGACTCCCCTGGGCCAGGCAGGCCCCACCAGCTTTAGGATTAAGTCTGTATCCCTGGTGACACCTGTGAGTACCCATCATCCTGAAAGTAAGTTTTTTTTTTAAGGCAGTAAGTTTTTTTTTTTTAAGGCAGGAGTGTTAACATAACAACAGTCTGTCTTAAAAAGAGATCGCCACCGCCACCGGGGCGCCTGGGTGGCTGAGTCAGTTAAGCTACAAACTTCGGCTCAAGTCATGATGTCACGGTTCATGGGTTCAGGCCCCACATTGGGCTCTGTGCTGACAGCTCAGAGCCTGGAGCCTGCTTCGGATTCTGTGTCTCCCTCTCTCTCTGACCCTCCCCTGCTCATGCTGTCTCTCTCCCTGTCTCAGAAATAAAATTTTTTTTAAAAAATTAAAAAATTTGTTTATAAAAAATTTTTTAAAAATTTAAAAAAAGAATCATTTCGGGACTGAAGGGCCAACCTAAAGATTCAGAGCAGTGTCCTTGACTCTTCCCAGTGCCGAGAGTGATTGAAGGCAGGGGGAGTCGCTGGCGAGGGGCTGGCGTGGCCTGGCACCACCTCTCCCGCACCCACAGCAGAGAAGCGCTCTGCAAACGTGCACACAGACGATGGTCAGGACGCTCACGCTGGTTCTCCGCAGCCAGACAACGGAGCAGCACACACCACCCAGAGTGCTGGGCACTCGCTGCCCAGAAGCCCATGGGGACCCACACTCGCACCCAGACCTGCGCTGGGCACAGTTGAGTCACTTCCCCCGGAGCATGACTGGGGTGACAGCGCAGCCTCAGGGGGCCTCCCTGGAAAAGGTGGGCCCTCTTGGGGGTGGTGCTGGGGGTGGGGGAGAAAGAAAGGAAGATGAGGCTCCGTGGGAGGGACTTTCTACAGCGTCCCGCCGGCCTCATGAAGGGCATTTCCCTTCCAGCGTTACGGATTAAGCACCCCTCTGATGAGACAAATGACCATCCTGAGGCTTCCTGAGATGAAGCTGTTCAAAACCACAGAAGGGAGCGGCTTCTCCCCCCGCCCCCCGCTGCCCGACCCCAAACCCCAGGCTTGGAACAGCACCCCCAAAAGAGAGGCTCTCTCGCGTGTCAATAATAAGATGCCACGATGAATGTTTGCCCCCCTGGAAGCCGGTAAATAATTCAGGAGAGATGCTTTTCTCCCGTTTTAATTAATCCACACAGAATTTCATCAGCAGACAGGCACATTCACCCCGGCCAGCAAACAGCAGGTGCCAAGCCTCATTACCCAGCGCTCCATGCCGGGGCTGCAAATAGAGACTTCACAGGAAGAAACCCTCGGCCACACTGAACGGATGAGGCTGCTCTGAGCTGCAGACCGGGGGCTTCGGGAACGCTGGGCCTCACCTCCCACCCCCTTGTCTCACACTGAGAGCAGAGCGGGGAGAGGAAGAAGTCATGCTCGCCTTCGTCTGGAGGACTCGCTCCCCGCAGAAGAGGCACCGTGCACCTGCCGATGCTCCGTCCCGGTCAACCCCTCCTCGCCCCCAGTCTGCGATCAGGGTGCAGCTGAGCCTGCCAAAGCCCAGACGAGTCCTACGTCGCTCAGCGTCGCTAGGCGGCCAGTGAGGGGTAGAGGCGAGGCCCACCCAGGTCTGGGTACCACTGCAGATGTGACAGAGGACGCCAGGTGCTTGGACGGGCCACCTTTCAGGGGGTCCTGGCAAGGTGCTGGGGAAGGTCATCAAAAACATGTGACGGCCAATTAACCCTTGAGCTTGAACCCAGGCACTCAGAGGCTCCGCACCCTGACTCCTGTCCTTAGAACGTGGGTTCTGCTTGTCTTGGCCCCTCCCAGGACAGATGAGATCCTGATGTGGTATTGAGGCCACCTGCACACTACATACGCCTGAACCCAGTTAAGGCCTCCTTATAAACGTTTTTGTAAATTCTTTTCATGTTTACTTATTTTTGTGAGCGAGAGAGACAGAGAGAGAGCAGAGGAGGGGCAGAGAGAGGGAGACAGAGGATCCGAGGCAGGCGCTGCGAGACAGCAGAGAGCCCGATGCGGGGTTTCAACTCCCGAACGGTGAGATCATGACCTGAGCCCAAGTCCGATGCTCAATCAACTGAGCCACCCAGGCACTGCCTCTTTATAAACTTCTAAGATGTGACAGGTGGGTACAGGGACCCATTCATCTTACCGCCCCAGACAACCTCTCATGAAGTTCCCTTTGCTTTGCTTATTACAACTGCCACCTGTCAACCTGGAGTGGCCATCCTCTTTCTTCAGTCTCGCCGCCCTCCACAGACAGCCGGCTTCCGGTGACACCCAGCCAGCTCCGCGACAGGGTTTCAGAGCAACAGAGGGAAGGACAGCTCAGATTCAGCAGGGGCTGCTCACGAGTGCACACTCACTTCCCTGGTGGTCACTTCCACCAAATGCCTCCACCTCCTGGAAACTGAGCACGTGTCCTTATTTGCAAAAAGGTTCTTTGCAAACATCATTAAGTAAGGGTCTCAAGATACTCCTAAATTATCCAGCTGGGCTCACATCCAGTGACAAGCGTCCTTGTAAGAAAGGCAGAGGGAGACTTGGGAAGGAGGAGATGGAAGCAGAGCCTGGAAGGGCTCGGCAGGAAGCCATGGACAGCCTACGCCCACCAAAGGCTGCAAGAGGCAGGAAGGAAGACCTTCCCCTGGAGTCCTGGAGGGGAGCCGGGCTCTGCTGATTTTGCTGTGTGCCTTCCAGAACTGTGAGAGAATAAATTCCCGTTGCTCAGGCCACGCGTTTGGGGTACTTTGTAACCGTAGCCCCCGGACACTAATGCGCCCCCCTCCCCAGTCGCACCCGTGTGAGAGGCCAGGAATGGATGGACGGGTGGCCCTCCAGACGCCTGGAGAAGGGGCCCCCCTCGGCTGGCCGGCACCGAGGAAACCGAGGCCACAAAGGGAAGGCAGGCTGGTGCTGAGCTGGGGAACCAAGGGGAGAAGGGGCCCCCCTTGGAGGGAGTGCTAGGAGGCTGGAGGCAGCGCTTGGAGACAGGCAGCGGTGGACGGGTCCAGAGCGGCTGCGTCAGACTCGGACGGAGCCTGAGCAGATCAGCGCTATCGCAGGACGGGCTGCAGCCGCGCTTGACCATGACCATGGAGGAGCCGTCAGTGCGGGAGCCGCGGGAACGGGCAGGTGTGCGCATGCGTGCGTCCGCGCGTGCGTGTGTGAAGGTGCATCCACGCACTAGTGTGTGTCCGCGTGTGTGCATGCGTCCACGTGCAGGCGTTCACGTGCATACGTTTGTGCGTGTGTCCTCGTCCATGTGTCCTCATGTGTGCACGTCCGTGCGTGCGTGCATGTGTTCACACGCGTACGTTTTATGCGTGTGTCCTTGTCCGTGCGTCCAGCCACGTGCTGAGTGCGCACATGTGTGCACGCGCAGGTCGGGCAGGCTGCAGAATATGGAGGATGTTCGGGAGAAGTCGTCAAAAGAACGATTTGACCTTTTTTGGGCACTCTGCCACATGTACTTTATTTTTCTCCTATGTTTTTGCAGCACAATTTCAGAGTCTGTGGGAAACGTCGGGACAGTTCACCCCTAACGATGTCAACAGAAGTCTTCAAAGTATAAGGACAATTTCATATACAGTGTACGCGTTTCGTGTATATAATCGATTATAAAGACGATTTCGAATACAGTCAAAAGACCGTAATCGTACGTTAGAAAGTTAACAGTAATGTCATAACCTCATCTAATGATCTACCTACTCAGCTAACGTCTAGTCCTAGCTACATGTTTAAAATTTCCCAACAACGTCTATTATAACTACTTCTTTTCAAACTGGTGTCTATTCTAGGTTTATTAATTTCATTGGATTACTCTTTAATCTTTTTCAGTCTATGGTAACATCCCTCCATGTTAAAAAAAAATGCTTTTGTTGAGATGAAATTCACACAATTTTCAAGTGCTCCATCCAGTGCCGGTTAGTATACTCACAATGCTGTGCAAGTAATTTGACTTTTTAAATAAACATTTTTTAATCGAGGGTTGTTTTGTTTTCATCCTAAAAGTACGACATGCTCAATTAAAAATACAATATAGGGGCGCCCAGGTGGCTCAGTCAGTTAAGCATCCGACTTCAGCTTGGGTCATGACCTCATGGTTCGTGGGTTCAAGCCCAGCGTCGGGCTCTGTGCTGACAGCTAGCTCAGAGCACAGAGCTCGGATTCTGTGTCTCCCTCTCTCTCTGACCCTCCCCTGCTCATGCTGTCTCTCTCTCAGAAATAAGTAAAACATTAAAAAAGAAGAAGAAGAAGAAGAAATTAATTAAAAATACAACATATCCAAGCAGTATCAAGGGCAGAGTATTGGTCTTGAAATCCCCTCTGACCAGCAGCCCCTGGAGCCCCTTCACCCAGAGAAGCCCAACCCCAGAGTGTAGACAGCGCTGCACCCCAGAGCCTTCTGACTCTTTGTTTCAGCTCAAGAGTCATGATCTCACAGGTTCATGGGTTCGACCCCATGTCGGGCTCTGTGATGACAGTGCTGGGCCTGCTTGGGATTCTCTCTCTCCCTCTCTGCCCCTCCCCTACTCATGCTGTCTCCGTCTCTCTAAAAAAAAAAAAAAATATATATATATATATATATACACACACATATATACATACATATATTTCCTCGAAAGCCCTCAAGGCATGGAGGTGGGAATGCCAGGTTTTCCGAACCCTTCCTGCCACCTGCCAACACCCACCTCCTCCATTGTTCTTGTCCTAATACCCAGGCTCATACTCCAAGGAGGGGAGTCCGCCCCCTCTCTCCTCGGTGTCTGCTTCCGTAAGGCCCAGCAGGTGGCCTCTGTGGTCATCTCACTGCACCGTGTTTTCAGCGGCAAGAAAGAGGGTGAAGCAGGTGGCTGCAAAGGCCCTGCGGGACTCTGACATAATGTCTTCTGGGCATACAGTGAAGTGCCCTGAAGGCCACAGGCTCTGAACGTAGCTTTAAATGATGCTGAGTGGGCGGTCAGCTGTCTCCAGCATCAGAAAATGAGACAGAATAGGGACAGAAACCCACCTGCTGTTCATCTGCTGGATCCGGAGCTTGGGGGCCGCAGCCAAGGGTGACCCCGCCACCCTTCCCATCTGGACCCGGCCCTTCCTGACCCATCTTGGGATCCCGTGGCAAAGTCCACCGTCAGGAAGGATCAGCCGCGTTTCAACCTCGGTGTATACTTGTCAATGTGCTCCGTCACCTGGGAAAGCGAGATGAATGAGACATTTTGTGCAAGGTGGCCTCACGCCTCATTATAGCCTCACTGGGCAATGGACACAATGACACTGAAGCGACCATTCTCCAGTGTTGCAGATAAAACGGAGGCCCCCAGAAGTTAACCCGCTTGCCCAGGATGACATCGAGGAAGTGGCAGAGTATGATTTTGATGAGCTTTTGGGGTGACGGGGTGGGGGTGGGGGATCCCGGAGCCGATGGCCAAGAAGGAATTCTCCGAGACATCTTCTGTGCAAGAAAAGATGATTTTATTAAAGCACAGGGACAGGGGACAGGACCGGGGGCAGGAAGGGCTGCAGTGGCCTTGTGCAGAGTGACTGGTTATATACTCTGGAGTTGGGGGAGATATAGTCAAGAGGAAGCTTCTTAAAGGGATTTCCATACTAAAGAAGACAGATTCCTGGAGGCCCAACTATTGTCAAGTTGTTTTTTCCTCTAGCAAAGCATTATCTTAAAGACCCGGCAGGGAGTTCCTGGAGATTAGCCTATTGATAAGATTACCTTTTTCTTGTTGTTTACTACTGAAATATTTGTAAACTGATGGAGACTCAGGGCCTGCATGACTGTGACCTCTATCCATTAACCAGTGGTTTTCTTTCCCTTTCCTTTGTCCTTGGGCAGCCAGGAGGGCCTGAGGGCTGTCACACCTATGGGGGGGGGTCGTTTGTGGGGTGTCTGCTGGCTTCAGGCTCCCTCATCAATTTGAAGCAAGGTTTGCCTGTCCCTGAGTCCCCTCAACCACGCAGTGCTGAACGAGGGCTTCAACCACCTCCCTTCTGACCTCAGTCTGTACTTTCTAATTAAGTTCTGCTTTCTAGCTCATTCTGCAGCAATTGCAGGTGGGTGTGAGCAAGCCCATTTTCTCAGCTTAATGCTGACTGCACTCCGCCCTTCCTTCCTTCCCGAGGCCCCAGGGTGCCTGTGTGTCAGGAACCTGCCGTCCCCCTTAATAAAACCCATCGCAGGGGTGCCTCGGTGGCTCAATTGGTTGGGTGTCCAACTTCGGCTCAGGTCACGATATCATGGCTTGTGAGTTCGAGTCCCACAGCGGGCTCTGTGCTAACAGCTCAGAGCCTGGAGCCTGCTTCAGATTCTGTGTGTCTCCCTCTGTCTTTGCCCCTCCCCTGCTCACTCTCTCTTTCTCAACAGTAAAAAAATTTTTTAATAAATAAAAATAAAACCGATTCCAGTCCTACAAGGTGAGAAGCTAGAGAGACCATATCCACAGGGAGAGCTCCTCTTAGAATCTTGGGTAAGAAGCGTCAGCTGCCTCTTATGCCCCTCTCCCCGCCCCCCAAGTCCAGACACTTGATTTTGTTCAGGGAGTGAAGGGGAAGATACTTCCTGGTGCCTTCATCTTGCCCACATGGAGCTTCCTGGGGCAGCTTGGGAGAGTGGGGGAGGGTGGGAAGCCTCCCAAGACCCACACCTGGGCCTTTTCAATCCCCTCCATTCAGGCCTGTCACTGTCAACTCAGAGAAGGCATCTCAGAGAAGAAGGGCTCCCTGTTGGCTCAGAGCTCAGCCCCAGGTCAGAGCAGGAGAGGGAGCAGAGAGTGTCCTTCCGAGAGGGGCTCACCTGTGCCAGAGGACCCCAGCCGGCACCCTCTGCGACGACGCTGCCCTGTCACCTGCTCCCACAGGAGGGCCTACGGGCTCCCAGCCTCTCTCCCTAACAGTCCGGGACCAAGCAATTACCGAAAGCTGAGAAGTTATCAAAAGATAGAGTCAATTCTAGGGGCGCCTGGGTGGCGCTGTGGGTTAAGCGCCCAACTCCTGGCTTTGGCTCAGGTCATCATCTCATGGTTTGTGAGTTTGAGCCCCACATCGGGCTCCGTGCTGACAGCTCAGAGCCTGTTTGGGATTCTTTCTGTCTCCCTCTCTCTCCAAATAAATAAATCTGCTCAGAGAACTGAGGACAAAGTAGGAGAAAACAACAGGGACCCAGCCGGTGAAGGAAAGAAAGGCACACCCTGGCCCGGGGACAGTCACCCGAGCTGAGCCTGCGGACAGCCCCCACTGTGAGGGCTTGAGGTGAGGGAGGTGGAATCATCTTGCCAGGGCACATTTCTGGTAACAAAACGCCATCAACCAGGGGGCTCAAAACCACAGAAATGCGTTCTCACGTGGTTCTGAAGGCCAGGAGTGTGAGGTCAAACTGTCACCAGGCCCCTTTCTTTGGAAGCTCCGAGGGAGAGTCTGTTCCAGGCCTGTCTGCTGGTTCCCAGGGAGTACGGGCAATCGCTGCCGTCCTGTGGCTGGTGGGTGCATCGCTCCCGATCCTGCCTCTGCCTTCCCACGCCTTCCCCTCTGGGTCCCTGGGTCTCACTCCCCTCCTTTCTCTTAGAAGGAACCAGCTGTCAGATTCGGAGCCCTAAATCCAAGGTGAGTGCATCCTGAGATCCTCAGTTACATCCACCAGGACGCTATTTCCGTGTAAGGTCACATTCACAGCTATCAGGGGCCAGGACACAGAATATCTTTGGGGGGGTCACTATTCAACCCACTACAGAAGGGTAACTGGTTCAGGGCACCGGGTGGCTCAATCAGTGGGGCATCCGTCTTTGGCTCAGGTCATGATCCCGAGGTTCGTGGGTTCAAGCCCCCGGTGGGGCTCTGTGCTGACAGCTCAGAGCCTGGAGCTGCTTCGGATTCTGTGTCTCCCTCTCTCTCTGCCCCTGCCCCTCTCACGCTGTCTCTCTCTGTCTCAAAAATAAACAAACACCTAAAAAAAGATGGCTTATCCTGAAAAAAAGAGAAAGTCACCTAGGTCCCAGCGCAGCTAAAGGTGGGTGGCAGCCGAGTCTTTCTTCGGGCAAGTGCTGAGGGACGCTGTGACAGCAGGTGAGGGGAGCGGACAAAGGGCCCCTGGAGCCAGCCTAAGGGCTCCCGTGCTGTGTTCAGTAAGAAAGCCAAGGGGTCCTCCGAGAGCACAGAGGGCTAGGAAAGGCCGCTGACTTTCTCCTTGGGCGTGAGTGCTCCACCGTAAACGTGATGACGGTGGATTAGGGCCCTCCTTTGAGCCCACATTCAGCCCTCTAGCCCCCCCGTGGCAATGGGCAGCAACAGGAAACATTCCGAAGCAAAATACACATATTCCTGTTCTCCTGTGCTTTCTAAGAATATTCTAGAGCTGGGGAGAAACAGACTTGGTTTAAAATGAGTTTACATATTGATTTCAAATGTTACTGTCCAGCTCTTCTGCTTGTATTTTCTTCCTAGGTCAAGGGCATCAAGAACTAAGCGAGCCACCCTTACTGGAGCCTGCATGTTACTACGTTCTTGGGCAAAAACACTTTGAAAAGAGTATTATGTGGAAAGGTTTTCAATTTTCCACACATTGGGTCATCCGTGCCTTTCAAGGAGGGGATGAGAGATCCGGACAATCCGGGAACTCAGGGATATAGACGGGCACGTCAGAAAATGGACACAGGCCACACACTAAGGACAGACACTGGCATGAATGCAAAGGAGGAGATGGTGTAAGCGGCGCCAGAACCGCGCAGAGAAAGCTTCGCGTTAGGGGAGGGCCGAGCAGGGCTCGCAGTGCGTTGGCGTGTGCCTGCTCGCCTCCTCCCCCCCCCCTGCCCTGGGCGTTAGCCAGGCGAGAGGAGGCCCCGACCTCCGGGCACACAGAGGCCGATGGCAAGGGCGAGATGCCCAGGGCAGGGGGCCAAGGGCAGGCGCCCCCTTTCTGCCCCTGCAGATGTCTCCCCTGCAAGCGTGCACACGGGCACCGTCATCCCTACAGACCCCCAGCTGGAAAGAGCCCCGGGCCGACCGCCCCTGACCGTGTTGCTCACACTGCCGGACTCGGGGGCCGGGGGCCTCGGCTGCAACTTGGCCCAAGCGCTGGGAATTCATCTGAAGCTACCCCCTATGGCCTGGTGCTATTTGGTGTCCAGGGACGTGGGACCCTGCGTCCAAGTCAGAGTCTGTCCTGGGTCACAGAAGCCCTCCACGCCATCGTGCTCACAGCACATTTTCAGGTGAGGAAATTCGGTCTCAGAGAGTCCATGACCTGCTTCCCGGGTCCCCAGGATGGACCAGACCCAGGTTCCTCATGTGCCCATCAGACTAAGCAACAATCTCAGGAGGAAGGGCCTAGGGAGAGAGCACCTGGCCCCCGCTCCGGCATCTGGAGCCTGGCCTTGCGCCAGGCAGGACCTGCAGCCCAGGCGGGCTACCTGGGCACACGCCGCCTTGTTCCAGTGGAGCAGGCCTCATCTGTATCTCACATCTGCCAAGCTCTAAAGTTCTGGGACAGCAGAGCTCTGTGACATTTCCTCCCTAATGTATGACAGCTGTGGGGCACCCGGGTGGGTCAGTTGGCTGAGTGACTGACTGACTGACTGACTTGATTTTGGCTCAGGTCATGATCTCACGGTTCATGAGATCAAGCCCCTCGCTGGGCTCTGTGTTGATAATGTGGAGCCTGCTTGGGATTCTCTCTCTCCCTCTCTCTCTGTACCCCCCTCAAAATAAATAATAAACTTGAAAGAAAGAAAGAAAGAAAGAAAGAAAGAAAGAAAGAAAGAAAGAAGAGAAAGAGGGAAAGGAAGGAAAGAGAAAGAAAGAAGAAAGAAAATGAAAGAAAGGAGGGAGGAAGGAGAAAGGAAAGAAAAAGAAAGAAAAGAAAGAGAAAAAGGAAGAAAAGAAGGAAGAAACAAAGAAAAAAGAAACAAAGGAGGAAGGGAGGGAGGGAAGGAAGGAGAAAGGAAGAAAGGAAAATATACAGGTATATTTTCATAAAGTTGGGAGGATTTTCCACTGACCTGGTTGCGTTCTCCCTCCGGTTCCTCCTTATAACAAAAAAATGAATATTTAATAGCTAACTCCCCAAAGCTGCAGGCGCCGGGTGAGGCTCCATGACACCAAATATCTGCCAAGCAATGATGGTGCGGTGACACACGCCATCGTGCGCGTGTGCCGACCCAGGGGTCCCGCAGCACCGAGCGAACAGACCCCAGTGATAACTGCGGGCTTTGGGCAGTGACGACAACCCCTCCGTGCAGTCTCCTTGACTGTAACAAACACACCCTCTGGTGGGGATGTCGATAGTCTGGGGCGGGGGGGAGGGATATATACGAACTCTCTAGTACTTTCCACTCCATTTTGCTATCAACCAAAAACTGCTCTAAAAGTTTGTCTATTAAAATATTTTCTTAAAAACTTAAAGTAAAACTTAACGAATGTATGAAATCGGGAAGTTTTTGCACAGTCTGACCCCCATGGTAGAGAGAAGGCCCCCACATTTACACTACCCAACCTGCATCTGAGACCCCGGAGTGCCGACTCTCAGGAAGACAAGTCCCAGGGGCCCCAACAGAGATGTGGCTGCTGGGTGCTCGTGGCCAAGGCACCAGGGAGGGGAGGGGGGGACAGAGGGGACTCGCCAGCAAACGGAACCGGTGCAGAAAACCGGGGTGTGCCCCCACCCTCAGATGCCGTGGCCCTGCTAGACCACAAGGGGCACCCATTGCATTCATTTCTGGGGCCACTGTAACAAATTGCCACAAACATAGTGGCTCCAAACAACACGAATTTATTCTCTTAGAGCTCCGGCAGTGGGAAGTCCGAAATGGGTCCTGCGGGGCTAACATCGAGGTATGCGCTGGGCTGTGTTCCTTCCCGAGGCTCTGAAGAGAGTCTGTGTCCTTGCTTTTTCCACCTTCTTAGGGCTGTTTCTTGGCTCACGGCACCCTTCTTGCATCTTTAGGACGAGCTGTGTAGAATCTTACCCCTCTCCCCCTCTTTCTCTCCCCCTCACTCACCTCTGCTTCTGACATCCTTCTCCTTTCCTGGCTCTGAGCCTCCTGCCTCCTCGCTCTTACAGGGACTCTGAGATTACAGGGGTCCCGTCCAGATCACCCAGGACCATCGTCTGATCTCAAGATCCTTAGCTTCATCTCTGCTGCGGAATCTCTTCTGCAGTGTGGACTGACGTCTTCACAGATCCTGGGGATTCAGTCTTTGGGTAACCGTTATTCTGTGTGCCGCATTCACCAAACTATTAAGTGACAGATTATCTGGAGATAATTTTACTCAACGAGATTAATTTGGCCCCTTCTCAGCAAGGCAGCCCCTTCCAACGCCAGAATGCGTTCAGCCTCAGCTCGTTGTTGCCTCCTTGTAGAACAGAGGTGGAGTGCAAAGGGTTAGGGACTGCTTTGCCCCACAGGGGACATTTGGCAATGTCTGGACATATTTTGGGTTGTCACCCCTGATGGGGGGCGCGGGGGCGGGGGGGGCGCTACTGGCACCCAGTGGGTGGAGGCCGAGATAGTTCCATGTCCTGTACTGAATGGCCCCAGTACACAGAATGATCCAGCCCAGATGTCAAAGGGGCCAGGGCTGAGAAACCATGTTCTAGAAATCTCGAAAAGGACACGTTCGAGGGCGGGTCTCTGGGTCACAAGAGGGAAAGATGCCTCACACTCCTCTGGGCCAACGGGCTGGGAGAGATAATTCAGATCCACCAATGGGCTGAAGACACAGGGCGGGGGAAGCCAGCACTCCCCAACCCCCAAGCCACACTGCATTTCTCTGTGACTCCCACCTTCCAAACGCCCTGGGCCCTGAGCACCCCCCCCACCCCAGGCCGCCCAGACCCTGCTCTGCCCTGTCACTGCTGCTTTACTTGCCCGGGGCAGACACTTGAAGGTACTCTGTTGCCTAGAAAGATTTTTTTTTTAATGTTTTATTTATTTCTAGGAGAGAGAGAGAGAGAGACAGCGTGAGCAGGGGAGGGTCAGAGAGAGAGGGAGTCACAGACTGAAACAGGCTCCAGGCTCTGAGCTGGCAGTCAGCACAGAGCCTGACGCGGGGCTCGAACCCACGAACCGCCGCGAGATCATGACTTAAGCGAAAGTCGGCCGCTTAACCAACTAAGCCACCCAGGCGCCCCGCCTAGAAAGATTTTTAATCTCATTTTTTTTTCTTTGCATGAAATGAAATCCACTCTGCAGCCTACCCCCCACCCCCTCCCCTGCCCCCTCAATCCCCGGAGGTCATTTGTCATCCTTCACCCCCACGGCGACACTGGCAAAGAGCGCAATGAGACCTTTCTTCAGCAGCCTCTGCCATTTTCCCTATTTTCAAGCCCGAGTGTTAATACTTGCAGGCTTGACTGGGTTTCAATTGGCTTTACTGTGGATAGCTTGCAGTTTCCAATAACACAGAGAGACAAGTGGTAAAAAAAAAAAAAAAAAAAAAAAATCTGCACAAAAGAGCATAATTTGGGAGCTGAAGCAAATGCCAGACCCGCAGAACCACTATACCTGCCTGGCGCCTCGGCCCCGAGCTTCATTTCCGAGGCACCGGGGAGGTTCAGACAATGGACTCCTTCCTAAATGGCTTCAGAAATCTTCCTGACCCCCTTTTCCTTATATTACTCCCCAGCTCTACTGGACCGTCCGTAAGACCGGGCCTCAGGTGACGATATACCCCCCACATCCTGGTAGTGCAATGTGTCCACAAGCTTCTCTGAGAGGCACGGTAACTAAATCCTCTTGGACTGTATCAAAGAAAAGAGATTCCATTATGTTCTGAATCCAACTTCTATGAATCCAACAGAGGAGCGGACGCCCAGGCAAAGGCTGTGTTCACACCTGATCTTAGCCAAAAGGCCAAGAAGGGATTCAAAGGCTGTGTCCAGAGGCACCCAGGCCAAGCCAAGTGGGGAGAAGTGTACGCTGAACCGGGTGTGCCCACCCCATCCACCCTCCTAGGGAAGCCCGCCCAGGGCTCAGTTCTCAGCCTTAAGATGGGAATCCCCGATCCCTCTCCCTGAACTTCTGTGCTGAGTTCTGGGGAGGCTCAGGTGAGAATGGACTTGAAAACGCTCTGCCAAGTCGGGTTCAGTAAATGCAGCCTCATTCCAGAGAAGGCACAGGCTCTGGAAAGGGCCTCGGGGCCTGCCCCACACAGAATGCAAAGGAGAAAATGCAGTTCAAACCCGAACTTGACTCAGCTGGTGAGTCCTCACTGCAATTCTGTGACTTGCACTTGACTCAGCGTACAACTTCACCTGGCCATTTTGCATCTTTAGGAATAAAAGGAAGGAGATTCGCTCCCTGCCGTGGGGGGAAGGCATGTGTGTTTTAGCCAGGAGAAAGCATGATGCTTATGGAAGCAAGAATGTCCCTCATAGCTTAACCGAGTCAGAACCGAATTCCTGCTACCCTCCCGTGCGGGTGTGTGGTGCCCACACTATACAGCGGCCAATGCCTTACTGTCCCTTCATTACCAATATCTGCACGAGGCAGAGCTGATGTCCGAATTTTCCCCAGGTTACTCTTGGTTTGGGTCAGGAATTGATGCATGTTGACAGGTCTGGGTTTAAACAGGCCAAAGAGGGGGCGCCTGGGTGGCTCGGTTGAGCATCCGACTTCGGCTCTGGTCATGATCTCATCGTTTGTGGGTTCGAGCCCCATGTTGGGCTCTGTGCTGACTGCCAGGCTCAGAGCCTGCAGCCTGTTTCAGATTCTGTGTCTGCCTCTCTCTGACCCTCCCCTGCTCACGCTCTCTCTCTCTTTCAGAAATAAAGCATTAAAATTTTTAAAAAATAAATAAACAGGCCAAAGAAAAAGAAAGCAGGGGCGCCTGCGTGGTTCTGTTAGTTAAGTGTCTTGAGTCTTGGTTTCAGCTCAGGTCATGATCTCACGGTTCACAGGACTGAGCCCCATGTTGGGCTCCACACGAGCCTGGAGCCTGCTTGGGGTTCTATCTCTCCCTCTGTCTCTGCCCCTCCACCCCCTCAAAAAAAATACAAACATTTACAAAGAAAAGAAAACAATCCTGAGGATATGAACAAAGGCTGGAGAGGCCCGATGTGTATTCATTGATAAATACTTAATGGCCCAGCACGAATTCCATCAATAAATGTGGTGTTCATCCACTCCTCACTGTACTTCAAGGGAATAGATCTTCCCTTGGTGTCCTGAATTCCATTTTCTTTTTTTAACAAAAAAGACATAAGAGGGGCGCCTGGGTGGCTCAGTCAGTTAAGTGTCTGACTTCGACTCAGGTCACAATCTCACAGTTCGTGGGTTCAAGCCCCACATCAGGCTCTGTGCTGACAGCTAGCTCAGAGCCTGGAGCCTGCTTTGGATTCTGTATCTCCCTCCCTCTCTCTCTGACCCTCCCCTGCTCACGCTGTTTCTCTCTCTCTCTCAGAAATAAATAAAACATTTAAAAAATTAAAAAAAAAAAGAAGACGTAAGAGTATTTGTGTAGAACAATCTACCAGAGGCAGCCATGAAAGTATCTCAATATCTAAGTTCATCTTTTTTAATTTTTTTTTTTAATTTTATTAGAGAGAGAGAGAGTGCGGAAGCAAGGGAGAGGATGCAGAAGGAGGAGAGAGTTTCAAGCAGGGTCCATGCTCAGCATGGAGCCCAACCAGGGCTCAATCCCATGACTCTGGGATCATGACCTGAGCCAAAATCAAGTGTCAGACGCTCAACCAACTGAACCACGCAGGCGCCCCTCTAAGTTCACCTCTTTTGCATGGGGCCATCCAACTGTCCCGTCACCACTTATGGGAAAGACCATCTTCTCCCACTTGAATTATCTTAGTACCTTTATCAATTGACCATAAACGTAAGGATTTCGGGACTCTCAATGATCTCCCCTTGATCTATCCTTACGTCAACACTGCACTGTCTTGATAATGATTTCTTCACAGTAAGTCTGAAATAAAACATTGAAAGTACTTCCAAATTTGTTCTTCTTTTTTAACATTGTTTTGCCAATGGTTCTTTGTATTTCCCTACGATTCTTAAAGTCAGCTTGTTGATTTCCGGAAAAAAAAAACAAAAACAAAAAAAAAAACCCAGCTGGGATTTTAAGAGTGATTGCACTGAATTTACAGACCAATGCCCCAAGAATTGCCTTCTTGACAATACTGAGCCTTCCAACCCTTGAATATGGAAGTTTTCTCCATTTATTTATATTTTTAATTTCTCTCAACAATGCTTTGTAGTTTTTAGCAAATAAGAATTCTATTTTTTGTTACATTTATTACTAAGAATTTTCTTCCTTCCGATGTTATTATGAACGAAATTGTGTTAGTTCCTTTGCAGATTGCCCAGTATTAGTATACGGAAATACAGTCTATATAGTGATCTTGATCTTGTATCCTGACCTTGCTAAATTCATTAGTTCTAGTAGCTAGTAGGTTTATGTGTCTCTGTGTGTGTTCTTGGGATTATTTACATAGATTATGTTACCTGTGATGGACAATTTCCTCTGATAATCTGGATGTCTTTTTTTTTTTTTTGTCCTTATTGCATAAGTGGCAAAAATGTACATTTTACCCTGATCTTGATCTTAGAGAAAGAATGTTAAGCATGATGTTAGCTGTGGGTTTTTGCATAGATGCCTCTATTAGGTTGAAGAAACTCTCTATTCCTACTTTAATGAAAGGTACTTAGTTTTTGTTTCTTTGTTTTTAATCATGGCATTGGATTTTGTCAAGTGCTTTTTCTGTAGTGTGAATGATCATGTAGTTTTTATCCTTTATTTTATTTATATGGTGTATTACTGTGACATACTAAAAAATATATACTGGGGTGGGGGTGCCTCTCTGGCTCAATGAATGAAGCTTGTGACTCTTGATCTTGATCTTGAGGTTGTGAGTTTGAGCCCTACATCGGGCTCTGTGCTGACATCTCAGAGCCTGAAGCCTGCTTCAGATTCTGTGTCTCCCTCTCTCTCTCTGTGCCTCCCCTTCTCGCACTGTCTCTCTCTGTCAAAAATAAAGATTAAAAGATAATTATAATAAAATCTTTAATGTATATATATCTGGTCTTTGTCCCTCATCCCTGACACAGAGCCCCTAAAACCCTTGGAATTTCTTGAGTGCTAGAAATGTCTTTTGTTATCAAAACGGGGCTCTGGGGATCATATCTGAGGTTTTGCTAATGAGAGGACTCAGGGGGCGCCCTCATAGTTTAGAACAGGGGGCTCGGGGCACCTGGGTGGCTCAGTGGATTAAGCATCCCACTTCAGCTCAGGTCATGATCTCACGGTTGGTGGGTTCGAGCCCCACGTCAAGCTCTGTGCTAACAGCTAGCTCAGAGCCTGGAGCTTGTTTCGGATTCTGTGTCTCCCTCTCTCTCTGACCGTCCTCTGCTCACTCTGTCTCCCTCTCTCTTAGAAATAAAACATTAAAAAAATTTTAGAAAAAAAAAAAAAAAAGAACAGGGGGGTCATTCCCAGAGGAACCAACCACAGGATTAGAGGATTGGGACTTCAGCTCTACCTCTTCTACCGACAACAGCAGGGAGAGGAGCCGGAGGCTGGTTAATCCCCGACGCCCGTGATTTCATCAGTCGTGCCTACGTCATAAAATCTTGCCAAAAACTCCTGAACAAAGTTCAGGGAGCTTCCCAGGCTGGCGAACACATCAATGGGCTAGGAGGGCAGCATGCCCAGACAGGACTCGGAAGCAACACGCCTCCCACCCCACCTCGCCCTTGCTCTTCTCCTCCATTTGGTTGTCCGGGAGTTGGATCCTTTAAAAGAAAACTGCACTCTTAAGTATAGGCTTCCCTGATTCTGTGAGTTGCTCTAGTGAATTCTCAAAACTGAGGGAAGGGTCGTAGGAATCCCTGAATTTGTGCTCAGTCAGGCGGAAGTGTGGGAGCCGTGGGGACGGCCAAGACTTGGGCCTGGGATCTGAAGTGGGGGCTGTCCGGGGCTGAGCCTTCAAGCTATGGGGCCTGTACTAACTCTGGGTAGTTAGTGTCAGAACTGAATTGCCTTGTCTGACATCCAGTTGATGCTGGAAAATCACTGGTGCTGGAAAAGGACACAATTATTTTTGATTTTGGGATGTTAAACTAATCTTGCATTCCTGGGATAAATCCCAGTGAGATTGATCTTTCTTATATATTTGTTTTATCTGGATTCGGTTTGTTAATATTTTTGTCCTCTGTGTTCACGAGGAATATGTGACTGTAGTTTTTCTCGTGATGTCTTTGGCTTTGGTATCAGGGACATACTGGCCTCATCGAATGAGTAGGATTCCGCTCCCCCTCTATTTTCTGAAATGATCTGTGAAGGATGGGTACTATTTATTCCTTAAATATTTGATAAAATTCACAAATGAAGCCATCTGGGCCTGGAGATTTCTTTGTGGGAAGCTTTTTAATTATTAAGTGCATGGGTCTTTTCAGATTTCCTAATTCTTCTTCAGCCCATTACAGTGACTTTCTAGGAATCTGTCCATTTCACCTGAGGGATGAAATTCTCCTCCTTCTGAGGTGAACTTTCATTAATATGCAATGTATTTCATGTCAGAAGTTGCCATATTTACTCATTTACTCTTGCTCACTAATAAACTGCAACCTACAATTATCACTGCAGAGCCTGACCATGTCCATGGTGGGGAAGGGGGGGAGAAAGTCCTCTGCCCTTCAAGGTCCTTCTAGCTAGACTGAGAATCACATCAACACAAGACAGATTGCCAGGAGAAAATCAAATCTAGTTTGGTACGTATGGGGACCCCACAAAGACAGGAGATTCCAAAGACAGCCAGGCAACACGAGGCTTATATGAGCTAAGGAGAGGGATAAGGCCTGTGGATACAAAGGGGAAGAATCCATAAAGATGCTTGGAAAACAAAGATGGCCCTGTTATACAGATAGATTTCTTAGGTAAAGAGGAATCTCTATTAATAGTCCTCTTTCTGACACAGTCTCTCCCGCCCAATGTGAATTTAGGCACTGATGGGGAGGTAAAGGGCTTTTCCTGAACCTACTGGGTTTTGCTGGCTTTTAACTCAAAATAATCTTCAGGCCAAAGTGCCCATCTTGGGGAGACTTGCCCTTGGCCACTACATCCATCACCCAATCATACACCTGGGATGGGTATGGTATTTATAAAGGCACAAATACAGAAAATTCCAAGTACGCATACCTTCTGCACTGGAACATAGAATACATCTCAGGTTACGTCACGGTGGCTGATCAGCTCTGTAGCAACAAGAAAACTTTATAGACAGCTACACACTGCACTCACTGTTCTGCAGTCAGGAAACAAACAAAGATGTATAACGAAGGGGCTTTTACAAACAGGTTATTATGTGTGTAATTTCCTTTCTTAAAGAAAAAGATTGGTTGCCTGATGGCTCAGTCTGTAGAGCATGCCACTCTTGCTCTTGGGGTTGTGAGTTCAAGCCCCACATTGGGTACAGAGCTTACAAAAAAACGAATAGTGTGAAAATTAATAAAGGGAGAGGAAGAGATGAACAGACTCAAGAGGAAGAGATGAACAGTGTAAGTCTGCACTAACGTTAGCTACTACTTTACCGTGCCAACAGAAGGAAGGAATGTTTCCATTTCTCCCAGCAACAACCCAGCCAAAGAGAGACAATCACAGCCCAGCCAATGAGAGCCCAGCCATCATGAGGGACCCCCTAGAGAGCTCAGGATGGGACCAACTACTTACACTTGTGCCCGGTATTGTTAAGGGCTCCATATGTAATAGTGAAGTCTGTAAACAAAGAAAATTCATCTTGGGAAATCCAGCTGTGGAGGGCAAGGATGGCACTGTGTGCATATCAGTATTTAACATGAATTGATGCAAATGATCATGCCCTGCGTTGGCCCATTTATGCTTTCACTATTTACACTTTCACGTTCAATGATTACATGGATCTAGAAAGAGATTAAAGGATGAAGCTGATCTCCTCAGGAAGGAAACAGACTGTACACCAAACACAGCGCACCCTGTCCTGCAAAGTAATGAGACAGGCCAAAATGGTGGCTTTGTTGATAGGGAAAAATCCATTATACGACGGCCAACACGACTGATAAGGAAATACCTGTCCCTGATCAAAGACTCCCCTTTCCAGGTTCTTCTTCCCACCCTGCTTGTCACCCACATTCATGAGGAAGGCAGAAGTCACAGGCTATAAACTGTTCCCTCTGCTGGTGCTCTGGACTCAGACCTCTGGAGAATGATCTCCCCTCAGCCCACTGGTGTAAAATAAACCTCCTGCCTTCCAAGATCTCCGAGTGCGGCTTGGTTCTTCCACCGGGTGATCAAGACCAGATTCCGTAACAATGTCAGAGGCTTTGCTGGTGCCAAGGTGATGACTGTAGAGGCCGCTTTTAAGCAACAGGCTTGAGCACTGGAAACCTGAACGAAGCAAAATGCCCCACAGTGACCACCGAGCTGATGCAAAAATGCTCATTAAGCCACAGGCTGTAACTGACCAATGGGCAATCACAACCAGGCACAGTTCCTAAGATTACCAAAAAGGGAAAATTCCATACATCTCCCCACTCCCCACCCCTGCCCCGCCCCTACCTTACTCCCTCACTATAGCCCCTTACCACTGCCTCATAGCAGACAATCTCCCTGCTGTCCTGCTCACTGCTCCCTAGCAGTGTATTCAATAAGCTTCTATCTCTTTTGTTCTGCCTTGGGGGAATTCTTTCACCACCCGGCCGCCATCCAACTGGGATGCCCCACGACAACCTTCAGACGAAAGCAAGTTCCGGGTGCAAAACAAATCATTACGCGCAGAATAAAACACACACAGTGTAGCTTTGGGTCCAGCCACCTCCAGGAGGAGAGTGAGCTCAGATCCCCTCGCATGGCTTCCTCTGAGAGTCCCATCAATTCGACAGACTACTTACCCAACATGCCAGCTGTCAACATTTGCTGTACTCTTCTGTTATTTGAATAGTTGTAACAACATAAAAGAAGGAGAGAAAAAAATCATCTGCTTTTTTCTCAAAATGTTCTCACAGTGTCTACTAGATGAGTCATCAAAAGACTTTGCTTTCAGCTCATGTGACAATTATCCCCAAAGATCCCTTTTAAAATGTAAAATAGAAAGAAAAAAAAATAGTCAGACAAGCTAGAACATAAACAAAGAAGATGGAAGAATTGGAGATATCTGGCAACATTTTAAGGAAGAAAAGAAGAGGACCCAAGAATTGAAATACAGTAAAAAAAAAAATTTTTTTCCCAAACGAGTCTCTTGGATGTGATGTCTCTAAAATGGCAATCAGGTTTTTTTCCTTTAAATTATCTGTCTCACTTCACGCAGAATTAGGGCAGAACTACTCCTGCTAAAAACATCAAACCTTCCAGATTTAACAGCAGCTCAGAAAACCAGCAATCAACCAGATGAGCACGAGTGCTCACAGATTATTCAGACTATTTGTATACAAAGCTGAAAATCAAAGTTTGAAAGCCACTGTGAAAGCCATAGTTTGAAAGCTATTGTGTCTTGGCGTACCAAATTAACAGAAACATACTCCCTGGTATTAAAATGTAATATATCAGGAATCAACAAGAAGAAACCACACTCAAGAGAATAATAAGATAAGCCACAGACATTGGGAGAAAATATTTGCAAAAGATACACCTGCTAAACGACTGTGTTCAAAATATACAAAAAAACCAAAGACCTTAACAGACACTTCACCAAAGAAGGGGACAGAGGAATGCTCTACATACTACATCATCGGGGAAACATAAAGCAACAATGAGGTATTGGCACACGCCTAATAAAATGGCAAAACCCACAATACCAAATGCTGGTGAGGATGTGAGAGCAACAGGAAATTTCCTTCATTGCTGAGGGGAAGCACTTCCACTTTGGAAGACAGTTTGTCAGTTTCTTACAAAACTAACATACCCTTTGCCGTACAATCCAGCAGTTTTGCTTGTTGGGCTTTACCGAAGGAGTTGAAGACTTAAGTCCATACAGAAACCTCTACAGGAATGTTTGCAGAAGCTATCTTCATGACTCTCAAAACCTAGAAGCAATTGAAATGGATAAGGTGTGTACACCCTGTTGAAGGATAGACTGAGGCATATTAAACTTGTTAAGAGTTTGACAAAAATCTGTTTAAACCCAGCTAGCAGACAGAAAGGAACTCCAAGGAGCTGTATAAGATGAAAGACTTTCATAGGCAGAAGGAAGCACAACAAGGGACTTAAACCAGGCAAAAAAAAAAAAAAAGGCAAGTTGGTTATTGCAAGGTTATTTTCCTTTAGGGGATTGAAGGGGCCCATCAGGCAATTCCTGATCAACTGGCTTAAGATTCCCTTTCTGGGAAAACCGAACCAGTAATGGTGAAGGGGACTTGAGACTTAGCATAAACGAATTAATTTGGGGCCTGGCCTTGTCTTCTTTTTAACAACCTAGACAAGGAAATATTATTCAGCGCTAAGAAGAAGTGAGCTATCAAGCCATGAAAAGACATGGAGGAATCTTAAATGCATCTCACTAAATCAAAGAAGCCAATAATGAAAAGGCTACAGACTGTATGATTCCAACCACATGATATTCTGGAAAAGGCAGAAGTATGGAAATGGGAAAAAGATCAGTGGTTGGCAGGGAGGGAAGGATGAACTGGAGAAAGGCAGCAGGGCTTTGGGGGCAGGGAAACTGCTCCGTGCGACCCTCCGCCGGCGGATACAGGTCATCATATGCTTGTCCAAACCCACAGAATGTACACCAGGGTGAACCCTGCTGTAAACAGCTGACTCCGGATGACGATGTGTCACTGGTGGTTCATCGACTGTAGCTAACGTGCCTCTCCCAGGGGCAGTGCTGATGGTGGGAGAGATGAGGCGTGAGTGGGGGTGCGGTTTGGGGAAATCTCTGTACCTACCTCTCAGTTCTGCTCTGAACGCAAACTGCGCTAAAAATTCAGGTCTATTTTTCAATTTTTTAAAATGTTTTTATTTCTGAGTGAGAGAGACAGCGTGAGCAGGGGAGGGTCAGAGAGAGAGGGAGACACAGAATCCAAAGAAGCTCCAGGCTCTGAGCTGTCGGCACAGAGCCCGACGCAGGGCTTGAACCCACGGACCATGAGATCATGACCTGAGCCGAAGTCGGACGCTTAACCAACTGGGCCAGGCAGGTGCCCCTAAAGTCTATTCTTCTAGAGCGACACCTGGGTGGCTCGGTTGGTTAAGTGTCAGACTCTTGGTTTCAGCTCAGGTCATGAACTCACAGTTTGTGAGTTGGACCCCTATGTTCGACAGAATTCTCTCTCTCCTTCTCTACCCCTCCACCACTCACTCTGTCTCTCTCTCAAAATAAATAAACTTAAAAAAACATAAAAGTATATATTTTTAATATATAAAAATAAGTCTACTTTTTAATTCAATAAAGTAATTTAATTCTGTTTAAAGAAACAAAAAAGAAATCACAAAATTTTAAGAGTCAGAGTTATTTCCATGGAATAGGTTTCCATATTTCTTTTTTTAACTTTTTAATTCATTTTTTGAGAGACAGAGCGTGAGCAGGGGAGGGGCAGAGAGTGAGGAAGACACAAAATCTGAAGCAGGCTCCAGGCTCTGAGCTGTCAGCACAGAGCCCGATGAGGGGCTTGAACTCATGAACAAGGAGATCATGACCTGAGCCGAAGTCGGATGCTCAACCGACTGAGCCACCCAGGTGCCTCTCTTACCATATTTCTTAAGAAAATATAGACAATTTTCTTCTAAAGGAATAAGAGTTGTAGAGTTGTCTGTATTTTACTTGCTGGGAACTAAACCAAAAGAACCCAACCAAACAAGCCAAACAAAGCTGTATTTTAATGAGACATTAGCTTTTCAAACCTAATTATCTCTTTAGTATTACATCTGTCCCACTACTTGGCTGGAATTTGAGCCACTTTGCCCAAGACCTCTATTTTCTTGGAGGGCCAAAAGACAAATGGATACTTATGCCATGTGACAAAGAGTATTTTTTTTCATTTACAAAATGAATGTCTCAGGGGCACCTGGCTGGCTCAGTCAGTAGGGCATGCGGCTCTTGATCTTGGGGTTCTGAGTTCAAGCCACAGGCTGGAATTTGCTTTAAAAAAAAAAGTGTGAGGGGCGCCTGGGTGGCTTAGTCGGTTGGGTGTCCGACTTTCGCTTAGGTCATGATCTTGCGGTTCGTGGGTTCGGGCCCCGCGTCGGGCTCTGTGCTGACTGCCAGCTCAGAGCCTGGAGCCTGTTTCAGTCTGTAACTCCCTCTCTCTCTGACCCCCACCCCGCTCATGCTCTCTCTCTCAGAAATAAATAAAACATTAAAAAAAAATTTTTTTTTAAAAGTGTGAAAAAAAGACATAAACAAAATAAATGTCTCAATTTGAGGAAATATACACATATTCTATTTAAATGACTTATTTTATAATAAAAATTGAGGGGCACCTTGGTGGCTCAGTCAGTTAAGCGTCCAACTTCGGCTCAGGTCATGATCTCATGGTTCGTGGGTTCGAGCCCCGCGTCGGGCTCTGTGCTGACAGCTCAGAGCCTGGAGTCTGTCTTCAGATTCTGTGTCTCCCTCTCTCTCTGACCCTCCCCTGCTCATGCAGTCTCTCTCTCTCTCTCTCTCTCTCAGAAAAAAAAAAAAAAGAAGACCCTACTTCACACTGCCTTGGCCCTGCCTCATGGGATCAACACAGCGGGCCTGATACCACCATCCTTAGAAGGCTATTGGTAGACTTGGTCCTTGACTGGCATGCGGGTAATCAGAGCATTTCTAGCCAACAGTTAACTGGTAAGGGTGGCTCAGGGCTTCTAGACTGTCAGAGCAAACAATGTGGTTTATGCTATTAAACAAATGCATGCTTTCTCTCTGCGGGTCTGGGATGTGGGTATGAGCCAGGCAGTGTCCAGTCAAAACCTTGGGTGCTGTCTCTAGTGGCCTTCCCTGGGCAGAGACTTTGCACATTTGCCACCACATTTTCCTTGCTGGGGAAAGTGTGAGCTCTGAGCGACCCCTCAGGGTGAAAGAGGAAATCAACCACCTCCCTTCTGACCTCTGTCTGTACTTTCTAATTAGGATCTCCTTTCTAGCTTATCTCTTACTCAGGCAGAAGGCCCTGCAGGCAAAGCATCATCAGGTGGAAACAGAAAACTAGCCCCTCAAGCATAAGGACTGCCCCCAGCTAGCAAGACCCCGTGCAGTGCCATCAATCTGACCTTCACTGCCAACCTGCACGTACCCACCTCTCTGGTCCACATTTTCCTTATACAAACCCGAACATGATTTCAGCACTTTGGAGACACCTGGAGACGCTATCTTCCTGCCATGCTGGCCTCACTGACATCCATTCCTTGTCTCCCAACTCATTTCTCTGGCTTTCGATTTGGTCAGCAAGTGATCAAGCCTGATCTGTTTGGGACCCTGGGAGCCAGGTGCCCGTGCACCCCTGTGCCCCACCTACAGGGGGAGGGAAAGCATAAGGAAGCCTGTGCCTGGATTCCTCCAGATGCTGCCTGGGTCTTTGTGCCCCGTGGTCCATCCTTACCACACCACCATGATAAACCTTAGCTGTGGGGATGCTGATAAGCTAAATCCCACGATTCTTTCTAGTAATTCTTCCAACTGAGGGCTGCTCCTGGAGGCCCTTGAAACACAAACACTTATGTGGCTCCCCCTAGTCTTTTATTATTTTTTAAAAGGGGCGCCTGGGTGGCTCAGTTGGTTAAGCATCTGACTTCAGCTCAGGTCTTGATCTCGTGGTTCATGGGTTCAAGCCCCGTGTCGGGCTCCATGCTGACAGCTTAGAGCCTGGAGCCTACTTCAGATTCTGTGTCTCCCTCTCTCTCTCTGCCCCTCCCCTGCTCATGTTCTCTCTCTCTCAAAAATAAACAAATGTTAAAAATACATTTATTTGGAGAAAGAGCAGGGGAGAGAAAACCCCCACCATTCGTGGGGCTCGAATTCACAAACCATGAGATCATGGCCTAAGCTAAAATCAAGAATCGGATGCTTAACCAACTGAGCCACCCAGCCCCTATTATTATTATTCTTTTTAAAAATTCTTAATGTTTATTTTTGAGAGAGAGGCAGACCATCAGCTGGGGGGTAGGGAGGAGCCAGAGAGAGAGGGAGACACAGAATCCAAAGCAGGCTCCAGATTCCGAGCTGTCAGCACACAGCCGGACTTGAACTTGAACTTAGGAACCATGAGATCATAACCTGAGCCGAAGTCAGATGCTTAACTGACTGAGCCACCCAGGCGCTCATTATTTTTAATTGTAGTAAAACACATGTAAAATGTATCATCTTGATCATTTATAAGTGTACAGTCCAGCTGATGAAGTTTTGGGGTGACAGGGGTGTTTGTGAGGTCCAGTCAATGACCAAGAAAGAATTCCTGAAGACACCTTTGGCAAAAAGGTGATTTTACTAAGACACAGGGACAGGGCCCGTGGGCAGGAAAGGCTGCACTGGGGTTGTGCTGGGTAACTGGTTATGCGCCATGGACTTGGGGAAGGTAAAGTCAAAAGGGAAGTTTCCAAAGAGACTTTCATATGCTAAAGACTCACAGGTTACTGGAGGCCTAGTTACTGACAAGCTAAGGTTGTTTTTCCCTCTAGCAAAGCAATAACATTTAAGACAATAGGGAGTTCCTGGAGAAATGTTACACTATTTGCCTTAAGTATTTGTCAATGGGCTGCAGGTTATAAAGAAATTTAGTTTTCCCTGCCATTTTCCTTCTCGTCTTTGTTCCCCACATCACTACAGATGTGAGGGTGACTTTGGGGCTCCAGGAAACTGAGTCCTCAGGTTACTGGGGATTAGGCTATTGATGGGACTGCCTTTTTCTGGTAAATTGGTGGAGACTCTTACCAGTTTAACCATTTGTTTTCTGTCCTTTCCTTTGTCCTTGGGCAGCCAGAGTGCCCGAGGAATATTCTGCCTTCAGCCCGCCTCAGGCTCCCCGTGCAGTGGCATTAAGTACATTCAGCTGTGCACCCAGCATCCGTCCACACAAGTCTCATCTTCCCCAAATGATGCTCCACACCCATCAACGCTCCACACCCACGTCAAAAAGTAAAACTCTTGACTGAGTTAATCTGAAGATCTACTTGGCTTTATCAAGAGATTAACACAAATCAGGCAGCATCCCATCCAGCAAGCAGAAGGGCTGTACAGAAACAAAAGCTTTTTATAGGAAGGAGGGTGGGGCAAAAAGTCAGTTAGCAAAAGAAAAGAAAGGATTGTTTCAGGCAAGATCTCCCTCCTTAGCAGGAAGGCCCAGCGGGTCTTATCCTATCTCCCTTCCCAAGACCCTATCTCCCTTCCCGGTTGGGAAATGGCCCATGTGACAGATTACCTCACTGATGCCGATCAGAAAATTCCCATCTGACCTTAAGACAGCACTTGTGAGGAAGGTAGGCACTGCCAGGTGGTTAGGTATGGAGTCTAGAGTCCACGACTTAGTTTACGTGACGCCATTTTGGGCCCCTGGTTTTCTTCCAACACCATTAAACACGTGTCTGCATTCCTGCACCCGCCGAGGCCCTGGCAACTAGTCTTCTACTGTTATACCCAGATCGCAGTATCCTCACCGACCAGAGACCACTGGGGAGACCGAGTCATGCATGTAAAGGCAAAGGGCTTTATTACGGGCTTGAGCTCGGGCTCACAGACTTCACCAGCGCAGTGGATCCGTGCTGAGACCCCCGAACAAAGGCAGAGTAGGGTTTTTATGGGGTTTGTGACTGGGGAGTTACAGAAGTTGTGACATGGGAACAGTGATCCAGTCATAATTATTCAACATTATTGACAGCGGGTTTAACCATACACATTGTCTAGAGTATTTGTTACTTTTGGTGGGATCCAATTACAACATCTAGAGTACCTTTAAATTCAACCAATCACTGAGCAAGCCTAGGGTCTTGGTCGGCAACTAACAGGTTAACTTTAACATTAGGTAACAGTGTCCTATCTATAGTGTCTATCTATAGGCCTCTCCCTTAGTAATGTGGAGGGTGGTCGCTGGCCTTCCCTGATTGGGTGTTGCAAGGGTGGTTTCTCCTGCCTTGGGTAATGTGTAACTACCTGATAGTTTCAGGGAAGCTGAAACTTAGGCCTTCTAGTTCAGAGGGGAAACTTAAAGCCTGTCATGGAGTCAGTTTGGTTTAGACGTTTAAACTTGTGTCCTTACACTACCTTCTGTCTCTCTAAATTTGACTGTAGGTACTTCCCACACGTGGAATTGTACCTTTGTCCTTTTGTGACACACATATTTCACATGGCATTCTGTTGTCCAGGTTCATCCATGTCGCAGGGGGTCAACGCTTCTCACCCTCCGACAGGTGAATAGCTGCCCACACCGTGTGGGCACGCCAGCTTTGTTTATTCACTCGTCTGTCGACAGACGCTTGGGGTGTTCCACCTCTTGGCCACTGTGAATAATGCTGCTATGACCACGGGGCAAGTATCTCCTCAAGTTCCTAGTTCCTGCTTTCAATGGTTTGGGGTACATACCCAGAAAGAGAATTTCTGGGTCACATAGTAATTCTAGTTTTAGTTTCTTCTGGAATCGCCATACCATAGTCCATAGAGGCTACACCATTTTATATTCCCGCCAAAGGTTTTCAAGCATTTGGGGAGGGGAAGACTCTGGGGGAGGGTGGGGGAGGGGAAGCTCTGCATACTAACAGCGAAGACACCAGTGATTCAAGAAAGGTTGCTCAAGGTCTAAACCAAACTGCAATATACACCGTACGGAATGTATGATAAAAGAGCAGCACATCCAAATTTATGCACACACACTTCGCCGTAAGAAAGTGAGCTAAGACTTTTTCTGCCCCCAGATGTGAAGATAAAATTATTTAACAGACTATATGAGACACGTATAAAAGTTAAACTCTTTATTTCATTCACTCTTCCTTTTTAACTCAAATGATGAAAAAAATTTGAGATGAGCTTCATGTTACCCATCATTTAAGACACCACCAAGATCAACACTATTTATAAAAAAGAAGAAGAAAAAGAAACTGAGTAAAAGCCAAATCCCCGAAAACAAAACGTGAGTACAGACCTTCAGGCGGCCACGACTGCACAGATCCGCGGGATCCAGCCGGAAGTCATGTTCCTGACCTCGCACCTCACTCCATCTCATTTCCTTCTTGGGTTCCCAGGAATCCTCCTAGTGGGGATGAGACGCTATGGCTTTCCTGGCTGAAAGCACTCCGTGTCGCCGTGTCCCTCACGGAAGCTACTTAACTTCCACCAGCTTCGCCGTGCAGATCCATTGGGAACAAATGGGGCAAGATAATCCCCCCAGAGCCGGTGGCTAGAGCAGAAGGGGCGAAGTCACGTTAGAGATGCAGTTACAAAGGTGACTTCTGTCTTGCTCGCATTCTCCGGCTTTTCTTGCTTCGGGCTCTGATGCAGGCGGCGTCCTAACAGAGGGCGGCCTTCGACCAACAGCCACGAGAAACGAAGGCCCCTGCCCAGCGGCCTGCAAGGAGCCGGCTCTCGCCAGCAACTGCAACAGTCAGCCCAGAAGAGGGTCCTTCTCCGGCTGAGCCCAGCCCAGCCCTGGGACAGACCCTGAACCGTGGACCCGGCCCAGCCACGCTCACCGCTGACCCACGGAAACCGAGAGACGGTAAGCGGCTACGTTTTGGGGCCATTTGTTACCCGGTGACAGAAAACTAACACCGGGTGAGTGGCCGTGTGCCTAGAGCGAGCGTGAAACTGTCTGTATTAATTCTGAAATAGCACTTACACGCTATGGATGTAGCATCGGCAAACAACGGAGTTTATCTCAACTCTGAGAAAGGAAACCAAAACTGTATACAACCAGGAAGGGAAGAGCGTAGTGCTCCGCACGAACTGAGTTTCTCTGAGGATTCTGGCCAATGCCAAGGGTCCCTGGCTCTCTGAAGTCTCAAAATCATACTGCATCGAATTTCTTCGGGTTTGTAGGCCAACTTTAAACATCTCCACATTTCTAGGAGGTCTTCAAAAAACAAGAGAACACAAGGTATCATCTGTCCTCTTGGCTGAAGTGACCTCGCCATAAAACTTCATCTGTGCAGTAAACGATCACAGTTAAAAGTGAGCGCTCCCGTTCCTAAGGAAGGTCCAAACAGGCAAATCCAGACAGAAAGCAAGAGTAAGGGCTTGCTAGTGCCGAGCCAGATGGTGGGGAATGACTGCTCAAAGGCGTGGGGTTTCTTTTCAGGGTGAGGGGAGTGTTCTAGAATTAGATCCTGGTGATTGGTATACAACTCTGTGGATAGACTTAAAAAAAAAAAAAAAAAACACTAAACTCTACACTTTAAAATGGTGAATTTCATGGTTTCTGAATTATATGTCAATTAGAATGAATCTGCAAGCAGGTCCTTATGGAGAAAAGTTAATGTTTCCATTTAAACCTCTCCCCAAGTAGTTGTACTGCATATAGCTCTTGGGTCTGCTCTCTGACGGCAGCCTGCTACCACAGAGCAGCTGCCGTTTTTTTTTTTGTTTTGTTTTGTTTTTTTGCATTGCATCTTCTAGGAAAATACTAGCCAAAATCCTCCTCTGGTAAGTGTGTGTGTTTTCCGTGTGTTCTTGTTCATTTGCACGTTAGCTTCATTTTTAAGACTGCGGACAATTCTGACCTCACTTTATTACAACCAGCCACTCCCTGCTCTCAATGACAAGGTAGGAAAACGTACCAAAACAAAAATATTTTAAGGAGGAAGAAAGTGCGAGTCTTTTCAAAGATCCCACTTCAGCATCTCATGATTTATTGAAACGTCACTCCCAGACGCACATGTGGGGCGAGCATACGGCGCCTCTTATTACATAGTAGTGCATACGCCCCCTCCCCCGCCCCCCGGCGAGAACCTTCTTGTGACATATGGCCACGTACCCTGGATGGGGGCAGGAGCTTTCAGAGAGAACAGGAGGGAGAAGAAAACATTTACATTCTCTACCATGATTATAAGGAACTTGAGACAGATGAACTGAAAAACAACATCTTTGAACAATTATAATGAACAGGACGCGTCTCCCTCGCTTTAAATAGAGGATCTCTGTAAACGTGAGCCCCAGCCCTGGCAGGCCGAGCGGCCTTCACTCCGCGGCTTTCCGTGCTGATCAGCGTCCGACACTCCATGAAGCCGAGAGGTGGCGGCCTTTGGCCGGGCCGTTACCTGGCTGTGCCGCCCGGAGGGGCTCCACTGATCAGATACTCCGGTAGTCGGAGCCCCGGGCGACGATGGCGGCAGCGTCCCACTCCACGGAGAAGAACGAGATAGTTCCAAAAAACCCAAATATCACCATGACCAGGAGTTGCCAGTGAAGGATAAGGTAGTTGCTGTAGAAAAATGCCACGGCTGCGCAAATGGACTGAGACCAAACACGACAAGTCAGAAACCGCACACGGATGCCCCCCCCCCCCAGTCCCTGGGCTTTCTGTGACTGGCGGCGCCCCTGCTCGTCCTGCAGCCAGAGGGGACTCCAGCAGACGCGCACCCCTAGCTCGCAGACGCGCACCCTAAACTCTGCTGACAGCTGCTGGCGGCCAGGTACGCTGCAATCTGTCATTTAAAATAGTGTTGTGTGGGGCGCCTGGGTGGCTCAGTCTGTTGAGCGTCTGACTCTTGATTTCAGCTCAGGTCATGACCCCAGGGTCGTGAGATCAAGCCCTGTGTCATCCTCTGCGTGGAGTGTGGAGCCTGCTTAAGATTCTCTCTCTCTCTCTCTCTCTCTCCCTGTCTCTTGCTTGTGCTCACTCCCTCCCTCTTTCTCTCTCTCAAAAAAATAGTTTCTTGTGAGAAACTGAGTAATAAAATAATGTACCTACGCAGACAGAAATATGCTTGTCTATATTACAAAGGAACTCGGCTATCTAAGGCAGGAAGCCTCTCATCTGAGCGGTAAGACCAGAGAGTAAAATGGGGCACCAGGGTGGCTCAGTCGGTTAAGCGTCCGACTTCGGCTCAGGCTGTGATCGTACGGTCTGTCATTTCGAGCCCCGGGTCCCGCTCTGTGCTGACGGCTCAGAGCCTGGAGCCTGCTTCAGATTCTGTGTCTCCCTCTCTCTGCCCGTGTTGTCTCTCTTGCTCTTTTGAAACATTAAAAAAAAAAAAATTAAAGACCAGAGGGTTTAATCTCTTAAACAAGTCACACTCCTCACTGCTTCCTAATTCCAATCAGAAATACTCGACAGGCTGTCCCTGGCTGTCATGGAAGAGTCATTAAGAAAACAAAGTTAAAAGCACTAAACAGAAAAGGAGCCCACTTAAGGCCAGGCTGAGAACGAGATTACCTGAACAAACTTGAAGATGGCGAAGGCCGGTGCGCTGTCTTCCGAGTAGAGAAACCCTAAGATGCTAAGCAGCTGGGTGTTGAAGCAGCTGTCCCCAAGGCCCAACAGGAAACTGCAGAAGATGGCGATCTCTTTGCTGTGTAAAAGGAAAATGAACTAAGAATGAGTGTTCTAACAATCTTTGTTAGAGCCACTTCAAATGTAAAAGCCATTACCCCATGAGAACATTTCACTTTCAAGTTTAAACACTATGAGACAAGAGAAGAAGTAAATACCAAAGTCTACAAAGTAAGAATTTGTGCTCAGAGTCTCAGCTTCAGGGTCTGGCAAACGCCAGTCAACTAACTCCTGGGGAGCAAACGCTGTGTTTGGGAAGGGCCACCCTTGGATGGTGGATCTGGACATAAATGTTTACATCTATAATGAACCTGAGTTGAGTGCAATACAGTAAGCTCCTCAAATCGGACATAACCAATTGTGAACGGGCCAGACGGCCTACCTGGCTGGCCGATTACCCTTTTCCTCACCGCTCTTCACTGCTGAGAAGGTGGACACTTAAAATCATATCAGAGACTTATACATGCTTTTATAGATCAAGAAAAACATTTCAGAGGGCTGAATGGTTAAAAACGACAATTCCAAAAATAACTTGGTATTCTCTCTATGGGCTCCTATTTTAACTAATTCCGGCTCCATTAACATTTGACAGATGACCTTATAAAGATAGCAGACTTTCAGAAAATGATTAACTGCTCCATTTTAAATATCTAGCCACCCATTCCCTGCCACGCTTCCTTGAATTACTAAAAAAATGACAGTCATGGGGTGCCTAGGCAGCTCAGGCAGTTAAGCATCCAACTTTGGCTCAGGTCACGATCTCATGGTTCATGGGTTCAGGCCCCGTGTCAGGCTCTGTGCTGACACATTAGAGCCTGGAGCTGCTTTGGATTGTGTCTCCCTCTCTGCTGCTCCCCCACTTGCCCTCTCTCTCTCAGAAATAAACAAACATTAAAAAAGTAAGATAAAATAAAAATGATAGTCACTATACCTGGATTTGATGTAAGCTGTACTATCGGTTCCTTCGACAGGAGCAATCGGGGCGTCCCCAGGCATGTTGAGAAATATCAAGTAAAAAGCAATAAAATGCACCAGGATGCCCAACAACACAACTGGATTTCTACCAAAACGATTGTTCTTGCTCAGCAGGCCAAAGAGGCTTCCACCTACAGAAACAATAAAGCAGAGAACAGAAAAACCCAAGATCAGATGACTAAATCAAAATTTTGATTCTTTGAAAAAAAATGAACAAACCAATAACCAAGTTAATGAAACGGAAAGAAAAGACAAACATTAAAAATAAAAAAATGTAGAAACAGAAGGAATTTTAAATATCAGAACCGGCTTCTAGGTCAGTGGGGGTAACAGGGCATATTTACCGCCTACCTAAAAAAATGGACAAAAAAATATGGAGCAGTAATTTTGAAGACACAAGGTATAAGCTGACCAAGGGGCAGTGATCTCTGAGACAGGAGGCAGCAAAGGAGGTAAGCCCTGGTCTAGAGGGAGGCTTAGGCTGGGCTGCGGGGCAGAAAGGCAGGTGGGACCAATAGCCTCCCTGAGTCGGGGAGCAGAGCTCGGGGCCTGGAGATGCACAGGTGGCTACAGAGGTCCAGAACGGGCTACCAAAAGGGAAAGCTGCCCAGAGGAACAACTCCAGAGAGCTACAGAGGGCCCCCCTGACTCTTCCCTAAGTGCTGATCAGCACATAATGTAAGTTAGCAGAGGTCCGTCCAGGAGGGTTAGATGCGTTAGCGTCCCGCCCTGGGCCAGGAATAGTGCCTCATCTGGGAGCCCTCGCAGGCACTGGGTGTGCACAGAAAGGTCTTCCCTCGGGAAGGAGGAAAAATGAGCGCTCGTCTGAGCCCTGCTCTGGTCCTGTCCAGCAAACCTTAAAAGCAAGCCCTGAAAAAGTCCTACTGTTTCTAAGTAAGTAAACCGCAGCCAAGAACAAAGCTCGAATACGAAAATAGGCAGCACCCCACAAGGTTAAGTTCAGAGTCTGCTGTCCCCACTGTTACCAAGCAAAGAACCATGAAAACAGGACCCATCATGAGGAGAAAACGCAGTCAGACATGGAGTTATTTTATCACTTGGCAATTCCAGTCCTAGTTACATACCCCGAAGGACTGAAAACATACGTTCACACAAAAAGGGTACATACATGTTCACAGTGGTATTATTTATAATGGCCAAAGTGGAAACAATCCAGATGTCCTTCAAATGATGAATGGATAAATAAACTGTGATCTATCTATACAATTAAATACCATCTAGTGAGAAAACAAAGATGGAACACTGATACGTGCTAGAATATGGAAGAACCTTGGAAACATTACACTAAGTGAAAGAAGCCAGACCCAAGAGATCATATGTTCTGGGATTCCACTTACAGGAAGCGTCCAGAATAAGCAAACGTATAGAGAAAGGGGATTAGTGGTTGCCTGGGGAAGGGCAAGAAAAATGTTCTAAAATTAGAGGGTAGTGATGACTGCACTCCTCTGTGAACATACTAGAAGACACTGCCCTGGAAAGTGGGGGGTGTATATGGCATGTTGAGTTAGATCTCAATAAAGTTGAAGAAAATAACAAAAACAAAACAGAAAACAACGGTCACAGGTACTAGGAGGAGCAAAAACATCGCAACAACCGGGAGGCCCGCGTTGCGCATGCTCGTGCATCTCAGCGCCTCGTACTGCTCCAGGTGTGGCCACAGAGCAGGGAACAAAAAACACCCAAGTCTGCTCTCTCCACAGGTGATCCCCGTTGGACATTCTAAAGGTCCTATGTTTTTTTATTGTCTGTCTTCTTCCCCAAAGCCTTAACTTCGTGTGGACGGGAAGTCTTTATTCATACAGTGGATGCACAATTAGTTAGCTGATGAATGTGGGAAGCTCCTGGTACGTGACCACACCCAATACGCGGGTGAGGGTCTTGAACGAGCTTGGCCAAACAAGGAAGAGCTGCACTTGTGACGGGCACTGGGGAGCTGAAGGGAAGCGCTCAGTCACTACACTGTACTCCTGAAACTAGTATCACACTGGATGTTAACTAACTGAATTTGAATAAGATGTGTATATATAAAAGAATACACAGTGCGGCCCAGTAAAAACACGTATTGGTCTTTGCCCTGTCAGCCTCCTTCCTCCCAGCTTCCTGGCACAGAGCTTCTAGAACCCTGTGGCTTTCCTCCATGTCAGGCATGTCCTTCCTTTGCTCTCCCTTGGAACTCTCTTTGGAGCAGACCAGAACGGATGCAAATGAGGCAATTCTGCAGGGGGTTAGGGGCGGTGTAGCTAGCTAGCTTCAGGATGCGGGCCGGTTGCCAGAAGGACCAAGACTCGACTGGAGGGCTAGACTTTTCAGGGCCAGCCTCCAAGCTCAGGGCAGGCGAGGGGGGTTGGAGACCCAGTTCAGTCGCCATCGGCCAATGATCTCATCGACCCCGCCTCGCTAATGAAACCCCTCCACAACAGGTTTGGGAAAGCTGCCCGGGTTGGTTGGTGGACGCTCCACATACTGGGAGGGTAATATGCTCTGACTCCATGAGGACTGAGGTTCCCGCGCTCAGGACCCATCTGGATTTTGTCCCATGTGCCTTCTCATCTAGCTGTTCATTTGTACCCTTTATAATAAGCTTTAACAGTAACTACAGCGTTTTCCTGGGGGGCTCATGGGAACCTCCAGACTCACAACCAAGTCAGACAGAAGCGCAGGTAGGGTGGCCCGGGGACCTGGGACTTACAAGTGGCATGTGCAGTGAGGGCATCTTTGTGGGACTGAGCCTGTGGACCTGTGGAGTCTGCGGTAAACTCCAGCACTTCAGGGTCAGAAGTGGGTGGTCTGGCTGGGCACCCAGCTGGTGTCAGAGATTCAGAAGACAAGAAAATCAGGGATTCTAAGACATTTTCCCTAAGTACCTTAATGGAAAAATCTGGGAGAGACTATATATGTTTTCCTATGTATGGTTTTGTCTGCAAATCATATAGCAAATGTCTTATCTTAGAACAATGATAATTAAAAAACAAGGACATAGCCATGTGAATAGAAATAAGCAAGGAAATGAAACCTCAGGGGCAGGGAGGCAAACGAAGTACACTTACTTACAGCATCTAGAATGACTACAACAAACTGATTTAATGCAAAAACCCCACATTTTCAAACCAACCTAAAATTTCTCCAATGCCAATGAAGATGCCAGAAAGTCCAATGAGGCTTTTCTCTTCTGTTCCAAATTTATTTACAGCACCAATGCATGTTCCATAGACACCAGAGAAGAAAGTCAATTCCAGACCTTTGGAAGAAAAAAATCAGATTTCATTACACATTCTTAGCCTCCGTTTCCTGGTTTTTCTCCGTGGCTGGTAGTATTTGACCTAAGTATGTACACACTAAAGTCCACTCAGGTGGACAGCTTACTCCCTCATAGTTTGATGCTACATTGCTGATGAAACGGAACTAGCCACAAGATGGCAGCTGACATGTATTTCAGATAAAAGTACGCAACTCAAATAAGCAAAAACGTCCTTCTGTGAACGATAGTCCTCTGTATGGAGACGGGCTGGACCAGGGACAGTATGCGCATAACTCTGTAATCGTGATTTCTAAAGTGCTTGTTACTCTTCTTAATAGCTTTCCAAGGTTAACAGGAATGTAGGTTTGGAAAACCAAAACATACCATCCACCTTTGCTTAAAGGCACAATGGTTTAATTAAACTCCTCTCCCCAGAAAAATAAGTTTTAAAAATTAAGGTAAAAAATTAAGGCCAATTAGTAGAAGACCAGATTCCTTAACACTACAAAAACTTAAACTGAATTTTAAAGATCTTTTTTTTTATGAACGTGATAGTACTTAAAATTTTTTTTTAATGTTTATGTTTCAGAGAGTCAGGGAGGGGTAGAGAGAGAGGGAGACAGAAGATCCAAAGCGGGCTATGTGCGGAGAGCAGTGAGCCCGATGCGGAGCTTGAACCCATGAACTGTAAGACCATGACCTGAACCGAAGTCAGATGCTCAGCCAACAGTGCCACCCAGGTGCCCTGACAGCATTTTAAAAAAGGAAAGAGGTTTTGTCATTCTTAAGTCCTCAGAGTGCTCCACCCACTACAGGAGTGAGCCACAGGGCTCGTTCCATTTATTAAAAAGTGTACAAATTGGACGCCTGGGGGACTCAGTCGGTTAAGCATCCAACTTCGGCTCAGGTCATGATCTCAAAGTCCATGGGTTTGAGCCCCGCATCGGGCTCTGTGCTGACAGCTCTGAACCTGGAGCCTGCTTCGGATTCTGTGTCTCCCTCTCTCTCTGACCCTCCCCTGCTCATGCTATTTCTCTCTCTCTCTCAGAAATAAATAAAACATTTAAAAAAAATTGAAATGCAGTGAGAGTGGCACCAGGCTCAGGCCAGGCCTAAGGTTTAAGAAAATTCTGGTCCAGGGCCCCTGGCTGGCTCAGTGGGTTAAGTGTCCAACTTCGGCTCAGGTCATGATCTCACCATTCATGGGTTGGGGCCCACATCGGGCTCTGTGCTGACAGCTCGGGGCCTGGGGCCTGATTTGGACTCTGTGTCTCCCTTTCTCTCTGCCCCTCCCTCTCTCTCTCAAAAATAAATAAAAACATTTAAAAAAGACTATCAGAAGAACCATTCAGCTGAGCCCCGTCAGCACTCAGAACTGTGAGGAAGAGTAACGATGACGCGGTGGTTGTTTTGGGTCCTCACTGTCATTAAGCAGCAATGGAAAATCCAAACCCATCATTAACCCCATTACCTGTATAAGCCGTTGTGATACTAAGAAGGAGCATCTCCCTGGTGACACATAACTTCAGAGACTTTCCTGTAAGAAAGAGAACAACTTAGGGGCACTTAACTAGATTTTATTTCCTCAAACAAAAGTTCTAAAACATTTACTCAACCTAAACACCCCTTGTCGATAATGCCACAAGACAAAATACATTGGGACAGAGGGGCACCTGGGGGGCTCCGTCGGTTGAGTGTCCTACTTTGGATCAGGTCATGATCTCACAGCTCGTGAGTTCGAGCCCCACGTCGGGCTCTGTGCTGACAGCTCAGAGCCCAGAGCCTGTTTCGGATTCTGCGTCTCCCGCTCTCTCTGCCCCTCTCCTGCTCATGTGCTTACTCTCTCTCTCAAAAATAAATAACACTAAAAAAATTTTTTTAATTAAAAAAAAAACAGTGGGACAGAAGTTAATGATTCAGATGCTTAAGGGATGAACTAAATCTGCCCTCTAAATAAAATGTTTATTTCAACTGCTTACATACATTCTAGAGTTGTGCTTTCTCAAACACACTCTCCAGCTCGAATTTCAAAAAACAACACGAAATGGAGAAAACAAATAGAATCAAACAAAACAAGACTATTGCAATGGACGTGACTGAAGGTTAGGCTAAGGGAGTCCACGGCTGGCAAGGGCTAATGTCCCCGAGGAATTATCACAGCGCGGCCTGAAGACTGGACCGGATCAGGGAGCTTCCTGCCCAGACAAAGGCTGCCTCACCACTTCCTGCCATTCTCAGTTCTCTGGATCTGAGAACTGAAGCTTTAGTTCTTCGTGTTTGCTTATGACCACTTCAACGTCTCTTTTTATGCTGTTTATAGTGCAGTTGAAATCTACAATGGAAAATGCATGTCTACAAACTTTTTTTTTTTAATGTTTTATTTACTTCTGAGAGATAGACAACGTGAGCAGGGGAGGGTCAGAGAGAGAGGGAGATACAGAATCTGAAACAGGCTCCAGGCTCTGAGCTGTCAGCACAGAGCCCGACGCGGGGCTCGAACCCACGAATCGTGAGATCATGACCTGAGCTGAAGTTGGACGCTTAACCGACTGAGCCACCCAGGCGCCCCTACAAACTGTATTTTTAAAATTTAGTTATTCTGGGGGGGTGGGAGAGAGAAAACAAGTGGGGGGGGGCACAGAGACAGAGAATCCCAAGTGCCAGCAAGGAGCCGAATGCAGGGTTCAGACTCACCAACAGTGAGATCATCACCGGAGATGAAACCAAGACTCAGATGCTTAACCGATTGAGCCACCGGGGGGCCCCACACAAACTGTATATTTTAGCTGTATTTTTTAACCTGCTGACGTTTCATAAATTTAAGGCCAATGACCTAGTGTCTTAAATGAACAGTCAATCCAGATTTCAGTTCCCACTCAACAGCTGACTACAAAAGTTACACAAGATGCGAATGCACTGCCCTGAATTTCACCATATGCAGAACACGATTCTCTGTTCTCTAATTTCACTGAAATATGCTGAGACTAAATGCAGTGAGGCATTTCACCATTTTCATGTATTTCCAGAACAAATACACAAGCAGTATGAAGTTTAAAACAATTATTTTCTGGGGCGCCTGGGTGGCTTAGTCGGTTAAGCGTCCGACTTTCGCTTAGGTCATGATCTCGCGGTTCGTGGATTTGAGCCCCGCGTCGGGCTCTGTGCTGACTGCCAGCTCAGAGCCTGGAGCCTGTTTCAGTCTGTGACTCCCTCTCTCTCTGACCCTCCCCTACTCACACTGTCTCTCTCTCTCCTAGAAATAAATAAAAAACATTTAAAAAAAAAAATTATTTTCTTTTCTCTTTTTTTTAATGTTTATTCATTTTTTGAGAGAGAGAGACAGAGCAAGTGGGGGAGGGGCAGAAAGAGAGGGAGACGTAGAATCCAAAGCAGCTCCAGGCTCCAAGCTGTCAACACAGCTTGAGCCCGCTGCGGGGCTCAAACCCACCAACTGCGAGATCATGACCTGAGCCAAAGTTGGACACTTAATCAACTGAGCCACCCAGGTGCCCCTAAAACAATTATTTTCTCTAAGTTTACTTATTTTGAGACAGACAGAGACAGTATGAGGAGGGGAAGGGCAGAGAGAGAAGGAAAGAGAGAGAATCCCAAGCAGATTCTGCACTGTCAGCACACAGCCTGATGTGGGGCTTGAATTCATGAAGTGTGAGATCACGACCTGAACCAAAACAAGAGTGTTTAACGCTTAACCTACTGAACCACCCAGGTGTCCCGAAACAATTACTTTTAACTAAAAATAATTATATCATCAAAGCACACTCGTTTCTGAAAGATCAGAAGATCTGACAAAAAGAAATTGTAAAACATAATCTAGAATACTACCGTAACGGCGGCGACACGTCATCACGCATTTGCCCAAACCTGTAGGAGGTACAACTCCCAAGAGGGCGCCCTAACGTGAGCTGTGGATGCAGGGGGGTGACTGTGTGTGAACGCAGGTTCGTCACCTATACCCCCCACTCTGGCAGGGGAGGCTTCGCACAAGAGGGCAGGGGGCCTACGGGAACTCACCTTCTTGGTTTGGTTGTGAACCTAAAACAGCTCTAAAAAATGAAATCTAGGGGCGCCTGGGTGGCTCTGTTGGTTGAGTGCCTGACTTCGGCTCAGGTCATGATCTCACGGTTCGTGGGTTCGAGCCTCGCGTCGTCCTCTGTGCTGACAGCTAGCTCAGAGCCTGGAGCCTGCTTTAGATTCTGTATCTCCCTCTTTCTCTGACCCTCCCCTGCTCACGCTCTCTTTCTTTCAGAAATAAATTTTTAGAAAAACAGTAAAAAAAATTTTTTAAAAATACAATAAAAAATGAAGTCTATTAACAGCAATAACAACACATCATCTATTTACAGAAATAGACAAGCTAATCCTAAAATTGACATAGAAATTCCAGGGACCCACAACAGCCAAAACAATCTTGAAAAAGAACAGAGTTGGGAGGGCACACACTTTCCAACCTCAAAGCCTGATGGTAATCAGCGGAGCGTGGCGTTAAGGGCAGACACGTGCATCTAGAAATCAACTCTGCCGCGTAAGGTCACCCGGTTTTCAACAAGGGCGCAGATACGATTCAGTGCGGTTCAACTGTGTTTCCAGCAGGACAGCTCCCGGCCCCAGGCAGAACGAAGCTGGACTCCTGCCTCACAAGGCACACAATTAACTCAGAATGGACCCCCCCACCGCCCCCACATAAAGGTAAGAGCTACAACTATAAAACCCTTAGAAGAGAACACAGGAGCAAATCTTTGTGGCCCAGGGTTAGGCAAAACCTTCTGAGGCTACATCAAAACTGCGGAGCTGCTGTCGTCAAGAGATACCATCAAGAAAATGAAAAATCAACTGAAGGAATCTGAGAAGATATTTGCAAATCACATTTACGAGATTTTTATAGGGAACATGTAGAGTTCTTACAGCTCAATAATAATAAGGCAATCTAATTAAAAAAATGGGGACAGGACCCAAGTAGATATTTCTCCAGAGACTTGCAAATGATTTGCAAGCGTGTGAAAATATGCCCCGCGTCCTTGGCCATCAGGGAAATGCAAATCAAAACCACGAGACGCCACTTCGATGCCACTTCGCACCCACTGGGACAGCTCTAATCAGAAACAGAGATAATGGGGTGCCTGGTTGGCTCAGTCAGTTGAGCATCCAACTTCGGCTCAGGTCATGACCTCATGGTTTGTGAGTTTGAGCCCTACATCGGGCTCTATGCTGACAGCTCAGAGCCTGGAGCTGCTTCGGATTGTGTCTCCCTCTCTCTCTGCCCCTCCCCCGCTGGCACTCCGCCTCTTTCTCTCAAAAATAAACAAACAAACAAAAAAAGACAGATAATAACTCAAGGACGTGCAGAAACTAAAACCCACAGACACTGCCGGTGGGAACGCAAAATGGTGCAGCCACTGGGGAAAACGTGCAGTTCCTCAGAAGGCTGAGCAGTGACCACGGGAGCCAGCAACCCAACTACTACCAGGTGTGGACACAGACACATGCAGACGAACGTCCATGCAAAAACCCGGACGCAAAGGTTCACGGCAGCCTTATTCATGCTGCCAACAAAGTATAAACAGCCCATTGTTTCTAACGTGTGTTAACGTGGGTGAGTCTTGACACCAGGGCGCTAAGGAAGAGACCCGCGTCATGAAACAGCGCATATAGTACGAATCTATTCATATGACGTAATGGCCAGCACAGGCAAAGCTAGAGACGGAAAGTGGATTAATGGATGGCTGGGGGGAGGGGGGGGAGGGGGTAGCAGGGAGAAAAGGAAGTGACTGCTAATGGGTACAGAAATTCTATCTGGGGTGAGGAACAGGTTCTATAACTGACCGTGGTGATAGGTGCACAACTAGGAATATACTAAATACTACTGAACTGTATGGCCCATCTTACAGTATATGAATTATATCTCAATAAAGCTATTCTATTAAGGGGGGGAAAAACCAATCTAACAGCTTAATGGGTCTCCACTAAGTTTTTTTAATGTTTTATTTATTTCTGAGAGAGAGGGAGAGACAGCGTGAGCAGGGGAGGGTCAGCGAGAGAGGAAGACATAGAACCTGAAGCAGGCTCCAGGCTCTGAACTGTCAGCACAGAGCCCGACGTGGGGCTCGAACCCATGAACTGCGCAATCATGACCTGAGCCGAAGTTGGATGCTCAACCGACTGTGCCACCCAGGCGCCCCTAAAATTTTTTTTAACAAAAACAAATTTTACCGTACATACACTATTTTTAAATTTGTTTTCACATAACAGAGCAAACAGTTCCTAACAGGCATCAAGATCATTTTAATGGCCAGGACACTCTTTGTACAGATGTACTGATGCCTTATAGCTGAACATTTAAATCACTTTCAGTTTCTAATATAAATATCTTAGTAATTAAATCTTTACAGAAATTCTTAGTTATTTCCTGAGGATAATCCTATTTGTGGAATTGCTGGGGTAAAGGTACAAACACTTCTAAGGCTTCTGATACTTGCGGACAAATCGCTCTTCAGAAAATATGAACACGAATGTATATTCCCATCAGCAGCCTGGTCTAGGCGTGTAAATACTCACTACTTGAGTACTAAAATTTGATGGGATACTTTTAAATCTGCATTTCTTATACTTAAGCAAATATTTCCCCTGCCATTTTAACTCCATCAGGCTGTTCTGACAGACTGAAGTTTTACGCTTTAGGCAACGAAAGGGCATTCTTTGCCCTTAGTGTCTGAACGACCTGCTTAAAAGGCGTTGCTGTATGCAATTAGTTTCTTCAATTACTTTATAGTTTCATTTTTACACTGAATCCACCTGGAATGCTGGAAGATATGAAGTTTGAGTCTATATTTTTCTACACCATCTGCTCCCTAACTTTGCTTAGAGTCTCTCATTGTATTTATTGTATTGACACTGTGGACGTGGGCCTGACTGTAGCCCTCAGTTCTACTGCTCTTTCTGTTCCAAAGTTTTCAAATGAATTCACAGTAGATTTTAACATTTATTAGAGAAAGTCTTTTTTATTTTTTTTTTTACTTTTAAAGAGAGAGAGAAAGAGAGAGCACGAATGAGAAAGAGGGGAGAGAAAGGAGGGAGAGAGAGAATCTTAAACAGGCTCCACACTCAGCATGGAGCCCAACGCGAGGGTCGATCCCACTGACCCCTGGCTGGGATCATGACCTGAGCCCAAATCAAGAGTTGGATGTTCAACTGACTAAACCCCCCAGGTGCCCATTAAATCCTTTTTAAAAATTCTCTTGGCCACTGTCAGACATTTATGCTTCCGATAGACTTCAGGATTGTTTCCTCAGGACCAAGAAATAAATTTTTAAAAATTTCAATGACATTTTCTAGAATCCCATTAAACATACACATTCAGTTGAAGAACGAAGTTCCTTTGAGATAAACAGAAACCTTTCCTGTACATTCATCACAGCATCAACTGAAGGAATTTGATGAGTAAACGACAGACAGATTACTTGAAGCCTGGACACCCTTCTTCCCTTCTGTGTTCTCTTTGTCTTCCACTAGACCTCGTTACCTCGCGCTGCTCCCCATGGCCCAGGAACTGGCCCCTAAAACTGCCTGCCCTGTAGCACCTGATACACTTTTCTGGCTGCCCCTCCTTTCTCCCCAAACTAGACGGCACAACACCCTATCACTCCTGCACCGGGCTCAGCAACCGACGAGTTCCATGATGAAACCGTGCGGCCCCAATTGTGTTTGCGCTTCATTTTACAGAAAGGTTGAGGCAGAGTCTGTACACCTGGGAGGGACCTCTTGAATCTGGTGGCAACAGGCCGCCTGGGAGAGGGGGCTGACCAAGCCTCACCCAAGGCTGAACAGACCATCCCATAAGCCTGAGGACTGTCTAGACCCCTTTCCCTTGACTCCGTGGCTCACCAAGGTAGCCAACGGGGGGTTCTGGGCCCCGGATCACGAGAAGGGAGCATCTATGAAGGGGCTCACTAAAAGATATTAAATGCTTTCACAAAGGGTTCTGGTTGTGATTTCTGTGGGTTTAGCTGGAGTCTTTTCCCCTCTGACCCCTCTGATCAACGGTGGCACTCGTGACAAACAAGTTTCTAGGTCTGCAAAGCTGAGAGCCATTCCTCTGACTGCTGTGACCCCCCCCACCCCTGTATCCTGCTGGGGGACGGGCAGGCTAGATCCTTTTTAATTATGACAGATAGCCCATGGTGTAATTATGAATGCATTCCTGGAATGTAAGAGATACATATAATAAAATTATATGTATATATGATTAAACGGCCTTAACGATAACATGCTGTATACTGAAAGCTCAGAATACCACACCCCATGAGCCCTTTCTAAAAAAGGAGACTACGAGATTGCTGGCTAAAAGTTGGGTGCTTTGCGTCATCTGACTTAGGCCGTGGCTGATTAGATCAAGAATTTGCACCCTGGCCCAGGGCCACAAGCAGAGGAGAGCGTGAGGCCCAGGGTCCTAACTGAAACGACATGGCCCCAAAAGGCTGCTCCCTACTAGATGGCATCGGATTCTGTCTGTGGGAGACAAAGAGGATGCGAGAACTACAGGCAGAGGCAAAGAACTGGCCGATGTCAGGCCGTATCAGAACCGGAAGCCATGTCTGCCAGTTTCTGAAGGAACCACAAGATGCTGTTATCGGAATCACACAGTTTGGGCTCCGATCCCAGCTTGGCCGCATCCTAGCTACTTGACCTTGGGCAAATCATCTCTCAGCCTCAATTTTCTCTACGACACAGAACTGTCGTGAGGACAACACAACACAGACACGTAGGGAGGCTTAGCCAGGAAGGGCCCTGAGCAGAGGGGCATGGCCGTCTGACAGACTCGGGTCAGAGGGGATGGTCCACGTGTCCTCACCACCCGGTGAAGAGCTCCAACCCCCGAGCTCTCTGCCTGCCCCCCAATGCCTCCCCTGCAGGACCCTGCCTGGGGCTGGTCAGGCGCCCGGCCACCCCACACACCGCCCAGTTCCAGAGGTGCTGGCTGGGAAGACGCGCGTCCTTCGTGGCGGTGCAGCTGGAGAAACGAAAACGCTGGGGGACTGGCGATCCAGAGTTACGGGGCGGGGGGGGGGGAGGCAAATGTCACAGTTGTCCCCGACCAGCTCTTGCATTTCAGACACAGAGAATACTTACTAAACGCATCTACTGCCTTCGCCATAGTGTTCTGGGCAGACCTAAAAACGTAAAAACAAGATATCAGTGATTTCCCCTGATGAGAACAAGAGTGAGATCACATTTTCCCTGACGTTTGTCAGAACGCTGTCCTCTACAAGGTCCGGCAAATATTTCCATTGCCGCACAATACAGGACCCTGTCCTTGCTTCAGACGACGGGGGGAAGGCATCCGAACACAATTCTCTCATATTCTCATATTAAGTTTACAGCTCACATCCACACACGTCCTATTCAGAAAAGATACCCCAGGAGGGACAGAAATCTCCCCCACCCTGCTACTTTCATACTGTAAAAACAACTTGTAAAACTTCAATTTCCCTCCACTCTACTTATTATTTTTTTAATGTTTATTTTTGTGAGAGAGAGAGAGAGAGAGAGACAGAGCATGAGCAGCGGAGGGGCAGAGAGGGAGACCCAGAATTGAATCTGAAGCAGGCTCCAGGCTCTGAGCTGTCGGCACAGAGCCCGACGCGGGGCTCGAACCCACAAACCGTGAGATCATGACCTGAGCCGAAGTCGGACACTTAACCGACTGAGCCATCCGCGTGCCCCCACTCTGGTTACTTTAAAACTAAGTTCTTCAGTGTTAAAACTCTCCAAAAGCAACATACCACCAGTGCTACACAGCTGGGTGCAGGTTAAGCTACGGGTTAAAAACGTGGGCTCTGGAGTCCGCGTCGTGCTTTGCCATTTATTAATGGTATGGTTTTAAACAAGTTACTTCACGCCTCCGGGTTTCACTTTCCCATTTATAAAACAGGGACACTACCACTTAACTGGAAGAATTAAATGAGGTCATGTAGTTCAAGGGTAGTTGTTTGCTATGATTACGGCAAAGATATTTTTAAGAGATTACATAAGTTACTCTACTGGCCAATAAGGTAATACCTACTTCTCTGGCATCTTAAAAAAAAATGATTTTTAATGTTTGTTTACTTTTGAGAGAGAGAGAGACAGAGCTTGAGCAGGGGAGGGGTAGAGAGAGAGGGAGACACAGAATCCAGCACAGAGCCCAACGCAGGGCTCCAACTCAGGAGCCGTGAGATCAAGGCCTGAGCCTAAGTCGGACACTCAACTGAGTCACCCAGGTCCCCCATACTTCTCTGGCATCTTTAAATTATAATTTTTTTTAAGTTTTTGTTTATTTCTTTTGAGAGAGAGAGATCAAGTGCGAGCAGGGGAGGGGCAGAGAGAAGAAGGAGAGAGGAAGAATCCCAACCAGGCTCCACATTGTCAGCACAGAGCCCGATGCAGGGCTCGAACCCATGATCATGACCTGAGCTTAAGTCGGCCGCTTAACCAACTGAGCCACCAGGCACCCCTTTAAACAGTTATTATTTACAAAAAAGAAAAAAGGAAGATCTAGTTGACTTACACAAATAAATTACTGATACAAAAAAGGTAGTCCATTGTAACCACAGGAAAACCTCTTTTTTCCTTGCCATAAAGCCACGTGCCCTGCCTGGAGGCAAATACTCTTCAGATTCCACAGACCTGACAGTTGGCTGGTAGATGGATAGGCTCGGATGTAGGATTTCAGTACTTTACATTTCGGGCCCCAAATAAGTAGGAACTGATTTATATACTCTCTAGCCTGTTAAAATACAGTCGAGCCAGCCAGCACTCAGGTGCAAAGCAATGACATATTAAAGGAAGCCATTTCTGGTAGAATTGTGAAATAAGACAAACCCCAGGCCCTACGAGGAACGGAGGGGGCAGAGTGAGACCATTACTAAGCCCTCTCAACGCCCCCCATACCTTCCCATCTCATGCCCAGCCTACCTCTTTAAGGTCCTGACTCCGAAGGGTAGCAGAATGGGCCACCCCAAAACATGCTGCTTTAGGCACGAGAAAAATGGCACATGCGGGGACGGGCTTCCTCGGACCCCACATCTGCCTACTGACAGATGATCCAGAAGGGGCACAACTGTCATAAATCACCTCTGGAAGTTTCGTCACACAGGGAAGATGGATTCTTGTCATAGATGGGAGACCAGACATCGACAGCTTGTCACACACTATGACATCTCCTATCTACTCTTGCAAGGATCTGCTCCTCCTTCCGAAAAATCATTTACTCTCTCTTAAGAGGTCCTTTCCCTGTTTAGACGGTATTTAAAGCCTAAATTCTAAGCCAACCTGCGAAATTACTCATTTTCCCTTGGGTTTTTTTCAGATATACATGAGCCATACATGTTAATAAACTTCTGATTGCTTTCTTTTTCCTTGTTAATCTTTTATTACAGGGGTCCTAGCTAGGAACACAGGAGGGTGGAGGAAAATGATTTTTCGTCCCTACAACTTCAATGTTACCTTCTCAGCCTTCCCTGGCAACTCCATCTATAATTTCACCTGTATGTCGTACAAATTACATACATGTAACTACTATATCCTAGAATTGCAAGGCACCCCCGCCCCCCACCTCCAGTCCATACTTCTATATCCTATTTTAGATGTCTGTTTTCTAATATGGGATTGCTAAGAGGTACAGGATTCTTTGGAGGGAGGGTGATGAAAATGTTCCAATGTTGGTTGTCATAACGAACACGTCCTTTTGTGAATACACTTAAGTCACTGAGTTGTACAATTGAAATGGGTAAACTGTACAGCATGTGAATTATATCTCAATAAAAACTGGTTTTAAAAAAAATTCTTGTCTAGGGACGCCTGGGTGGCTCAGTTGGTTAAGCGTCAGACTTCGGCTCAGATCATGATCTCATGGTTCGTGGGTTCGAGCTCTGCGTCGGGCTCTGTGCTGACAGAGAGCTCAGAGCCTGGAGCCTGTTTCGGATTCTGTGTCTCCCTTTCTCTCTGACCCTCCCCTGCTCACGCTGTCTCTCTCTCTCTCTCAGAAACAAAACATAAAAAAATTAAAAATTAAAAAAAAAATCCTGTCTCTCTTCTTTCTCACCCACTAGAAAGTAAGCTCTATCAACGCAGGACCATCTCTTTGTTCAATGAAATACTTTCCAAACCACGCCTGGAACGTAAGATATAAGAGATACTCGAGTACAGAGGGAAGAGAGGGAGGGAAGGGGGGAGGACATTCCCAGAGCTCACCCAGCTAATGTCCTCAGACGCGCAAGCTGAGCAGATGAGGACAACTGAGGGACAGGATACCTAGCTGCCTTTCTGCGTCTTCAGATCTTCTGTAAGGCGTTTAAGTGGAATTGTTTAAAACTAGATCTTTTTTCCTTCAATGGCTTTTTTTTTAACTTTTTTTTTTAAGTTTATTTATTTATCTTGAGAGAGAGCACAAGCAGGGGAGGGGCAGAGAGAGGAAGAGAGAACTTCAAGCAGGCTCTGCTCTGTTAGTGTGAAGCCCAAGGTGGAACTCAAACTCAGGAACCTTGAGATCATGACCTGAGCCGAAGTCAGACGCTTAACTGACGGAGCCCCCCAGGCGCCCCTCCCTCAGTGGCTTCCATCTCACCCAGAACCGGACCCCTGCCTGCTGCAGACACTCCTACCCCCGCGCCCTCCCTGCGCTGAGCCCTCCGGGCCTCCCTGCAGCGCTGGCACTCATCACCCCTCTCTACCAGCTGGCCTTGGCAATGGCCACCAGCCGATCCTCCCTCCTCACCAGTCACAATGCAAGGAGCCACCCAGCCTTCCCCACCCACCCCACCTTGCACTGACTTCCCAGCATTTCCTTTGCGGTGACATGCGTAGGGTCTACGCCCCGTCTATAATGAAGTCCCTCCGGACAACAGACTTCTCAGTCTTGCTCGCTGCTGTGTCCCTCAGCCTCGGACGGGGGCTGACAGAGAGGCCGTGCTGTTACAGAATAGAGACGAGGAAGCTTCAAGCTGGGGAGACGCTTCAGGAAGAGAATTGCTGAAGAGGCTGGTTAGTACTCCTCAGTGCTGCGCCAAAGCAGTCACACAATCCTCTTATCGGGGAGTTTTCTGGAAACAGGGAGGGGCCTGTTTGCACAGCACACAGAGCTGACATCTGCTAAGTGAATAGGTGTTCAACTTTCACTGCATCTGTGGTGTTCACCTTCGTGGAATCTCCAGTATCTATCAGTTTATGCTTAAAAAATAATACGTGTGTATATGCAATTCACGTAATACGTACGTACTACGTGTGTATACAAATAGATACACAAACACACAGTCTTCAAGCCAAGGTCACACCTCTCTTTTGCTTTAAACAAACAGTGAAATACTGAATGCTTAATGAACGGATGACTGGAGAACGTTAGGCCTTTTTGGGATTAACAAGGCGGCACAGAATGCCCTGTGCAAACGTTGTGACAATTCGTGAAGAGGGAGAAGACGATCTTCACGATTTACTGATCCACAAACAAAGCAGAACGGGCCTGGTGAAGATGTCTCATTTCCCTTTCCTCTAACGTGGATGATACCTGCCAAGAAATCGTCTGTGGTGTTTTAGTTTTACTTGTAACTGAAATCTGCTCAAGTTTTTGGAAAAACACAAGGCCATTTACTTGTTTCCCACTTGGACCGCTCTGGAAAAGACCACCGTGTAGGTCAGCGCAAAACCAGGCGCCTCACGTAAGAGAATGGGTGGACGGCCCTGTTGCTCGCACGTGCCACCCAAACAGGGGAATTTTAAGATTGGACCGGATAAACCGTAACTGAGGGCTAAGACTGTCTTCTATTTAACTTTATAAACCTGTGTCTTTGCACATTAAAATACATACGACGCTGGCTGAACTGAATGAGGAAACTGAGGCCCTGAGGAACTAGGGGATTATTGCTACCGTCCAGGGTCATATAACTCTTCAGCCGCAACCGGGGATTGGGCTCCAATCCCCTGGCTTTCTCCCTCCCTCTTGGGCCCCTCCCTTCCTTCTTCTCTTCCCTGCTTCCTCCCCAGAGCTACCCTTTATCTTCCTTCTCTAGGCTTTAAAACTCTTTCCTCAGGGCACCTGGCTGGCTCAGTCAGTACAGCCTGCGGCTTTTGATTTCAGGATCTCAGGGTCATGAGTTCCAGCCCCATATTGGCCATGGAGCCTACTCAAAACAAACCAACAAAAAAAAAAACCCCAAACAACAACAAAACACATAAAAATAAAAACAAAACTTTTCCCTCATGTCTGCCTAGTGTTGGATTATCAGTTAGGACTATCAAAAGGTTAGTAATCCCAAGACTACCTCTACTCAAAATATATTTTCAGGGTACCTGGGTGGCTTAATCAAGTGTCCGACTTCGGCCCAGGTCTTGATCTCATGGTTTATGAGTTCGAGCCCCACATCGGGCTCTGTGCTGACAGCTCAGAGCCTGGAGCCTACTTTCGGATTGTGTCTTGGCCCCTCCCCCACCTGTGCTCTGTCTCTCTCTTACAAATAAACATTTAAAAAAACATGTGTATGTACCTATACATATATATACACACACACATGCTCCCCCCGCCTTACCCCCCCCCCCCAATAGAAAGGAACATGCCAACTTCTTACTCATTGACTTCCAGCTCCTGGTCATCAGAAGACTCATCTTCTCCCAGGACATTTTCAGACTCTGGCTGCCGAATGAGAAAGAAGAGAACTGTGCCCACGAGGCTAATCACTGTCAGGGCAATAAACACTGTTCTTCGGTCACTCTCTGGAGAAAAGAAAAAGAAGAAAGCAGATAGCACCGACTGCGCAAACAATTCCAGAGTCTGTACAGCGTTCAGAGGCTGTTTATGATCGTCCAGACATTTCCTCGTTACATGTCTACTTTACTGCATTGGTAAAAACCGCAAAGAACTAAATAGAATACCTCCAGCTTTGTCTTTCAGTTAAAGAGATACCAAGAAGCCAAAAGAAAAACAGTACAAGAAGTTCTTTAAATCATACTCTTTAAGCAAGGAAGCGCACAAAAGTCTAACGAGTGACTAGCAGGCTCATATGCAGCGTAACCTTCTTCTATACCTTGAGCTGTGGCTTGAAGCATAGGTCCCACACTAAAATCCTGGCTGAATACAATACAAGGAAAAACGTTACAAAAAAGTAAAATGTGAGAGGACTTAAGGCAGCAGGGTTCACTAGAATGGCTTGAACAAAGCAATAACAGATAGTTGTGTGGAACTATTATCCTTTGAACACGTCCAAATAAAGCAAAGTGGATAAAACAAACCTGATATGTGAGTCTTCCCTTGCCAAGCAAAATATATGTAGAGATTTCCAAAGAACAAGCTGGGGGAAGAAAAGGGAAGAGAGGATGTTGAGGACTTATTTCCATAGTTATAGTTTTTAAAGCAACGTTTCCATTATTTGTTAAAAAGAAGGGGGCGGGCATATATAATTTTAAAAGTATCTACCTGCCTAGACCGTTTAAGAGTATCAACTCCACCTTGACCCTTTTCTGAAAATTGTCACTGACCCAGATGGAATTCAGTCTCCTTCCACGTGACAGTAACCTGAGTCAGAGCCTCCTTCAAAGACCTGACTGGCTCTGAAACATGTGACGTACTGCCACTCTGGAAAGGATTACTTGGAAACAAGTTTATGTTACTTCTCAAATCCTGGATTTTAAAGAATCTCAGAAGGAAAAAGATCCATGATTTAGTTACCTGCATCTAACAGAAACATTATTTAGCATACTTTCCTAGAGAACAAACTTTTGACTTATACTCCAGTTTCTTAACATACACCCCCCCTTACTCTAAACATGTGTTCGCGAAACCTTACCAACACCGCAATTTTGGGCAATATCCGTGAGGGTAAATCCTCAGGACAGAGGCCGTCATAGAGTGACTGTTTTTGCTTTTTACTTAGGAAACATATAACATGCTGGATATTGCTCAGTGTTGATATAATTAGTCTCGTTTTTGAATTTATTTTAGAAAATTTATTTAGTTTCTCAGTAATCTCTCTACCCGACGTGGGCCTTGAACTCACAACCCCAAGATCAAGAGGTGCACACTCTATTGACTGAGCCAGCCAGGCGCCCCTCGCTTTTAAATTTTAATATACTTGTTAGAGCTATTAGGTGTAGCTCAGTGGGAAGGTGTGGTCTTTGGAATTCAGATAAGAATGGTTTATATCAGATCAATTACTGCACTGTTAAGCCTGTCTTCTCATCTGTAGAAAAGAGATAATTCTTTCTAGTTTCATGAGGTGGTGAGGATTACTGAAATTCAGTAATGAAGCCAGCAGTCCCTGCCTGAAATATAGCAGATGCTAAATACATTATGGTTAATATTATTTTAGCCATAATCATGAGTTCCAATGAGGTAGGTCCATGCGTTTTATGTAATTCCATAAAATTTTATATTTGTATCATATGCAGCTAAGAACTTAAGTCATGTAACATGGAAGATCTGAATTTGCAATACAACAAAGACCTAGAAAATGGTGTGACAAAATAATTAAAGATTAAGCTCCAGAAGGATCATTACCTAGATTGTAAGAGTGCCCAGAAAATTCCACTGTTTCTCCCAATAGTGTGCTCATCTGAATTTATTGTCAGGCAATTTCCTTGCGCTGTCCAAAGCACTAAAAGTCAAACCAAAAGATTATCAAGAGAATGAAATCACTTAGCTTTACACACTAAACACATGATACTCTTAAATAAATCCCAGAAGACAGAGTAAATAAGCATGAAGATGCTTACCGGCAGCTGCGATCCCAATGAAGACAGAGGCCGTGTAGAAGGACCATGGGAAAGGCTGGATAAAAACGGCAATGTACATGCTAAAATATAACAGGTCAACGTATTACAGTCAAACAATACCTTAAATAGAATGCCAATTATGCCTTCTAGGAATCAATTTTGAGGATTCGCTCTTTTTCTTTTTTTTTTTTAATTCAACCTGTAAAGGTCTTCTCCAGTGTTGGGAAAGAAAAGGGACAAATGTGACCTATTCATTTTTTTTTTTTTTTATTTCTAGGAGAGAGAGAGAGAGAGAGAGACAGCGTGAGCAGGGGAGGGTCAGAAAAAGGGAGTCACAGACTGAAACAGGCTCCAGGCTCTGAGCTGGCAGTCAGCACAGAGCCCGACACGGGGCTCGAACCCACAAACCGCGAGATCATGACCTAAGTGAAAGTCGGACGCTTAACCGACTAAGCCACCCAGGTGCCCCTATTCATTTTTATTTTAATATTTGAGAGAGAGAAAGAGGGAGAGAATGCGAGCAGGGGCAAGGCAGAGAGAGAGGGAGACAGAGAATCTGAAGCAGGCTCCAGGTTCTGAGCTAGTTGTCAGCACAGAGTCTGATGCGGGGTTAGAACCCACAAACCGCGAGATCATGACCTGAGACGAAGTCGGACACTTAACCGACTGAGCCACCCAGGGCCCCCGTGACCTACTCACGTCTTAATTTACTGTTTCAAGTTTGTAAGATCAGACACTTGAACAAAGGTTGGCAATCGGCCTTTGCCAACAGCTTAGCAGATGCTAGGACTGTAGTTCTACAGCTCAGAAAAAAAGTTTAGCCATTTGAATTCCCGTGAATCAACTTGATATAAAATAAAATCATTTCATGGGACGTTCTTTCCAACTCTCACAGAAAGAGATTTTTGGATGCTATTTTTACTGACAGTAAAACAAAAGCAAATATGTACACATCCCAGGACATTAAAAGAACGTGGGCATCAAGGAGAGAACAAAATCCCTAAAATACTGCCTGTATTCTATTCAATCTAAGTCGGTGGATTCTTTTTTTTTTTTTTTTTTTTTTAAAGTAATTTCTACACCCAGCGTGGGGCCTGAACTCACAATCCCAAGATCAAGAGTTGCAGGTCTACCGACTGAGCCAGCCAGATGCCCCCAAATCAACAAATTCTTTTCAAATATTACCTTCCTATGAGAGGTGCTGAAGGTATTTGGATTAAATGAAAGAAAATCATACTACTCACCTGTAAAATAAACCACTTGCAAACATAGAGAGCTGAGGTCCTACAATGGCAACCACAGACGGCGTAATCAAATTTGAAGCTGAGAACACTCCATAAATAATCGCCATGCTGTACACAGAACACATAAAAGGAAAAAACAAAACCCTTTGAATCACTGTCTCAAAAGTGCACTTTTTCAAATCTACTTAAAGTGTGTAGATGTTTTTTCCCTTAAGCATTCATTCCTTTAGTCACAATTTATAACACTTCTATCGTTAAGCTGAATCTCATAATAAAGTTTTCGCTTACACAAAATCTTGGGAGTCTCATCAAATTTCTTTGAATCAGCTTGTCTTGGACAGTATGTTTTTAATGCACTGGTAAATTATAATAAAAGCTAGCAGCGTGCCAAGTTTTTGTATATATCTTTTCTTTATTAAACCTGGCAGCTCTGGGAAGATAGTATTAGCATTATCCTCATTTTACAGAAAACTGAAACACCGGAGACTTAGGTTATTTGCCAAAAGTCCAGCTGGATATAGCTAGTGATTGGTGGCCCCAGGACCCCATGCCTGGAAAGCTCATTCCAGAGATCCCAGTCAACCAGGCTGCTCTATCAACTTAGCTTACAACTCCTGGCAACCGCGAAAAATTTCACTGTTATATAAATAGCAAGCACAGAGTTACCACTTGCTTAAAGTAGAACTTATTTAACTCAATATAATGGCCTCACTTGAACATCATTCAGCCACCGCAGACCCAGCCCTGGTACACGTGTCCTGCGGCAAAGTTTGACTAAAACCATTTGGAGGGTCCTGAATTCATTTACTAGCCTCTCCTTATAAACCCAAAGTATATTATTCTTTGGCTCCCACGAACCTCTCAAAAAGCAAACGTTCTTTGGAAAGTACACGAAGACAAAGCTCTGCAAAATACCGTGGTATCATGAATCACTTAGAAAAACGGCCATTAACACCACTTTATTCTCAACTATCACAAAGAAGATCAGTTTGGGAGAGGGAATGAAGAACCAAATAAGACTTAGGGGGGAGGGGGTGTTGGTCATCATCTGAGAGTCAATTACAGAGAAATTAAGAAGTCCGTACGTGTTTCTATCCGTACGCGTTACATTCCCGGCTTCGATCACAGCCAAGGCCTTTCTGTTTCATTTTCTTCTAAGACTGGGACAAAACGCCTTGACAAAAATCTAAAAGCTCCTGATGTCAGCATGTCAATCATGCAATTACAAAACCAGGAGGACCAACCGTTTCAAGAGCCCTAAAGCATCCTCGGTGTAGGATCAAGGGGACGGGACGTCACGACAATCCTGGAGTGCTTATCAAATGCCGGGCACCGTGCCAAGAGCTCTACGCGCATCATCTGGGCAAGGAGACTGGGCTCACGGAAGTAACTTGCCTCACGTAACGCGGTGATTAAGGCATGAAACCAGGATTTCAGACCTACTACGTAATTCTACCTGAAACCTAGATTCATCACCTTTATTCTATGACGTTCTCCCAAAGAGCCCAGGTATAGAGAAAGAGCAATCACTACCGATTCGATTACCATGCGTTTGCGGGAGACTCTAAGATTCAGGTAACGACTGTAGTATATAAAACAAAACCAATCATACGGTACGATACCTGGTATAGCCACTGCCGTGAAAGTCTGTGCTATTTAAGCTCCTGATGACCGTTTGCTGTGTGGAAGATAAAAGCTAATCAATGAGGACATTTTGCAGCCTCCCTCCCCATCCCCACCAAAGCTGGTCTCCAAGAACTGAGAATGGAGTACTCAGGAAAATAAAATCCAGGAGCTCAATGCTTGAATACTGTAAGTCAACTATGAGAGGAAAAAAGGGGCTACAAAACAGGAAAAGGCAAACCGATGACAGGGAAGGGGGTACAAATCAGCTATAACTATGTCTTGGGTTTGTTTGTTTTTTTCTCAATTCTCCCAGTACTAATGCAGACCTTAATATGGACAAGAAATAACAGGTCAACCTACAAACCCCAAGTCAGATCAGAGGAAGAAGCCGTGCTCTTGAACACGCCATCCCGACACAGTATTAAGGCACGTCTGACACATCAAATTAAACTTAAGCATAAAAAACGAGGAAGGGTAGGGGAGAAAAATAAAAGGTGCGACTTAAGCACGCTGTCCGATGTAATTAGCGTTTATTATCATTTTTTGGAATGCGTTACGGTAGGCACTTCAAAGGAGGGAGAGCAGATCCCGACTCACCGCCACATTTCCACAAGTTTGAAAGGCGGTGAACATAAACATAAAGGCGATCCCTAAAATAATAATGTTGAAAAGCTTTTTGGATTCCGGGGACATTTTGGCTCAACTCTGCCGAAGGTCAGCAGCGGCCCGGGGCGGTCAGCTCTCCTCGGGGCGAACCCGATGACAATCCTGGCGAAGGAAAGGAGGCGGTGAGAAGAGCAGACGGATCCAGGAGCAAGGTGCCGAGCTGTCAACTTCAGTTCTGGGGTCAGAATCCCCGGCCGAGGGGGAAGTTCTCCCCACGCGCAGTCAGGGCATTCCTAGGGTCCGATCCGCGCACGGAAGAGCCCAGCACCCCGAGAAGTGCCAACAACGCCGGGGCTCCAGGTTGAGGGGCCCGCAAGGGGGATTAGGGGGCCGAGGTGCAGCGGCCGGCGCGGCCCCGCCCGCCGGGCCCTGACTCACCGCGGGCCACGCGACCCGGTCACCTGACCGTAATCCTCGGCGCCGCCCGCACGGCCCGCTGGGAAATGTAGTCCTGCGCGGCCCGAGGCGGGAAGGCGCGCCGTGAGGGAAGCGGGGCCGAGCCTGCGCGCCCCAGCGAAGGAGGGGCTACAAAGCGGAGCCCAGCGAAGGAGTCGGGAACTGCGGGAGGGAGCCGGGAGGCGACGGAGCGGCGTCTCAGAAGGCTGGAGACAGCGGGGCAAACGGGGGCGGGGAGAAGAGGCACCCCCTCTGACCGAGGCCAGAACCTCCGGTGGAGGTCCGACCAGAAAAGCTCCGTGGAACTCGGATAGTGGCATGAAAAGGAGGCGGAGCCTAGAAGGAGAGTGCTTCCTGTCCCACCTGCCGGAGAGCGGCCGCACGGCCTCGCAGCCGGAAAGAGCGTTTCGCGGGCTTTCCAACTGCCCGCTGATTCCGCTCCCCCCTCCCGGCAACAGTGACTCCGCGCTTTTCGGCCCGCCCGCCGGGCTCTGCGCAGGCGCGCTGGGCTGGGGCGGGGCGCGTGGCCGCGGCGATGCGGGGCGGGGCGGGGCGAGCCAATCAGGGGATTCATTTCCGGGTGGCGCGGGCGCCATTTTGTGAGGAGGGCTATAAACGGACGCTGAGGCCGACCGCCCGCCCAGTTGTTTCTCAGCCGGAACGGGCTCTGGGTGGTTCGGTTGCGTCGCCCCGTCCGGCCTCTCCCAGCGCTCCCACGCGGGAGCCGACTGCCAGCGGCGCGGCGTCGAGCCGGTCTAGTCCGAGGAAGCCGCCGCCGCGGCCGAGCGCGCGGGCCCGCCCAGGGCGTTCGTTTGTCGGCGCGCAGTCGCGGCCCCCGGCCCAACCTCCAGGGCCATGAGTTACGGTCGCCCGCCTCCCGATGTGGAGGGCATGACCTCCCTCAAGGTGGACAACCTGACCTACCGCACCTCGCCCGACACCCTGAGGCGCGTGTTCGAGAAGTACGGGCGCGTCGGCGACGTGTACATCCCGCGGGACCGCTACACCAAGGAGTCCCGCGGCTTCGCCTTCGTCCGCTTCCACGACAAGCGCGACGCCGAGGACGCCATGGACGCCATGGACGGGGCCGTGCTGGACGGCCGCGAGCTGCGGGTGCAGATGGCGCGCTACGGCCGCCCCCCGGACTCGCACCACAGCCGCCGGGGCCCGCCACCCCGCCGGTACGGGGGCGGCGGCTACGGACGCCGGAGCCGCAGGTGAGCGGGGTGGGGGGGGAGGCCTGGGGGGAGCGGGGGCGGCGGGCGGGGTCACAAAGGTCCGCGGGACACGTGGCGGCGGCGGCGGGCGGGCGCGCGGGCGGCCGCGGCGGGGAAATGGCGTCCGGACGGGCGGCGCGGTAATGGCGGCCGGGGCGGGCGGGGCGCGCGGCCCGAGGCCCCGGCGGCCGCCCTGACGCCCCGCCCGCCCCGCCCCGCAGCCCTCGGCGGCGCCGCCGCAGCCGCTCGCGGAGTCGCAGCCGCTCCCGGTCCCGCAGCCGCTCACGCTACAGCCGCTCCAAGTCCCGGTCCCGCACCCGCTCGAGGTCGCGGTCCACCTCGAAGTCCAGGTCGGCGCGAAGATCGAAGTCCAAGTCCTCGTCGGTGTCCAGGTCGCGATCGCGCTCCCGGTCCAGGTCCAGGTCCAGGAGTCCGCCGCCCGTGTCCAAGAGGGAGTCCAAGTCCAGGTCGCGCTCCAAGAGCCCCCCCAAGTCTCCCGAGGAGGAAGGCGCGGTGTCCTCTTAAGCAAATGGTAATGTCCCGTGGGGATCCGAGACCCACGACCCGAACGCAAAGATGGGGTTCGCGGTAGTCTTTGATGAGCCGTGGTGATGGAAGAGGGGCTCCCGGCGTCGGGAGCGCTGCTGGGAGCTAACTCGGCTTCGGGCGTAGTTCGGAACAGCGGGGTCTGCAGAGAGGATGTGCGTGGAGCTTAGATAATAAGTGGCTGTTTCGTGAAACTGTTTGAGACCTATTGATGAAAATGACTATTTCTTGCTGTTTTTATCCAACGTCTGCATTTTCCCCTTTAAAGCTGCGGTCTCCTGTTTGATAAAAGAATATTGGCCAGTATTGCAGATTTTAACTGATTTGGCTGATCCTCCAGGGACCAGTTTCTGTGGGCGTGTATTGGAGCAGGTTTGTCTTTAAATGTTAAAGATGCACTATCCTCTTAGAGAAAACAATCAGTTCAACTATTGTTGTGCTGACTGGGACTTCATATTCTAATGGATGTGGCAAACGAATTGCAAAACGGAGCAATGAGCTTTTGGAACCCCCAAAAAGTTCACAGGTACTGCACTGGGTGGGGAAAGGATAGTGTGTCTTTAACTCTCAAATTGTTTGGTCCTATTTTTTAAAAAGGAAAGGGCCCTAAGTAGCTCGAGACATATAAAGTCTTTATTCTCTCAATTGCCAAATGTTTCATTTGAAAACGAAACATCTTAAAATAGACTGATTTTCTGATTTCAAGTTTTGGTTTGGATACAGTCCCTTTTTTTTTTTTTTTTTTAATTTTTTTAATTTCTTTTTTTTTTTTTTTAACCCCTCCCCTTATTTTTCACCTTGGTTATTTGGCCAACATTGCCTAAACACAAATTTGTAAAAACGGATGGTTAGCCTTTGTGAAAATTTCCTAATTGGGCCTTAAAAAAAAAAAACACTGACAATGGCCAGGTGGAACCTTTCCGTAACCTACTTGTTTCACCAGAGCCTTAGTAAGCACATGCCTGAAACTGAAACCATGTGCGCTCTCTCTCCCCCATTACAGTGAGGGAAGGTAAACTGAACTGTTTTCTTTTCAAACCTAGATGTGTCGACAAGCAACGTAACTAAAAGGAAGACTTGGGGGAAAAGGACCACAGCTCAGTCCATCCGAGAGAGTCCTTGGAACAAGCAACTGGCTATTGAAAAGGTTATTTTGTAACATTTTGTCTAACTTTTTACTTGTTTTAAGCTTTGCCTCAGGTGGCAAACTTCATTTTATGTGCCATTTTGTTGCTGTTATTCAAATTTCTTGTAATTTAGTGAGGTGAACGACTTCAGATTTCATTATTGGCTTGGATATTTGAGGTAAATTTTCCTTTTTGTTTATATAGTGCTGACTTTTTTTGTTTGAAATTAAACAGATTGGTAACCTAATTTGTGGCCTCCTGACTTTTAAGGAAACGTGTGCAGCCATTACACACAGCCTAAAAGCTGTCAAGAGATTGACTCAACATTGCCTTCATTCCTTAAAATTAAAAAGCTACAAAAGTTGGTGTAAATTTGTTTGTATATGTTATTTACCTTCAGATCTAAGTGGTAAATCTGAACCCAAATTTGTATAAAGACTTTTCAGGTGAAAAGACTTGATTTTTTGGAAGGATTGTTTACCAAACACAATTCTAATCTCTTCTCTTGTGTATTTTTGTGCACTAGGCGCAGTTGTGTAGCAGTTGAGTAATGCTGGTTAGCTGTTAAGGTGGCGTGTTGCAGTGCAGAGTGCTTGGCTGTTTCCTGTTTTCTCCTGGTTGCTCCTGTGTAAAGCTGCCTTGTCGTGCAGAAACAAATGGCTGTCCAGTTTATTAAAATGCCTGACAACTGCACTTCCAGTCACCCGGGCCTTGCATATAAATAACGGAGCATACAGTGAGCACATCTAGCTGATGATAAACACACCTTTTTTTTTCTTCCCTTCCCCCCCCCCCATGGTAAATCTGATCATCTTCATGTATGAACTTAAATATGGAAAATGTTAAGGAAGCAAATGGTTTGTAACTTTGTAAGTACTTATGACATGGTGTATCTTTTGCTCATGAATATTCTGTACTATAACCATTGTTTCTATAGTTTAATTAAAACGTTTTCTTGGTGTTAGCTTTTCTCAGAATATGTCTTGGTCTTTTTTCCCCCTATGTTTGAAAGACCTGTGCAATTATCTTTTGAACTGTTACTGACTGTTAAAAGTATGAAAGTGAAATGTTTAGTGGTTGACTTTTTTTTTTTATCATAAGTTAAAAAGTAGAAATGCCATCTCTGCACCCACTACCCCTAAATCAGTGCTCTCAAGTAGCACTTTCTGGAGGTTGTGGGTACCCTTTTCTGTCATAGTCTAATATGTGTCCTATTGTTGATTTTTAAAGAAAATCCAAGTCCTTTTTCTTACAGGTGTTTATTTTTTTCATGGCTTTGTAACCCATGAGTGTTGTCCAGGTGGCCCACCACAGTCTTGTAAGCCCAACAGATCTGACCATCTTCAAATCCAATGCTTGTACTCCCAAGAAGCTAAAATGGTCCCAGTCCTAACTGGCATGCCAGGTTGCAAATCAGTATTGACACTGTCCCAGAACAGCCTGTGTGTAGGTGTAATTCAGAGACTGTCCTTTTTTGCAAAGGAGATAACCAGCATTTCAACAGTATGTCTTCCTGGGAGAGCAGATTCTGCTATATCTTCCTTGTCTGCATCAAAAGACTCCAGAGGAATGTGGACACATTTCATATCCCACTTGTAGAGCAAAGCTTCAAGTGACCAGTCAGCACTGAAAAATAAATTTGTTTTTTTTGAAATCGTGCTTTTCCTGTTTTGTTTTAGATACGTTGCATTTTATTTTTAGTCTTTTTTTTTTTTAAATGTTTGAGACAGAAAACATGAGCAGGGGATGGGGGGAGAGAATCCAAGCAGGACCCGAATATGGGAGGCTCGATCTCCTGAGCTGTGAGATCATGACCCGTGTGGCAATCAAATTTAGCCCTTAAGAAAACAGACTAAACCAGGATTGTGCGGGCTTACCTTCTTACTTGGTAAGTAGACCACAGTTGGACCTTGGGGTTCTTTTGCATCAAAAAGTATACGGTAGTTAAGATGTCTTCAAAGTCTGGGAAGAAAGGGCTTCCTTAATAGAACTTAACATCCCCTTCAGCCAAATTTACTGTTGAGCTGAAAATGCTTACCTTCTGGTTCAAAGAACACATCAGATGCAAGAATAATGTCTTGTGGTGGCAGAGCCAGCAGGTCCTGACACATGTGGCCCCACGTCAGTCCCACGATGCGCACCTGTGGCAGGCGGTTCATTTCACAGCTCCGACGGCAGATTTCTAGGCAGTGAGGCAGCTCCGAACTATCAGACAGTGTTACTTCAGCGCCACATTTTGCAGCCATAATTCCTGGAAGGCTTACTCCGGCTCCAATCTGAGGAATTTAAAAGCTAGCATTTCAGAAATGTTCCTTAGCATTGCAGGGAAGTTGTGACATTAGTTGCCCTAAGTACAAGGTCAGGGAGTTGAGTATATTCTTGAGCTTATGTATATAAAATGTCCCGTGATTAAACCCTCCTTGAGGAAGTGACACTTAGGCTTTTGGAGTTGTAGAAATTAATTGTTGAGGTCTCTTCATTGGGTTGAGAGGTTAAGTCCCACACAGGGCCCTAAATTTTGCAAGTGACAATATTGCTTCCAACTTGCCATGTGGATCTCTGGCAGTTCTGTTGCTTAATACGCCTAAGGCAGTTTGGACACTAGTGTCCTTTAGTTCTCTTAACAGTCCATAAAGGAGCTCCTAATTATATGGGACACTGGGTCTCTAGAAGCTTGATGGGTGACTTAGTGCATACATAGCCATTCTGGCTGTTCCTACCAATTGTAGCCCCTTGAATGTGGCTAAAGCCCACAGATCTGCAACAGGGTTCATACTAGAGGGAATTTTCCAGTTGGGCCTTTGAAGAGACGCGTCTTAAGCACACTAAGTGATAACCAAGGAATGCCTTTGTCTATTTGGTTAAAGCACAAGTTTCCCACTTCCCAGTTTTAAGGACAGATGGGGAAGAGTCTATCTGAACGTCTACAAATTGGCCAGATACAGTATGCCAAGTGCCTTCACCCGCTCATCTACGTGGTTTTGCAAAAGCTCAGAGGTTCCTAGTAAATTTTGGATTTTTCTTCAGCCTTTGGGTTTAAGCATTGTACCATCTCTGTAAATTTGACAAAGGTTTATTTCTCTAAGCGGTTAGCAATCCCAAGTCGAGTAGAGTGATCAGAAAGAGTATAGGACATTTGAGATTTCCAAAAACGGAAAGGGCCATTTTTTGGGAGACTGCACAGGTCACAGGAGACCCTGACTGAGACACCTTGGAGAGATGGCCTTAGGGATTGCTTTCGATACCAAGATTCTAGAATTAAAATTAGTCAGTGAGCTTCACTTAGAATAAGAGTCAGCAAACTGTAAAGGGCCAGAGGATAAATATTTCAGTCTTGCTGGGTCTCCTGGGGTCTCTGGTACATGTCCCTTTTTCAAAACTTAAAATGGAAAAGGTATTCTTAGCTCACATAACTTACAAACTGGCCAAATCATTCCAATTTTAAAGTATTGAACAAAAGCCAGTAACCAGTACATAGACAAAATCTAGGAGTTTTGGAAGCCTCGGCGCTTGTACCTCCAGGACAGCCTTGCCCCGCAGAGATCTTCTGTGAAACCACAGGTACTGAGCCAGGACCACCGCACAGGGCCAGATGTACATTCCATACTGGAGATGCAGGACCTGAAACGAATGTTTTGTAGGCCAAAAATAACTCCTCTGCTGGAAGTTGGAATATTTATTTTTACAGCAATTACGGAGTGCCTGACGCTGGCATCTATTACAAAAATGACAGCTCCCTGCTGTAAAGTTCACATCCTCTGGGGCACATAAAACTGCAATACCACAGGATAGCCGCTCTTCATACACTCATTCATCCAACAAGCATTTATTCAGGGACTGAGTGACTTTGTGGGCTGTGGATGTAAGGCTCATGGAATATACCAGATACACACATACAGACCCTACTGGGAAGAGACAAGCCACAAGTAAGCAAACGTAGTTTTGGTGGGTGATAATGCTAACAAACAACAAAACCGGATGATGTGAGAGTGGTGGGGGCGGGGAAGAATGGGGAGACAGCGATCACAAGGTGGCCGTCCTAGATAGGGAGAGGGAATGATTCAGGCAAGGGTCCGGGACCGCAGAGAGCGCCCAGAGCAAGGGCACGGGGGCTGGGGACAGGGTTGTGGTAGCACAGAGGTCAGAGGGAAGGCAGAGACCGGACCTGCGCGTGGTCTTAAAGGCCAGAGGAAGTTTAGCTTTTATTGTAAGTGCGGTAAGAACGTATCAGAGGATTATAATCACAGGCAGTTTGGTAAGCTCCTGGGAAACAGGCTAGGGAGACATTCCAGAAGAGGTCTGAGAGCAGCTCAGTTCTGGGATTAGGTAGGCAGGTAGCATACAGAGCCTTTGGAAAGGCCTAGAATTACGAGCGAGCAGTGTTAGGGAAGCAAATTACACGGCTCACGCCTTTGGAAGGAGCCTGCCTGAGTTCAAGCTCCAGGTATGTAACTTACTACCTGTGTGACCTCACCTGTTATTCAACCTGTCTGTGCTTCAGTTTCCTCCACTACAAAACACTATCTCATAGGGGTGCCTTGGAAGAGCCACCGCAAACTCAGTACAGTGCCAGGCACAAAATAAGCACACAAAGTGGGCGGTTATTAAAAAGACTGCAAAACCGCAAGTCTTTCTGTTGCACCCTTTCTGCAAGGGCGTTGAAGTGGTCAAAGTACCAAAGGTGAAGGAACTGAAGATCGGAACTCAATCATTCAATAACCTCACCAAAATTTTAGTGCCTGAAACATGCTAGGCACTGGTTCTAAGTGTGAATAAAATGCCTGCCCTGGGGGCGCCTGGGTGGCTCAGTCGGTTAAGCGTCCGACTTTCGCTTAAGTCATGATCTCGCGGTTCGTGGGTTCGAGCCCCGCGTCGGACTCTGTGCTGACTGCCAGCTCAGAGCCTGGAGACTGTTTCAGAGTCTGTGACTCCCTCTCTCTCTGACCCTCCCCTGCTCACGCTGTGTCTCTCTCTCTCTCTCTCTCTCCTAGAAATAAATAAAAACATTAAAAAAAAAAAAACATAAAATGCCTGCCCTGGTAAATTCTACTCAGGATACATTAAAGGGCTTCTGATCACAGCAGTGAGTTAGCAGATCGGGATGTAAAGGGGTCTATCGTCTCATGGGGTACATCTTCACCTCCTAAATGCGGGAAGAAATCAAGTGGGTATTTCAACGTGAAGGCATTTGAAAGCACTTAGAAACGGGTTTCACTCAAGACTACCTCCTCTTACGCCATTTTTCATCTTTAAAATAGCGAATTTGAGTGGGGGAGGAGCAGAGAGCGGGAAGAGAGCACCCCAAGCAGACTCTGAGCTGAGATCACCACCTGAGCCCAAATCAAGTCAGACGCCCCTCCACAGTGTTTTGTTAAAATCAAAACACTGCCACGTCGAAAATGCTTCGAAAAAACGGACGCATAAGGTATTACTATTATTACTGAGAGTTTGGGGGCAGTTGTAAGCTGAAAGGAACGAGAGCCAACCCATTTGGATTGGGAGGGTAGACTTTATTTGGCTAGGGAGGGTAGACTTCCCGGTTCTAGACAAAGCTGAATGAAGAAGCCCTTCAACAAGATCAAAGGAAGTCCTCGGAGTCCAAAATGTCACTTTTCCGGCAGGAAATATTTGATGCCCAAGGCTCTCTTTCCTGGCAGGGCCCCCAAGTTTCTTACTTTGAGACTGCCAAAGGGCTTCCCACCACAAACCTTCCCGCTCGGAGGCCCTTCCTTCGGCAGGGTGGTCGCGGAGCCCGCCGCCGCCCCCTCCCAACACCCCCCTCCCTCCCCGGTGGGCTGAGAACAGCTCCTGCCGGGGGCGCCACCGCCGGGGGGCGGGAGGCGTCCCCCCGTCGGGTGCCGCTGCACGCACCTGCGGGACGCTGACCTCAAGCATCGTCCCCTCGGCCCCCCGGCCCGGCTCCTCTGAGAACCGAAAGCGCTGGGCGCGGACCACATGCCCCCGGAGGCCACGCTCGCCCGTGGGGGAGTCGGTGGCCCCCGGGCGGGCCGCGAGCAGCGGAGGGCGCCAGGTTGCCAGGCTGCGCGCGCGGGAAACCCCAGGCCGGCTGGAGCCACCTCACCGGCGCCACGTGGCCCTTCGCGAGCCGTGCCGGGTCGCTGCAACGCGACAGCAAAGGGCGGGGAAAGCACCCCTCGGGGGACCGTGTGGCCGGGCGGCAAGAAGTGCCCAGAGACCAGGCAAAAGAGACAGGAAAGACAGATGGCCTCGGAGGCTCCCACGCCGGAAACGGGCCGCGGAGGTAAGCGCTCGCTTCCGGAAGTGACGCACTCAGCGGAAGCGGAAGCGGGAGAGGCGGGACCGCAGTGAGAAAGCGCCTCCGTCGGCCTGACCTTCCCAACATGGCGGCGAGCCGGCGAGTGTGAGGGCGGACCCCGGAGGCGCCCAAACCAATGGCTCACCGCGAGACGCCGGGGGGCGGGGAAGACGGCCGCCGCGTGCCCAACCCGAGGCCCGGGAGGTGGTTGGGGAGTGAATCTTCTGGAAGGCGGCTTTAAAGGCGCCGGGCCAACGCGAAGGGCGTTCCGGTGTCGCTGTCGCCGCCGCCGCCGCCGCCTCCGCCGCCGCCTCCGCCGCCGCCCGGGCCGGGGAGGGCGCGCGTTGGAAGCAGGAAGCGAGCTTGCCGAGGTCGTCGCGGGAGCAGCCGGTACCCCCGCAAGATGAACCACAAGAGCAAGAAGCGGATCCGCGAGGCCAAGCGGAGTGCGCGGCCGGAGCTCAAGGACTCGCTGGACTGGACCCGTCACAACTACTACGAGAGCTACTCGCTGAACCCGGCGGCCGTGGCGGTGAGCGGGCCGGGGTCGGGGTCGCGGGCCGGGCACGGGCGTCTCCCCCGGGTTCCGATGGGCTCACCTGCACCCCGCGGAGGTCGGGGTCCTCGGGGCCCGGATTCCAGGGACCGCCTCCTGCCTCCCGCCCGGGGCATCTGGAAGCTGACGCCTTTGGCGCCCTCAACAAGGACTGTCGCCCCTAGACGCCTTGGGGCGGCGGGGCCCTCTGGGACCTGGCTGTCAAGGCCCGCGAGTGGGAGATGGCGAAACCCCCTTTTCCTCGTGGGGCGGCGCTGGGTGCGACGTGTCAGTCCGCACGCAGGTCCTTGTCCCTTCCTCTCCACCCGCCCTCCCTCACGCAAGATAAGCCGGAACAAGAATCTGGCTTCTTAGGTATGTCTAACTGGTCCTGGGGGACGCCGTTTTCTACCGCTGGACTTTTTGTTTTGTTGCCTTTTTTTTTTTTTTTCTTTTTCTTTTTTTTTTTTTTAACTAGATAGGTTTTTTTTTGATTCCCCCAGGATAACGTGGAAAGGGCAGACGCATTACAGCTGTCGGTGGAAGAATTTGTGGAGCGATATGAAAGACCTTACAAGCCCGTGGTTCTGCTGAATGCCCAGGAGGGCTGGTCTGCGCAGGAGAAATGGACCCTGGAGCGCCTAAAAAGGAAATACCGGAACCAGAAGTTCAAGTGCGGTGAGGATAATGACGGTTACTCAGTGAAGATGAAGATGAAATACTACATTGAGTACATGGAGACGACTCGAGATGACAGCCCCCTTTACATATTTGACAGCAGCTATGGTGAACACCCCAAAAGAAGGAAACTTCTGGAAGACTACAAGGTGCCCAAGTTTTTCACTGATGACCTTTTCCAGTATGCTGGGGAGAAACGCAGGCCCCCTTACAGGTAAAGTACCCCCCGGGGGTGAGGCCCATTGGCTCTTCTGTACAATAATATGTGTCATCTAAGCACAGTCAGCTAACCTTTCTCCAGAACAGTGAGTGGTTCTCCTTGGCTGCACATGGAACTTACTTAGGGGCTTATTGCTGCCTGACCAGGCCCTTCTGCTGCAGACTGGTTTCATTGGTCTGGGTTGCCATGTAGGCATCAGGATTTCAGAAGGCTTCCAGGTCACTCAAATATGCCAGCCGAGTTGAGTCACTAATCTTTTAAGGGAAATTAAAAAAAATTTTTTTATGTTTATTTATTTCTGAGGCTGAGACAGAGTGTGAGCAGGGGAAGGGCACAGAGAGAGGGGGAGGCACAGAGTCGTAGCAGGCTCCAGGCTCTGAGCTGTCAGCATAGAGCCGGACACGGGACTCGAACCCACAAACCTCAAGATCATGACCTGAGCCGACGTCGGATGCTTAACTGACTGAGCCCCGCAGGCGTCCCGAGGGAAGTTTTAATAGTTAAAGGCCAGTAGTAAGCCACGTCAGTGATTTTTCTTTTTTCTGTCCTGGAGCGCTCCAGGCACCATTCATTTAGCGATCCTGAGTAGCAGTGTTTGCGTACTCTCTGATATAGAGATCACATGATGTGCTTTATAAGACCCAGAGCTCACCGTTTTCCAGTGTGTGTGTGCATATTGTTAATTTACCCTTCATGTCCTGGACGTTTCCGCCCTTCAGGTGGTTTGTGATGGGGCCACCACGCTCCGGGACCGGAATTCACATCGACCCTCTGGGAACCAGTGCTTGGAACGCCTTGGTTCAGGGCCACAAGCGCTGGTGCCTCTTTCCCACCAGCACGCCCAGGGAGCTCATCAAGGTGACCCGCGAAGAAGGCGGGAACCAGCAAGACGAAGCTATTACCTGGTTTAATGTCATTCACCCCCGGACACAGCTGCCCACCTGGCCGCCCGAGTTCAAACCCCTGGAGATCTTACAAAAACCGGGAGAGACCGTCTTCGTACCAGGTATAGAGAACGGACAGAAAGTACGCTCTTTGATCTCAGTCAGCTGTCATTTTGGAGCCGAAGTAAATGCAGAAGGAGTCAGAGATCCCTCTGCGCGCTGACCCGGAATGAACTGACTGGGGCCCGCCTCAGACAGCGGCGTCCGCCGCTGTGTCCTCAAGTGCTTAGGGAGGTGCTGTCCACATTTCGTGTAACCTGAAGCTCTGGTGGCTGTCGGTGAACTTCCTGCATGTAAAGATGGTGCTGTTTCCATCCCTGGTAGTCACCTAGGGTCTTTGCGGATGTGCAGTGACTTGTGCGTATTTCTGCAAATTGGGTTTCTAGTACAGTGTAGCACTGCCTGGGTTGAGGCCGGAATAGGAACTCAGGCCCAAGAGGCAGGAAGTCCCATACCTGAGAACTACACTTTGTTCTCATAGATTAAGTGTCAAGAGCGAGGGTGTTTCATATTTAAGATAGGTATTCTTCTCTTAGAAACTGGAGAACTTATTGCTTTTCCAGTTTTTTTTTAAACCGTTTTTTCTCTTAACATTTATTTTTGAGAGAGAGAGAGAGACCGAGTATGAGTGGGGGAGGGGGCAGAGAGAGAAGAGGGAGACACAGAATCCTTACCAGGCTCCAGACTCTGAACTGTCAGCACAGAGCCTGGCTCAGGGCTCAAACCCAGGAACTGTGGGACCATGACCTGAGCCGAAGTCAGACGCCCAACCTGCTGAGCTCCCCAGGCGCCCCTGCTTTTACAGTGTTGATCACAGTGTTGGATCAACGGGAGTCCCCGTGCTTTTTCTGTAAAGGGCAGAGCGTAAATGTTTCAAGCGTGGGGGTGGGGGGGCCAGACAGGGTTCCAACTCCCTCACTTTGCCCTTGGAGCAGGAAAGCAGCCGCAGACAGGGGCTGAGCAGGCACCACTGTGCTCCAGGACAAGTTTACACGCATTGGTTGTGACGCCTGGATCAGGGGAAGCATTTACCCCTCTGGGTCTTCTGTCTCTGAGTCCCTCCCCGTAGATAGGAAGCCCCCCATTCGCGGAGTTTTTGTTATTCGTGATTCCACGTAGAACCAAGCCCCGTTTCACTCTTGATTTGTTGGATTCCAGGGGGCTGGTGGCATGTTGTCCTTAATCTTGACACCACCATTGCCATCACCCAGAACTTTGCCAGCAGCACCAACTTCCCCGTGGTATGGCACAAGACGGTAAGAGGAAGACCAAAGTTATCGAGGAAATGGTACAGGTGAGAGACATTTTCTTCTTCTTCTTGCTCCATTTCAAGGCGAAACAGAAAGAGTCCACCGCCGCAGGAACGTGTGCTGGTCTGAGGCCTGGGAGAGCTGGGGCTGCGAGACCTCACGGGCAGAGGACGGCGGGTCCAAGGTCAGGGCTAGTTCCCAGGCTGCTTGCCAGCCTCGAGGTGACAGCGTAGGACTGTGCATGTTTCATCAAAGCCAGTCAGTCAAAATACGGTCATAATCGGGTTGTTTCTCGTTTTTTGTTTTGTTTTTGGTTTTTGTTCTCCCTCCTCTGCCACCTGCCCCCCCCCCCCCAAAAGCTAGCACTTAGCAAAGGAAGCCATTTTGTTTGGGTTTTATTTTGGTTCTTTCTTTCTTCCCCTCCCCCACCCCCACTCAGAAGCATTATTCCCCTTTGAACTTATTACCTTCAGTTCTCGTGAGCGAGGTGACTGCCCTGGAGACTTAGCTCCTCTGTTTATCCACAGAACAGATACAGCACGGGCAGCGGCAGTGCAAGTCACCCCCAGCCACCCCGTGCCACTGTGTCCCAACCCTGACCTGGAGGGACCAGCTCTCGGGGTAAGAGCGGGGTCCTGGCTTGGTCAGCGCTCAGCCTGCCTGCTGAGAGGGCCAGCAAGGGTGGTGGCTGCGTTCTCCCCGGACTCTCGGGCACCCGAGGCCCGCTTACGTCATCCCACCAGCCGCTGTGTGCTGTGACCCGGTCGAACTGAAGGCCTTAGCGTACAGCAGGTGCCCTGCCCCAGGTTAGAGCGGACGCCAGAGCAGGTCCCTGAGGGGAGGGTTCCTGCCTCCGAAAGGCCAGTTCAGTTTTAGCTTCGAGCGAGGGGAACCCTCTGTTACTTGCCGCTGCTTGTTTCCCGTCAAGTCTCATTGTTGCCCCACTTACAAATGGAACTTAACTGACTGAGGTCACCAAACGCTGTGTCGTGGAAAGGAAGGGCTTAGGAAGTCCACTAGGAAAGGAAGAAAGAAACCAGCCACAACGAGGAAGAGAGACTTTTGCTCCCAGGTGAAAGAAAATGCAGCCTGACTCAGGGCCACTGTGCCCCACACGTGGGCACTGCGCCTGGCGCCTTTGCCGAGGGCACAGCGAGCCGCGTGCCGCTAGGTCGCCCTGCGGGAGAGCCCGAGCTCTCAGCACGTGTGCGCTCAGCACGGCCGGCACCCCCGGGCGCTCCTGAGCGGGACCGGCCTCCGCTCTGAGTCTCGGGGGGAGCGCGCTCCGCTGTGCTTGCCGGTCCCAGCGCTGGGAACAATGTCTCCTGTCCCTCAGGATCTTGAAGCAAGAGCACCCCGAGCTGGCGGCCCTGGCCGACTCCGTTGACCTCCAGGAGTCCACGGGCATTGCCTCCGACAGCTCCAGCGACTCCTCCAGCTCCTCCAGCTCCAGCTCGTCTGACTCGGACTCAGAGGTGAGGCCCTGCTCCCTCTCCGGGCCGCCCAGGCTGGGCGGCTGCTGCCCCCCGCCCCCCTGGCCGGGACAGGACACAGAGCTGCTGCTTCCGAGGGCCACGGCCGCCAGCGTCCCTGCTGTGCGGTGAATCTTGCCCAGTTTATAGCCCTGCGCTCGCGTGGGGGTCATTACAGTAACTTTGGGAGGCAGAAGGAGCGTTCGGGGACTTCGTTAAGTAAGCGGCCCGGGATCTCAGAGCCAGCGAGCGGCAGCGTGGGCCTGCGGACTCGGCGCCTTGCGAGCTCAGAGCCCGGGCTGAGAAGTTTCCCCCTGGGTGTAAATCCGGAGCCCAGAAACCGCGCAAGTCCGGCGGCTTGTTAAAAGCTGATGTCGTTTTAGGGGAGAGGGACCTGGCTGTGTCCTCAGCAGATGAAAGTCCCAGCTCGCCACTCTGCATAATCTACCGGTTTGGCGTTCCTCGGGGGACAGAGGAGCGTGACCGTGCAGGGCCACGCGCCCTCGCTTTCCCCCTCGGGGTCTGTGTTCGAGCTGACTGTAGAATGGCCTCAGAGCACGTCTTGATTCTAAACAAGCCTCCCGTCGGGAGCGCTGGCCGGGCCCCTGGCGTCTGGGGGCAGTTGCCGGGCTTGGGGAGCCGGACACCCCTCCGGGGCTGGGCACTGGGGCCGCGTCGCCTCTGGGAGAGCTCGGACAGCCGTGCCGTGTCCTGAGGGCGGAGGCCTGTTGACCTACAAAACGGGTTGCATCTGGTTAAAGTCCTTTTCTCCTCCCACGTGCAGTGCGAGTCCGGGTCCGAAGGGGACGGCGCGACGCACCGCAGGAAGAAGCGGAGGACGTGCAGCGTGATGGGGAACGGGGACACCACCTCCCAGGACGACTGTGTGAGCAAAGAGCGCAGCTCCTCCAGGTGACCACGCGTGGCCGCCGTCTGTGCAGGAGGACATGGCACACGAGGGGCAGGGCCCTGGGGCGGGTCAGCCTTGTGGAGCTGCGGCCGAGGGAAGGGCCGGAGAAGCCGGAGAGCGGGGACACGCTCGGGATAGGAGGCCGTTCGCTTGGCGTTTGCTGCAGGAGCTCTTTTCTCTGCGACCAGCGCGAGTTAACGTGGCTTCTCTTACGCGTCAAGGCGAGAATCTGTGTGGATGGTGCCAAGGAACCCCTTAATGTTATTTAATAAAAATTCAATCCATTTTATATCTTCGCCATTTTTTCCCCTTGAAATTACCACAAGCCTCCCCTTGGTGCTGCTCTCGTGGTCTCGGGGGAAAGCTCGGGCTCCGCCGGGCTGTGCCCTCGGCAGGGAGGGGCTGGTTGCCGCGGTCGAGTTCCCCGCTGCCTCTGAGAGCCTGGGGTGTGGCCTGTGGTTTCCCCCACTCTGCCATTGTCGCTTGGAGCGCTCCCGCCGAGTGAGACGGCAGCAAAGAGCTCAGGTGTTTTATCGGGTCTTGTCATGTCTGCCGTGTTTGGTCCCACCGGCTCGGGTCTCCGTAAGCTAACGCTTAGAATCACGAGGGTCACCTCTTTGCCAGCAGCGGCCCTGTGCTGGGCACCCGACGGGCTCACGGGGAAGGTTTGGTGGCGCCCGTGCTCCCCGGGGCTTCGGATCCGTGAGCCTCTTCTCCTGGGGCTCGTTGCGGTGCACCGGTGGTGACGAGGGAGGTCTCGGGAAGGTGGCCTAATACCGAAGCCCCCACAACCCTCACGTGCGCGGAGCCCTGGCCTGCCGCGGGCGCCCTCCTGTGTCCTTTGCGTCTCCGCGCGGCTGGGCGCTTCTTCCGTGTGTCGGGAAAGTGTAGCACCCACGTTCCTTCCCGTTTGTTTCCCTCTTTCTCCGCGGTCACAGAATCCCACGGGAAGCTCAGGTGTCCCGTCCACCTGAATTCATGGAATGTGCATTTCTCAAGCCAGGTGTTCTCTTCACGGTCACTCTCCAGTGTCTCTTCTTGCCTTCTTAAGGCGTCTGTCTTGTTACGGCCTGCCTGTGACATGTGACATACTCATAGGAGAAGGGAAGGGGGTCGGGACAGCCCTGCCCCTCGTGCCGCGGGGGGGTCCCGGGGCTCGGCTTTAACATTTCCTTCCAGCTTTGCGCCGGCTCTGCCGTCTACATGCTGATCACAGGCGGTTGTACTTTTCCTTGGCAGGATTAGGGACACTTGTGGAGGCCGGGCTCACCCCTGAGCAGACACAGAGACTGTCCCTGAGGTGGCTCCTGCGTACGCGGTTGGCGGCCACCCGACTTGCTTTTCACGTCTTCTGCTCCCTCCTTCTCCTCTGTCTTCTTTGAATTTGGATAATCCTTCTCTGGTCCCAGCTTCTGTCTTCGGTCAAATGCTGTTTTCACTGCTTCCTAAGACTAGATGGCCAAGAAGTTGAAAAGCTCACCAGGCTTGGCGAACCCCGAAGCGCCAAAGGCCCGCGGGCCGTCGGGTGAGAAGGTCTGTGCTGCCTCCTTTAATCCGCGCTGCTCTGCCTCGAGGCCGAGGGCCGTGACCCGCTGACTCGCTGCGCCCGATCCCTCACCGATCGCTGATGTGGAGCCTCCGCCGTCCAGGCACACGAGCGGGCCCTGAGGGGCAACTGGACTCAGACTTGTGTGCGAGCCAGTTACACGAAGAAGCACCGCACGGGTGCCCCCTCCCTGTCCGTCACCCTTGGTCGGGAGCCGCACTCAGTGGTAGCCACCCAGCCCTGCACACGCGGCCCCACTCACCACTGCGAGCGCTGCCCTGTGACACGTTCCCTTCTCTCCACCATCAGAGAGCCTCTTACATCCCAGCGGTGTTTGGGGGAGCGATGACACGTCAGGGGTTCACGTGGGAACAGAGCCTGAAAGCATTCAGTGTGTTCTGTCATGGAACGTAGGTGATGATCAGGGCCCCCTTCTAACAGGCACGTCCTGTCCTTCCCTACCCCGTGACCCACGCCGTAAGAGACGTCACGATGAGCGTCCCTGTTTGACCAGCAGACATGTCTGGGCTGCACGTCTGGAATGCGTTCGTGTACGGTGCTCCTCGTCTCCAGGCTGCTCAGTAACTCCGGCAGGGATGCTTGGGGCTCGGATCGTGGGTTCCGTGGCCCTCGTCATTCTTACCTGCTGCCCTTAATCCGTCCCTAAATTCAACTAAAGTTAACAGTAAGAGGGGGCTTGGCAGGGATGCGCTCAGCCAGAAGCACCAAGCAACATGCCCTGTCCTGGGTGGCAGTGTGGGCGAGGGCATTAGCAGCCAAGAGGGCGGAAGGAGCTCTCACTGTGGGCCTCCTGAGGAGCAGCGAAGTGAGTGCACGCAGCCCGGGGTCGTGTGCTGTCGCCTCCCCCAGATACCTCCCGAACGTGGATTCGATCTGGGGAATCCATGGCTCTTCTGTGCAGAGGCTGCATTTTTAACAGACTGGTTCTCATTTCTCGACACTAGGCCGGTTGTGTGGCTCTACTCCTGGCGGCCGGGCCCCGGCTTGGTCTTAGTTTTCTGCATCCTCAAATGCCGATCCAAAAAAGTGGCCAGATTGGACGGAGAACATCCGCCGCCGTCCTCAGCATTGGCACCTGTCGCCTGCCCTCCTTTCCCCGCCGGGCCACAGGCTCAGGCGGCCCCGGTGCCTGGGTGTGTGTGGCCATGAGTGAAGTCAGACACAGAACTTGTAATCTGTTTGCATTAAGACCCAAATGGCATTTCCCCTCCTTCTTTTTAAGATTTTCTTGCCAGCTTCAAAATGCTTTTTTCTTTCCCCAGAATTGCTACGGGGCTATCACACCTTGCTCTTAATTTCATACCAACTTCCTTCTAAACCTCCTTTTAAAGGAAAATCCACAAAAGCAAAAGGCTTTTTGCCGCCAGGGGGCGTAGTGGGGCACGTTTGCAGTGGCCACGACAGGGGACTTTGAATTGGAGAGAGAAGCCTTCCCCTAGAGGCCAAAGGGCGGGTGAGTCCTGTTGACAGACAGCACTCAGAAATAAGGGACCCAGCTCATGTGACAAGCCCGCAGCCACCTCACCTGAACACAGATTACATGCAGCCATTTGGCTCTCGCCGGCCCACAGATGACCACGGGCCAGTCTTGTTTTAGCCAGGCCGGGATTCAGCACCTCCCACCCCACCCCCCTCACTGTCACCGTGGGCCAGCCAAACACACCAGTATGGGAAATAAAGCAGGGACAGGGTGCAGAAACCGTGGAAGGGAGTGGAGTGATGGCCGGGCGCTCAGGACAGGGTTGAAAGTGGGGACCGGGGCCGTCTGTTCTGACCTTAACCCTTCTGCCCACGTGGCCTGAGCTGCCCCTCCGCGTGCCGTCAGCAGTAGTGAGGCAGGGAAACCGCGGGAAACTATTTCCAGGGATTCTTCAACTTAAAACCAACAAGCTGGGTCCTGGAACAGGGTTCTTGAACCATTAACGTCTGATAGGAGCGGGGTTTGGGGGCGGGGGGAGACCCAGGCTTCGGGAGTGAGCACCAAAGGCCCTACCATGAGGCGGCATATCCAGTGCCATACACAGGTGTCTCTGGGGTCGTCAGTAGTGCTGGGATATTCAGGATGACACCTTTGAGGGGAGAGCCACCAAACGCAGGGACACTGTTCACATTTGGCTCAGGCTTGCAGATGCCCATTGATTAGTCGTTCAAGCCTTCAGCCTGTGAGTGAGTGCCAGCCAGCGTCCTGGTGCAGGAGACAGAGCAGTGACAAGCCCAGATCCCTCCCCTCGTGGAGTTAAGGGACCGTGAGTGTGTCGTGGTTCCCAAGGGTCATTGGTCGGGGTAGGTAGAGTCCAGCACGTCCATTTCCACGGCCAGGAAAGCAAGTTCAGACCTTACAAAATTCAAGTTTATGAGGTCTTCATAAAAGAACATAAATAACATCATAGCCGTGCCCTAAGTGTTTGGTTTCTCTCTCTAAATTAGTGAAAGATACCTAAGGATCAGCACGAAAGTTGCTGTACGAGTTGCTTTCTGAACTTTGTAGAGGTTGAGCCTGGATGTGATTTAGGACCTTAGACAAGCGTGTGGGACGGGACAGGAGTTTTGCAGTAAGTGTCGTAAAAAGTGCTTTCTAAGGACGTAGGTGTGTAAGTGCACAGCCGTAGGTTCCTCGAATTGTGTGTAGTGTTTCCACAACCAAGTCATTTGTCATGTGTGCTGGGTCCTGCCGATGCCTCCCCGTGGAGTCCGGCTTCTCCTCACACCCCTCCCCACCTTCCGTCACGGTGTTCCGCTGATCCACATTCTGCGCAGCAAAACTGGACAAACCTTGGGCCCCGGCCCCTCGGGTGGTGACTCTCGTCGTTAGTTCAGAAACGTGAGACTCCTCAAGTCCCCTGAGCACTGGCCCGGCCTGCTGTCTCCAGGGCGACTGGACGGTGCGGAAGGACGGGGACCGTGCGCTGAGCCCTCAGCCTCCTGCGGCTGTCACCCACACCCAGCAGCTTCCCACGTCAGCTTTCATCTCGCGTGGGCCCCGCCACCAAATGCCTGTGGCTCTGCCATTTGACTGGTATTTTTAACTTTCACTTGGATGAAACTTGTTCATCATTTTAAATAAAGCAACTTGATTTGCACTTGGGTTTTTTGCATTGTTTTGTTCCTGTTTCTCTTCGTTATTCGCCTGATAGTTGACACCGAATGTGACCGAGTTTGCACAGCGGGCCCTCTTACATAGAAACTTTGAAACAGCGAGGACAGGGGACAAGAAAGAAAACCCACCTGGGCTGAAGGTGCCCTTGGGGTCAGAAGCCAGCAGCAAAGACAGAAGCCCCACTCCACGTTTTGTAGTGAGGGGGTGTTTCTCATCGGTCACCCCTGAAATTCCTTTGCCTGTACCCTTCCCGGCAGGGATGAAGCTTGCCTTTCGCCTGTTGGTTGTAACCAGGCCAGGAGGAAGCCTGAGCGCATACTCGCATCTTCCCTTTAAACTGCAGTCCATCTAGCTTCTCGGCTCCCACCAGATGTCAGCTCAGGCCCTGTAATTTTTCCCAAAAAGCAGTAAGTGTATCCTAAGCAAAGACCGGCACCCTGATTTTTCAGCTGTTACCTGACAAACTCCGTCAGCCCCACGCTTATTGGGAGCGCTCGAGAAATAACGTTTTGGGCTACAGCGAATTTGTCTCACACACACTGTTCAGCAACAGAGCCCCAGAAGGACCTGGAGAAACAAAAACAGTAGACTTCCCTCCATTCCACCTTCCAGAATTACTCAAAAAGGAGAAGCCGGTAGGGGTGCAGAGTTGACCCAAGGCACCTGGAGCTGAATTCCAGAAACCAGCCTTTGGGGGGCAGCCATGTTACAAGGCTGCTGGGTCTCAGGCCAGAATGGGCATCCCACCAGCCAGCTCGGGCAGTGTCCTCTGGAAAGGCCGTGGACATGGCCGGAGAGTGGCCGGGAGTGAGCGGGGTTGGCCTCCGCTTTTCACCGTCTTGCAGGCTGTCCAGAGCCACGGTTTAGACGAGCCTTCCGGCCCTACTGGGCCTGGGCATGCCCTCCCCCGCGGGCGGTCCCCGAGTGCTGTGAGATGGCCTTGTGTGCCGGGCGGAAATGCGGCCGAAAACGACGGTAATCCAAGGGCGCCCGTGGAATGAGTGTTGCAAACTGGTTTTCAAAACAAAAATCTAAGCGCAAGGCTCCGGGGCCCGGGACGGGGCTAGGTAGGGCTCGTCTGGCCTCGGGAGTGCCGCCCCAGGGGTCAGGCCCCGGGTCCCCCAGCATCGGAGTCACGCCCCCCGGGGGGGGCAGGGGGCGGGGCGCGGCGGGGGCTCCGCCCCGGGGCGGGGCGCGGGCGGGGCGAGGCCGGCTCCCTCGGGGTCCCGGCGGGCTGGCACTCCGGCGGCCGCGGCGCGATGGAGGCGCCGGCCGAGCTGCTGGCCGCGCTGCCCGCGCTGGCCACGGCGCTGGCGCTGCTGCTCGCCTGGCTGCTGGTGCGGCGCGGGGCCGCCGCGAGCCCGGAGCCCGCGCCCCCGACCGAGGCCCCCGGGACCCCCGCGCTGCCCGGCCCCTGCGCCCCGGAGGCAGCGGCCGCGCCGGAGGGCCCGGGGGAGCTCGAGGGCCCAGGGGAGCGCGCGGCGGCGCCGGCGGAGGCGGAGGAGCAGGCCGCCGAGGCCAGGCAGGTACGGACCCGGCCCTCCCGGGCACCCCCTCCCCACCCCGGGGCCCCGCCCCCTCCGTATCCCGGCTCGGGCGGGGCCGGGGACCGAGGCCGCAGCCTCGGGCCGGGCGGTCCCCGGGGAGCGCAGGGCCCGCGGCCGGCAGGGAGCGAAGGCCCCGCCAGCAAAACGCGCCCTCCTCCCCCGTAAGTGTCGCCGAGCGACGAGGCTGTCGGAGTTCTGTGCGCCTCTGGCGACCCTCTCGCCGGCCGGGCGCGGGTCACACCCACCCCTCGCCCCGCACCCCTCCGGCGCACCGGGTCCCGCATCCACGTGCGTGTGGCTCATTTCTGAGGTCTGCAGTACTGAGAGTTGTCTCGATAAAGAAAAAAAAATAGTCGCACTTGGGGGTGGGGGGGGGAAGCTGGCTTTTCTTTTTAAGCCAATTTGAAATCCAGACTCGAGTCCTTGATGTCTGGAGTGAAGCGCATAGGGTGGGGCAGCAGGAAAAGGCACTGCACATTGCGGTCATTTTTATTGTCGTTTTCAAACTGCACACGTGCTTTGGCGCATCTCCCCCCGGGGTTGTATGGAGTGAAGGGGCAAGATAAAGCGCCCCCCAGCACAGCTCAGCACCCCAAACTGGCTCTCCTGCTCTGCCCCAACCCCCCCTCCGTGTGGTCCATCAGCTTTGGCCTGACGGTGCCACCTTGCTTCGGGACACCCAGAGAGATATGCACTCATCCATCCAGCCCCATACACTTTTCCCAGTGCTGCTCTGTACATTGGAAACATACTTGCAAGGCATGAAACCCACATTCCTGGGATTTCCACCCCACCCCCACCCCCGGGGCCCCTGGAGGCTACCACCCAGCCCCCTCCCATCAGAATGAACCCCCCAGCTCCTCTTGGAAGGGAAGATAGACCTCCAGAGCAGTAGAAACTGACCCGGCTGCTGTAGTGCCTTGTCAGTCAGTGTGTCTGCCAGGCCCATTCTGAATTTTGCTGGACACAGTGGTTCACACTGGAGAGGGCCCTTCAAGGGAGAAGGCAGCGAGGCTGGGCCCCAGCGTTTCTCTTTGCTGAGTAAGTGTGCTGGACCCCTCTGAGCAGGCGCTTTGTTTGACAAAGTGGGTGACTAATTGTGTCATTAGAGCGGATTCTAACCAGCCTGCGAGGGCTGTTGTATTCCTCCCGGAGAAGACCGGGGCTCCGCTTTAACAGGCCCTGCTGTTCGCGCTGACCTCATCCGTGAGGATGGCAGGTGGGGTTTGGACCTGTGCTGAAGCGTTAGGTTCGCGCCCGTATTTGGGATTCTGCCTGCACTCACGGCCTCCTGGGAACAGGGGCGGCGAATGGCTGTTCTCAGCCTGCCGCTTGTTCTCAGCAAGTCCTGCTCCCAGCTTACACAGTGGCCCTTTATCACTTCACAGAAAGTTCTAGACTGAAGTTTGCAGCGCCTGTTAGTGGTGTCCAGTCATGCCTTGGCCCTCTGGGTTACAGCACCCAGGAGAGAGCTCTCTGCAAGGCCTGTGGACCCTCAGCAAGTCGAGATCTGGTGGGACGGGCTCAGTGCTGCTGGTCGGAGCAGCCAGAGCACAATTTGCCTCTGGGGAAAATGCCCGTCCTGTGGGGGGTGAGTGGGTGCTTTGAAGGACAAAGCACATGACGGGGCTTCACACGCGGGGCAGCTGCCGGATGAGCCTGAGTGTCCATGCTCCCACTGCGGCACCCTGTCCCCAGATCATCCCGATGCGAAGAGTTATGTTGATTGGAGTCAGTTTCCTCACTCAGAGCTTCTGCCTTCCCTCGTAGATTTGGGTCCCCAGATTTGGGTCCCCAGCCGTTGCTGAGCTGCCCAGCCCCCCTCAACGCCAGCTGGCAAACACTAAATCAGTGCTGTGCCTCAGGCCCCGGGATCAGGCTCTGGGGAGGGGGGAGGGGACACCTATCACTCTCTCCCGCTACTCTACCTTCTTAGTGGTGGGATTACCCCTGGAAGAAGCTGTTGAGAAATTGTCTGGAAGTGGACTGGGGCATTTTCAAGAGCAGGTCCCACACTACTTGCTTTTGATAATCATATTGTGGAGCCTGGAGAGCAGGCGGAAGGACCCTGGGGGGGTGGGGGGGTGTGTAGCCACCTTGCCTGACTAATGGCAGTTCTTCTGATCCAATCATCCTCTGCTCTGCCAGGCCTGTGGGGCTCAGGGCAGCTGCTGCCTTTGACTCACAAAGCTGATTATTGAGAAGGATCCAGAGCCCAAGGAAGCTGCCTCTCACTGCGGCTGTGGGTCATTGGGAAGCGTCCCCACCGCGCTGGGGAGCAAAGTAGCATGATGGGCTAAGACACTGAAGACATGGGGGGTGATCCGCCAGCCAGGGCAGGGAGGCTGGGCAGAGGGCAGAGCTCTATTATTAGAACCTCTTTCTTGTATCTCCTTGGGGTGAGCGTAGGGTTGGGCAGCAGAGGAAGCGTGCAGGCGTGCCACACCCTCACAACGAATCATGGCCAGCGATGTCAGAAACAAGAACTGGCCCCTTTGAAGGCCAGGAAACAGTGCTCTTTGGTGCTGATGTATAGGTTATAATTTTAGGATCACCAGGCTTCTTACCTAACAGAAGTGTGGATTCCAGCAAGACTATGTCGTAGGATTCCCAAACAGTGGTCCAGGTGAAAGTCAAAGGTCACTCAGACAGTAACTAGAGTTAGGTTTGTGCCAAAACTCAGACTTCTCAGTGCTCGGGCCATAGCTCTGCTCAGCAGTTGAGTGGGGACAGGGTCCCCAAACACAGGACAGGCAGGGACACTCTTCTAGATTGAAGACCAAAGAGACAAGTCAGACAAACGGAATGCCCGACCGACCCTTGATTGAATTCTGGGTGGGGGTGGGGAGCCATAAAGAACATCTCGGAGGTAACTGGGCTATGTTTCAAATGAATGGTTTATTGGATTATTTTATTGTGTCCATGATCAATTTCTTATGTGTGATGCTGGCGTTGTGGTTATGCGGAAACATGTCCTTGTTCTTAGAATGCTGCCCAAGCATTCAGGGGCGACATATCTTGATTCTTTTTTTTTTTTTTTTTTTTTTCATTTGCTGTATTTATTGAAAAAAATCCACATGCAAGTGAACTCACACAGTTCAAACCCGTGTTGTTCCGAGGTCGACGTATTATGATTCTAATAGTTACACACACATGCACGCGAGGTGGGTGTGTATATCTAGAGAGGATGGAAAGGTAGCCAAATGTTAAGAATTGGTGAGTCTGGGTGAAGGGTACGTGAGTTCAAAATTGTTTAATTCTTACAATTTTTCTGTAGGTTTGGAATTTCTCAGAATACAGTGTTGGAAAGTATACCTATCTTGAAGAGCACTGAGAAACGTATAGAATTGTTGAATCGTTATACTGTGCACCTGAAACTTTTGTAACACTGCATATAAATTATACTTGAATTTTTAAAAATCCAGTGCTGGAAAAATGAGAGGCCCCTCAGGAAGGGGCTTGGTTTTTCAGACACTCAGGCTGTGTTCACTGTTGGGTGGGAGTCCAGGTTCACCTCCTTTTTTTTTTTCTTTTTTAAAAGTTTTATTTATTCTGAGACAGACAGAGACAGCACGAGAGAGGCAGGGGCAGAGAGAGAGGGAGAGAGAATCCGAGCAGGCTCTGCCCCCAGAGCAGAGCCCGATCCGGGGCTCGAACCCACAAACCGGGTGATCATGACCTGAGCCAAAACCAAGAGTCTGCTGCTTAACTGACTGAGCCCCCCAGGCGCCCCCACCCCCCTTCACCTCTGACATTATCCTGCTGTTAGGTCCGTGCTGTGTCCCCTACCCTCACCATCCTTGTCACCACAGGCACGCCCACCCCCCCAACCCCGGCACACCAGAGCCCGCAAATGATTTAGGAGCAAGTGAATCCCCTCCCCCCTCAACCATCCTGACTGTCGTGATGCCAACATGGCTCCACTCTCTGTTCTCTTAACAAAAGCATGGAAGCCAGCGGACAGAGGGTTTGGCAGTTGCTCATGTCACTTTGGACTCTTGTCTTAGTCAACTCAAGCTGCTAAAACAAAACGCCATGGACTGGGTGCCTTAAACACGAGGAACCTATTCCTCACAGTTCTGGAAGTTGGCGAGTCCAAGATCAAGGTGCTGGCCAATTCAGTTCCTGATAAGAGCCTGCTTCCTCGTTGAGGACAATCACCTCCTTGCTGTGTCCTCATGCGGTGGAGAGAGAGCTCTGTGGTCCCTTCCTGTCTTTTAAGGACCATAATCCCATCGTGGAGGCCTCACTCTCAGGACCTCATCCAACACTAATGACCTGAAAGGCACCACCCCCAAATACCATCATGGGGCGGGGGGAGGGTTAGGGCTTCAGCATATGAGCTGGGGGTGGGTCCACAAACATTCAGCCTGTAACAGGTCTAGTGATTTGCTGGGAAGGAAACTGGAAATAATCCAAATGTCCGTTAATTAGGACACTGGATTAATTAGCAAGTTGGTAGAAGTAGCGCAGAACACAAAACAGTGTGTTCATAGAAATTGCAAAGATGAGCATGGGCGAACAGGAGACGGTGTGCAGAGCTGCGGACGAGTCTGGTGTTCAGCAGCACGAGAGGGTGTCTTCTGTAAAGTCATTGCAGCTCAGAAGCCTTCTTCCGTGTGAGAAAGAAGCCCAGGCGTTTCCTAATGGCTCAACTTTGTTCTTTCCTTCAGAGATAGTCTTATTTGCACACAGAAAATTTAGCTGTCGGAATTTTCTACTTTGTGGGAGGTGGTAAATTTGTAAAGAATATATATATATGTATGTATGTATATACATTTATATATAAAGAAGATATATATTTTATATATAATATATATGTTATATATAAATGTATACATTATATAATGTATACTTTTATATATAACATATATACATTACATGTAAAAATATATAACATATATACTTTTTAAAAGAATATATATATGTATTTGTTCTTTTTAAGAGAGAGTGCACTTGCAGATGGGGGAGAGGGGCAGCAGGAGAGAAAGAATCTTTTTAAAAATTTTTTTTAGTTTTTTCATTTTGGGGGGAGAGAGAGAGGGAGAGAGAAGAAGTGGGGGAGGGGCAGAGAGAGAGGGAGAGAGAGGATCCCAAGCAGGCTCTGCGCTGTCAGTGTAGAGCCCAATGTGGGGCTCGATCTCATGAACTGTGAGATCATGACCTGAGCCGAGATCAAGAGTCCAAGAGTCACACCCTTAGCCAGCCAAGCCACCCAGTGCCCTGAGAGAGAATCTTAAGCAGGCTCCACTCCACACTCAGCATGGAACCTGACATGGGGCTTAATCCCATGACCCTGGGATCACAACCTGAGTCAAAACCAAGAGTCCAAGAGGCAAACACTCAACCCCGACTGAGCCGCCCAGGCGCCCCAAGAACGTATCTTAAGAAACAAAGCTGCCTGGCTCTGGACAGTTAGAAGGAAAACGTGGGGCTTGTGCCCTTTCAGTTTCCTGCTTGTGGCCCTGTTCTTTCCCAGACCGTCTGCCTAAGCCACCATGTCGGCGGGGAGCGACGGCCTTAGACCACTTAGACCACTGGTGGACGTTCTTCCTAAGAAATGCCATATCCCTGGTGGCCGAGGCATTTCTGGAACAGCCGGAGTCTGGTCACACCTGGGGTGGCACCGTCAGGGACAGATGAATGAATCGGAGTGTTGATGGGGTTACGAGGCCTCCTCCTACGAGGGGTGTGCTGTGCACAGACTGAGTGGCTCAGTCGGTGAAGCGTCTGACTTCCTCTCAGGTCATGATCTCACAGTTCGTGGGTTCGAGCCCCACGTCGGGCTCTGTGCTGACAGCTCAGAGCCTGGAGCTGCTTCGGAGTCTGTGTCTCCCTCTCTCTCTGACCCTCCCCTGCTCACACTGTCTCTCTCTCTCTCTCTCTCTCTCTCAGAAATAAATAAAACATTAAAAAAAAAAAAATAGAACCGAAAAGGAAGTCTGGGATGCTGCAGCAGGGAACCCCTCCCTGCCAACCCAGCAGGGAGAAGCCTTGGTCACGGTCACCTTCTCCTGGCCCCAGTGGCTAAAGAATAACAAATGAGATTAAATGGTCCCCAGGAAACCCAGTGTGAGAATTCATGGTACTTGTTTATCTAGAGGACTTTGGGGGGAAGTCCTTTAACCTCTGCGCCTCTAGGCCTCAGTTTCCCCAAACTCTTTGCTCTCTCTTAGAGAGTTTAGCAATCCATGATTATCCGCTGTCCAATTACCGTCTCCTGTTTCCTGGCCTGTTGGGGACGGGGAGTGGATGCATGTGTGCACATGTGTGTTTAATATTTACAAGTCAGAATTCCTTGCACACATTGCTAACACGGGCCTGGCCGCTGACCACTGGTTGAGACAACTGTGGGCATGTTCTCAGCAAGGACCTAGTTCTGTCACCTCAGTAGTGCTAGTGTTTCTCCTGGCCGGATGCTTATTTGCTGAGGACTCAGAACCTGAGAACAAACACCTCCAGTCCAGTGGTGTCCCCTGAAGGTCCCCGTCGCTCGGGGGTCAAACCATTCTTATCTTTATCCTTCACGAAGTCTAAAACCAGTTTCTCTGCCCTCGGTGGAGGCCTCCTTAGAGATTTTAAACACTGGCCACCTGTCCTGTATTACTATCCTTAAAGCTGGTCATGGTCAAAACTCATCAGCCTGGTCACCACCCCGCCCGCCCCCCCCCCCCCAAGTGCTTTCCATCTCATCCTACGCTCCCAGCTCTGATTGTGTCCATCCCTGAGCAGAACCGTCTCTATGTAGGCACTAGAATTCCACCTAATCCTTGCTGATAAGGGGAGAAGGCCGGCGCCCGGGTGTTTTTTTATGAAGCTTTTGATGTCCTCCAAATCCCCTTTGTAGGAACAATGCCAAAAGCCGTTCATCTGAGAGGATTGGATCTGGCGTGCTTGGCCATCTGAGCAAGGGAGTGTTTAGGGCTTGTGAATGCGCCCTCAATTGGGATTTGAAGTCCGGGTCCAGGGTGGCCCTTTTAGTCTGGATGGTTGAACTTGGCCCTGCAGCCTGGCTCCTCCACGCCTCCGGGGTATTGTGTACTAGGAACGTGAACGCTGGATCTTGGTCTCTCCCCATCTCCCCCTTCCCCGCTTCCCGAGTCAGCATCTTACCCAGTATTCTTCCTTTGTTCTGGTCCACGCTGGAAAAGCTCATGCCCATAGCAGGTGGAGGACACACCTCTGGGCCTGGATGGCCACTGTGCCTTCCAGAACACACTGGCCACTGCCCTCCCCCTAAGCAATGGCTGATGGTGGCCAGCCTCTTGCTGAGCGCCATCTCCTGTGTCCTCAACATTGGCCTGTGGTTGAGCACCTGAGACTGCCCTGTTAAGTGTTCTTGATTTCTGTCGCCGAAGGGGTGCCCTCGCCCCCCACCCTGCCCCCAGCGTCCTGCACCACCTACTCAGAATTCCTCCATGGCTCTCGAAGCGGCTCAGACCAAAAGCCCGCACAGCCTCCTTGTTTTCTCATCTTCCCTCCGCCCCGAAGTCACTCCACCAGCAAGTCCCGTTCCCTCTGTCCGTGGGATACCGCCTGACTTCGGGCCCTCCTCTCCACTCCCCTGGCTGCTCTGGTAGTCCCTGGCTCCTCTGGGCTGGGCAGTAACCTCTCAGAGGCTCCCCCTGCTTCCAGCCTGGCCCCCAAGCTCCATCCAGCCACCAGCACCGTCTTTACAACATAGAAACCGCACCTCATTCTCTCCTGCCCTGAGCCCTGCGGTGGCTTCCACACTCTTACCTCGGCCCTACAACCCGCTCTGCCTCCTCTCTGCAGCCACGGCGGCCTTCCCAGCGCTCAGACACACCAGGCCTGCGCCTCATCCGGACCCTGGGATTTGCTCTCCGCTCTGCCCAATGGACCTTCCCTGGCCTAGACCTTCACACAATTGTCCCTCCTCCTTGCCTTTCAAGTGTCTGGTCCCTGAGCACCTTAGCAGATGTAAAGTCCCCCACCCAACCCCAACACGCCGTCCTGTCGGGCTCTCTTCGCGGCACTCCACAGGGTCTGAGGTCATCCTTTATGTCAGCACACATTGTCTGCCGAAGCGGAATGTCAGCTCCAGAGAACAGGGTCCCTGCCTGCCATGGTCACGGCCACAGCCCCAGCTACTGCAGCAGACTCGGCACACAGTAGCACCCACTGAATGCTTGTGGAATTTATAAGCTGCAGGAACAACAAAGAGAAGCAAGGGGGGCAGCCCCTGCTGGGAGTCAGATGCCACCTCCTTGAAGTACTGGCCTGGGCACTGCGCAGAGGCCATTTCCCTTCATGCTGCCGGCCTCTCCCAGTGCCCTGCGTGCTGCCTGCATGCTCTAGAGCTGTGTGTGATGCCCCAGAGAGGCAGACAGCTCTGTAAGGTAGTGAGCTCCCCGAGGCTAGAAGTGTTCAAACACACTGGAGAACTGGCAATTCATCAAAAGTTTTATCAGCTATAGGATTTTGTATTAGGTCAAAGCCACTTAGATCAGTGGCTTTCTTACATTTTTTAAAGCACTACAGGGGCGCCTGGGTGGCTGAGTTGGTGAAGCGTCCGACTTCGGTTCAGGTCATGATCTCGCAGCTAGTGAGTTCAAGCCCCTTGTCGGACTCTGTGCTGACAGCTAGCTCAGAGCCTGGAGCCTGCTTCGGAGTCTGTGTCTATCTCTCTGCCCCTCCCCCACTCACGCTCTGTCTCTTTCAATTAAATATAAATAAACATTTAAAAAAATTTTTTTAGAAAGCACTAGATACCTTTTTTCTTCTTCAATCTTAAATGGAAGCCCAGTGCATAAAGCAAACGCAGATCGGCCCTGGGGGGGTCTCGGCCCCTGTGTTCCCCACCTCCCTTCTCACAGCAATTCCCTCAGTACCCACCACAGATAACAACTGAGGTCACGACCATCCTCCCCGGATCCTGTGACCTCAGAGGGCCCCGCGCAGAGGAAGGAGGAGCACCCAGAGGCGAACGCCCGAGACCACATACCCGAGGCCTTGGTCCCGAGGGGGACCCTAAGTTCCAGGCTGCCGTCCCGCGGGAGCCCCCGAGGGCCGGAGAGGAGAGCACTTCCCAGTAAGCTTTGGAGACAGAGCCCCCCTGAATCTGGAAGCAGAAGAACTTCACACGCTCAGTCCTCTTTGAATTGAACCTGGCAGCTATCATTTTAGGATTTTAGTGGGGGGAGAAAAGCATGATAAAGCTGGCATTTTAAGGTGTTCTTGGAGCAAATGAATTGGAGAAGAGTGAGGTCAAGGGTCAAGGACAGGGTGCCATATCAGGCACTGAGTGGCTGGTAGGAGCGTGAGAATGAGGGTGACTCTCAGGGACTTTTTGCAAGGGGTGGCGGAGGGACGGGGACAGCGGTTGAGAAGTTGAAGTGGAAAGGAAGCAGCAGGCTTGATCAGCATCCCCAGGCCATGGCCAAGTGTCAAAGATGCCGTGTGACCTTGGAGAAACACAGAGGGGGACGGGCCGAGAGGGGCCAGTTTGGGATAAGAAGACAGAAAACAGTTCTTGGCTCAGGGGATATGCCTTATCCAGCCACAGTGTGGATTTAGAGGTTTGGACCGAGCGTCCCCTGCCTGGAGCTGTCACTTGGGCATGCGGTGGCTGAGCTCTTTGGACGTGTGTGCGCGGCTGGGGAGAAAGAGAGAGCTGCATGACCATGACCTCTGCCGGCCCACCCTCCCCGCCCAGCACAGGCGCTCCGGAAGCTGGCGCCAGGTCAGCGCCCGCAGCTGCTCCGCTCTGAGCAGCCTGATTGCCTAATGGAATCTTCCTGGGAGGGGAGAGAGTGGGAGGGGAGAGAGCGCTGTCACACCCACCCGCCTGCAGCGGTGCTGGGGGCGGGGCGGCCCCGCACCTTGCCCGTCCTCGGTGCCCAGGGAAACCTGCAGACGTGCTGCGGTGGGTGGGGAGGAGAGGTGCAGGGGGGTCGTCCAGGCCCCGCTCTCTGTTGGCTGCTGCAGGGGAGGGAGGGACGGGCCTCCCCGGGGAAGTGAGGCCTCCCTCTCCGCCTGCCTGGCCGAGCCAGGGTCCTCCAGGGTCCTCGAAAATCATTCCCAGATTAACCAGGGGCCTTGTTGCAATCAGCCAAGTCGGCTTTGGTGGCTATAGTCCTATAGTCGCAGGGTCCCAGCAGAGCCTGTGTGCAGGATCCCAGGGCGGAACCATCCCCTCAGGCAGACGAAAGATTTGCCTCTCTCTCTCTCTCTCTCTCTCTCTCTCCCTGCCCCCGTCCCCCTCCCTCTGTCTGCCTCTTCCCCACCCTGTCTCTGTCTCTGTCTGTCTCTGTCTCTCCCCATCTTCTGCTTCAGCGCCGCTGGCCATTAGGCCAGGATCAGCTCGGGCCACCATAAATGGTAATGAGCCGCCTGCAGGCTCGCACTGGCTCCTGAAGCCTCCCTGCTCTGCCTCTGGGAGACCGGGGCCCCTGTGCTTTGCCTCGCCCCCCACCCATCCCTCCACCGGAGGAAAAGGCTGACTCGGAGCAGTGGCCAGGGACACGTGACGTTAAAACCCTCGGGTTCCGTCCAGTAGTGAAATGCAGGGGCTCTTGGTCGGGGAGGGGATGGGGTTGGGTTCCCCGCCCGGGACTGCTTTGAGGACCAGCCAGGATGACGCCAGCCGTCTGTCCCAGAGGGCGTCGCCGACTCACCATTTTCACAAAATTGATTTACTTTGGCTTGTGAGGGCTGCTGGGACAAAGCGCCGCAGACAGGGCGGCTTGAGACAGCCGTTTCTTTTGTCCAGGACTGTGGGATCCAGGGTCGGTCCCCCACCCCCACCCCACCCCGAGGCCTCTGTCCCGGTTTGCAGGGCCGTCTTCTCGCTGCGTCCTCACCAGCACATGCACCCCTGGTGTCTCCCTGTGTGTTGCCTTCTTACGCGTTGGCTCTTAGAAGGACACTAGTCGGATTGGAGTAGGACACACCCTCACCGCCTTGTTTTAACTTCATTCCTTCTTTAAAGGCTCTCTCTGCAAACGGGGTCACAGTCTGAGCTACTGGCGGTTGGGACCTCAGCATATGATTGGGGAGGGACATAATTGAGTCCACAGCACACAGATGCCACGCGCCACTCTCAGGACCAAGGCCAGTGACAAGAAATCCACAGCGATCGTGGCGCCTGGGGGGCTCAGTCCAACTTCAGCTCAGGTCATGATCTCATGGTTCATGGGTTCGAGCCCCATGTCGGGCTCTGTGCTGACAGCTCAGAGCCTGGAGCCTGCTTCGGATTCTGTGTCTCCCTCTCTCTCTGACCCTCCCCTGCTCACACGGTCTCTCTCTTTCTCTCCTTCAAAATTAAATAAATATTAAAAAACAACAACAACAGAAGAAATCCACAGTGATGGGCTTTGTGGGCTTGCAGTCTGCGCACCGAGCAGCTGCCAGGGTCGTGCTGCCCCAGGGGTGGTCCTGGCTGAGCTGTGGGGGGCGGGGCAAGCCCCAGGGTGGGACTCAGACCCCGAGACCCCCAGGGGATTGCCTCGGACCAGATGCAGCCAGGCCTCCACGAATTCACTCAACAAACACTGAGCTGAGGGCCGAGTCCCTTAGCCTCCCAGACCAGGCCTTACATGCACTTTGAACCCCCTTCTGGAAGTTCTTCCTGCCCCCTCTCCTGCCCTCACCATGCCTTCCTGCTTCCTGCTCCAAAAATGCCAGTCTCCTCCTCTTCCTCGCCATTTAAAAGCTGCTGGATGCTCCTCAAAGCCTGGTCCCATGCAAGATCTTCCAGGTCCGAGCCCTGCCTCCTGACCCCTGCGGCCCCCTGCAGTCACACCAAACTCCAGCCAGTCACTGCAAAAGCCGTGGTGCTCCCTGCCTGGCGTCTGGGGCCTCTGGGGCCTCACTGCATCCCTCAGCATCCGTCCCCCCACCACGTTGCTTTGACGCACAGAGTGTTCCAGAAAACATACCTGTAAAACCGCACGTGCCAAAGCAGGACACAAGGCAGAATGAGTTGTAGGAAGGAACAGAGGTACAGTCCTTACTGGTGGCTCTTGTTCTAGAATTTTAAAATAATTTTTTAATGTTTATTATTTTGAGGGGGGAGAGAGAGAGCGCTCTCACAAGTGGGGGAGGGGCAGAGAGAGGGAAAGACAGAATTCGAAACAGGCTCCAGGCTCTGAGCCGTCAGCACGGAGCCTGACACGGGGCTCAAACTCACAAACTTCGAGACTGTGACCTGAGCCGAAGTGGGTCACTTAACCAACTGAGCCACCCAGGTGCCCCCCCTAAAAATCTATTTTAAATTGCATTCCTGTATATAAAACCACAGAACCACACAAGAAATTTTATAAAACGGTGTCTATCTGTCTATCTCTACCACACACATAACACTGTTTATCTTTAATTTAATTCTGGGATACACGGGTACCTCCAAAGTCTTAGTGCAGTTTTAAGTTTTAATAACTTAAGAAGTGTAAATGCTACAAAGCTACAGTACATATTAGTTGAATATTTACTTATTTAAATTCCTTTTATACTTATTTCCCTGACATTTGAAGGCTAAAGTTTTTCATTTTAACTCTTGTGTATGGAGTCTGCATGGATGGGCGGGTAGAAGAGTCCTCTCCCACGGGCACCTCGGTGAGCTGGTTGACCCCCCTTAAAATCATGTCCAGGCTATCAACTGGCCCCTGGGGGGTTTAGTCAGTTAAGCGTCCGACCTCAGCTCAGGTCATAATCTCACGGTTCCTGAGTTCGAGCCCCGCGTCGGGCTCTGTGCTGACAGCTCGGAGCCTGGAGCCTGCTGTGGATTCTGCGTCTCCCTCTCTCTCTGCCCCTTCCCACTTGAACTCTCTCTCTCTCAAAAATGAATAAACATTTAAAAAATCACAAATTTCACTGTTCAGAGACCTGTGTGTACCATTTAAAAAATATATTCAGAGATACCCACGTATATCCATGCATATTAGAAAATCCAAATTATACTGAAATATGTAAGATAAAAAGAAAAGGCTGTCCCCGGCCCCTCTCCCCAACGGTAGCCACTAACAGTGTCTGGCGTGTCCTTCTGGAAAACCTTTTCTAAGCGACTCTGAGCATGTATGTGCATTTCCATTTTTATATTTACACCCCAAAGACGGCCCCTCTCACACTGTGCTGCTGCTTGCTTTTCCCTATTGGGAATTTGTCCTGATGCATTTTTCACATCAGTGTGTATGGCTACCTCCTTTTTAAATTTTTTTAATGTTTATTTTTGAGAGAGAGACAGAGCATGAGCGGGGGAGGGGCAGAGAGAGGTAGACACAGAATCCAAAGCAGCTCCAGGCTCTGAGCTGTCAGCACAAAGCCTGACACAGGGCTCGAACTCACAAACCGTGAGATCATGACCTGAGCCGAAGTCGGCTGCCCAACTGACTGAGCCCCCCAGGCGCCCCCGGCTGCCTCCTTTTTAATGCACAGTGTTGCACTCTGTGTGTGTGTGTGTGTGTGTGTGTGTGTGTGCTGTTAATATTTTGACGAACGCATTAACCAAATACATTTCACTCTAAGGATGAACATTCAGTTGTTTCAAGTTTGGCTTGTTTACTGTGACACAAAATCAGAGTCCTTGTAGAAAAAGCCGGACAGATGGTTTTCCAGCACAGAACTGATCGCTCGTGGTGGGTGTGCTGGGTCACAGGGGTGTCTCCTTTCCCTGCCTCCCCCGAAGGGGCCTGCGCCCCTCCCCACAGCCACAAAGACGCTTTGCTGCGCAAAATTCTCGGTGCATCCGGACTCCCAAGCGCCAGGTACTGACCTGCGCTCCGGGCAACACCTCTCACACTTGGGGCAGAGCTTGATGGAGATGGAATGCAGAGTCTCCAGCCCAGCTCCTCGCGGCTGCCTTCTGTGAGAGAGGGAGAAAGTCAGGGCTCTTCCGGGCTCACCGCTCATGGCCCGCGGTTGGGCTTGCGCACACTTGCACCCCAGCTTTGCTCACTCGGCTCTGTTAGGGACAGGGCTCCTCCGCTCAGCCGCTCCTCCCCACCACCCTGGCTGCACCCCCGGCACCCGGGAACCGAGTCCCAGAGGCCTGGGTGTGCTGCCTTCTCCGCCTGGGGAGCTCACTCCCGTGTGTGCCTCCTCCTCGTAAACCGGGGGTGTCTCCAGATCCACCGGCCAGCTGTCCATCACAGCTCCCGGGCCGCCTGTCCCCGCCGCGCCCTTCAATCCCGGGACCCCCCAGCATTCCTGCAGCTTGAAGTCACTCCTTCCTCCCAAGAAGGCCATCTCAGGATGCTCCTTCCAGACATCTGTTTATTTATTTATTTTTTAAATTTTTTTATTTTTTTTTTATTTCTAGGAGAGAGAGAGAGAGACAGCGTGAGCAGGGGAGGGTCAGAGAGAGAGGGAGACACAGACTCTGAAACAGGCTCCAGGCTCTGAGCTGGCAGTCAGCACAGAGCCCGATGCGGGGCTCAAACCCACGAACCGCGAGATCATGACCCAAGCGAAAGTCGGACGCTTAACCGACTAAGCCACCCAGGCGCCCCCAGACATCTGTTTATTGAGTCCGTTCATGGGAGAGCGGCGGGCCTGAGGGAGGGGGAGCTCCCGTGGGGGGGTGGGGGAAGATAGACCCCAAAATGGGAGAAATGAGGTTCCCGGAGGCAGAGCCCGGGAACGCACCTTCTCTGTGCTGGCCTGGCCCCAGACGGCCCGCCAGCTTTCCTCTCGTGCCTTTAGTTCTACCTGCCAGAGCACAAGATGGGCGTCCCCAGCCCCCTCACCAAACTGGCATCCAAAGGCTTTGGCAAGCACCCCCCCACTCCGGGAAGGGTAAAGAGACTGAGGTGCAAAGGTCAAAAGCACAGCTCCTCGGCCCACGGCCTCCCCCTTATCATCTCGGCCAAACAGCGTTAGCGCGGAGATTGAATGGGTTCCACCTGCTTTGTTAACCGTGGCCCCCACTGGGGTCCTCCCGACCGGGCCCAACGGACAGGCCCCCGTGCCGTGTGGGCTCAGCCTGGCCCTCGGCGGCCTCTCTCTTGATCTCTTGACGCTCGGCCCACCGCCGCCCCACCTCCCCAAGGCAGTCACTCACCTCCAGCACCCCCGCTGCTGTGGCACATCTCTCCTGCCAGGGGGCCAGGGTCACATCGGTGACCTGCCGAGGGCTCGGGCGCCGGGATGACAGGATCCAAGGAACCGTCTCGAGCTCCGGGCACCGGGCGCTGACTCTCTCCTTGCCTTGCAGGAAGAGGAGCAGGGTCAGGAGCAGGATGTGGAGGAGCCACTCCAGGCAGAGCCTGAGGAAGAAGATGGTGAGTGGGATCCGGCCTCCAGGGCGTACCCCTCCCCTCCCCCCCCCCCCCCTCCCCCCTCCCCCCTCCCCCCCCACTGTCCTGCCTCTAAACCACAAGTCACCTCCCATCACGGATGGCCCCCCTCTGCCAGCACTGAGCACCTGAGCTTCCATCTCCTGCGGTGCCTCCCAGCCCCCCCGCTGCTACCTGCTTGTGCCTTTCAGTTTCTCCCCAAACATCTCTGACCTATTTTATGGAGACGAAAGCCACTCACAGGACCACGGGCCACGGCCTTGAATTCTGCTGAATGAAAGCCCCAGGGGAGGAGACGCCTGATTCCCGAGCAGAGCAGCTCGAGCTCACTGGCCAGACCCCCCCTGCCACCCAGCTCAGGTCGGCCCCGGGGAAGCGAGCAGAAATGACCGGGGGCGTTAAGGAAACTGGCCAGCTCACAGCTCACCAGGAGGAAGGCGGTGGGCTTGCCCCGGGCGCCCACGGGGGCCGTGCCCTAGTCACTAATGGGATCCCCACCTCTGAGATCCCTGTGCCATGGTTTTCCGCTGGGTCGGTCGTGTTTTATTTCTTAAAAACAAAAATCAAAAACAGGGGCCCCTGGGTGGCTCGGTCAGTCGGTTAAGCGTCCGACTCTTTATTTCGGCTCAGGTCATGATCTCACAGTTTGTGAGCTCGAGACCTGAGTCAGGCTGTGAGCTGCTGGTGCGGAGCCTGCTTGGGATTCTCTCTCTTTCTCTCTGCCTCTTCCCCCTCAAAATAAATAAATAAGCTTAAGAAAAAACAAAACAGAAAATAGCAACACGTCAACATCTGTTAAGTCTATACAGCCAGGACGTGAAGGACGTGCTTTGTGTTAGTTCAAGTATTTCACGATTTGTCAAAAGCAAGACTGTTGCTGAGACCTTTGGCCGGCGGCTGGCAAGGGCCGTGGAAAGAGCGGGTTGCAGGAATGCAGTGAGCACGGCCGGCGTGGCCGTGTGGGCTGGCGGCGGGGCTGCGCTGGGGGCCCCACAGGCTGCAGCCGCAGTCAGTACCGCCTCAGAGGAAGGGGGACCGGCAGGCAGCGGAGCCGGGGGGCGGGGGGGGCCCTGCTCTCCCTGCCGCTGCTGGTTCTCTGTCGTCTGCGGGTTAGAGACGCACGGGAACCGTGCCCTGGGGTCTGTCCCTGCCTCGTGGCCCCAGGCAGCTACAGGAATCTTGGAGGTGGGGATCCCATTAGTGACTTGGGGACACAGAAAGGGGCAGGAGCCGAGGCCACTGGAGGCCCCTGGGCCAGGACACTAGCCCCACCCCCAAGCATGTGCCTCATCACTGGGCCCTCCCTCCTTATCTGACTGCTGCCCCCCCAGGCATCCCCCATTCTCCAGCTCTGACAAGGCAGGGGAGGGGAGGGGAGGGGAGGTTTATGGCCTCAGCTGTCAGAGGAAAGAAGAGTGAGCCCCTTGGCTCAGCTCCCAGGCTAATTGATTAGTGTCGCTAAGATGCCCTTCCTAAGCGACTTGGTGATCACATAAGGCTGCAGGAAGAAGTCCTCCTCCCCGGGAGGCTCGCACATTGAACCCCCCCCGCCCCCAATCTGGCAAGATTGGACACTGGATGCGGCCGCAGATCCCTCGGTGCACACCGTGTGATGTAATTAAGGGAAAGGCTTTTCCATGTTCGTTCCTTCTTCCCAGCTCGGGAAAACATAACACTAATCAGTCCTGCCCCGTAAATTGAAACCTTGAGTTAGTTCCCAGCCGGCAGAACTAAAACTATTATTTTTCTAAAACACAGCGACACAATGACCTTGATGTTGAGGGTAACTGGGTTTCTTCGTTGCCTCTCTCGGAGGTCCGGAAGCGAGCGCTGTTGGTGCGTGGGCGGTGAGCTCATTCCGAGACCGTAGCTCTGTGTGATTCCGCCCCACGGCAGGCTTTTCAGGGCTTTCCTGGCAATCCGGAACCCTCAGACCAGGGGGCTCTGAATTACTTGGCAAAGTGCCCGGGTCCTCAGATGCGGACAGGCCATACCTGACGCTGTTCGCAGCCCCCACAAGGACCCGGTCCTTGGCTTGTCAGCTGAGCTCTGTTCCAGAAGAGCCAGCCAGTGGGGACAGGGGTCTCCAGTGAGAGGTGGGGGTGGGTGGGAAGGGATTCTCCTGTCTCTGCGGAAGATCCCCCTCCCCAACCATGTAGCCTGGCCCCCCTCTCTGCCACCCAGTGCCACTGGCCTCCCTGCTTTACTGGATTTGTCTCCCAGACACCATAGGGCTTGCTCCCTCTCAGCTATCATCCATAAAGCCACCCCCACCCCCGCCCTCAGTGAAACCTCCAAGCACCCCCCTCCCTGCCTCCCACACCCCTGTTCTTCCTGCAGAGCGCTCATGATCAGCGTCATACGCTGTGTTTTACTTTGCTTTGCTGCACGTTTTATTCACTGCTAAGCCCCCAGCCCCTAGCAGAGTGCTCCCTTCATGTCTGCAGGAAGAATAAGGAGCCCGCGAATCCTGGTACAAATGTGGTAACTGCTCCCCAAGGCAAGGTCGCAGCTCCTGCCATGTATCATTTGGGTTCTGAATTTGCATCCAGAACCTTCTTCCTTCAGCCCCGAGAGAACGTGAATCGGGGAGGCCAGGGCCTCTTCCCCCTCCCTGAGCCCACAGCAGCCTGTCTGATCAAGCGGGAGACTAGAGGTCAGGGTGGCCTGGCTGCAGGATGTGGAAGCGTTCGAGATTCCTGACACGGGAGTGACAGAGAGGTAACCCCTCTCGAACAGCCCTGAAAAGGACTACATCTGCGTGCGAGGGTGATGTGCTGGCCTCCGCATTTCCCTTACTCAGTTCTTTTCTGCCTTAATGGAAATTAGACAAGACAAGCCATTCTGTCTCTGTTCCCGGGGCAGCCAGAGGCCGGCTGCCCTTCCTCCACTTGCTGGGCTGAAGGACCACTTACGGGCATCAATTCCCGGGGCGGGGGGGGCTCTCTTCCCCCACGGAGGCTGAGCCCAGGGCTACGCTCTGAAGCTCTTTTCCCTCCTGCCCTGGCAGCCTCTGCCCAGTGCCTGCCCTGGCTTCCTGTCGCACATTCCCGCTCTTCTCTGTCCAGGCGTCTGGTGTGCCCCGTCATCAGGGCTGGAGACTGTTTGTTCTGAGGCAGCGAAGGAGTCTGCTCTTGGGGGGCGCCTGGGGAGCTCAGTCAGTTAAGCGTCCGACTTTGGCTCAGGTCATGATCTCACAGTTCGTGGGTTCGAGCCCCACGTCGGGCTCTGTGCTGACGGCTCAGAGCCTGGAGCTGCTTCAAATTCTGTGTCTCCCTCTCTCTCTGACCCTCCCCTGCTCACGCTGCCTTTCTCTCTCTCTCTCTCTCTCTCAAAAATAAAAATAAAAATAACATTAAAAAAAAGGAGTCTGCTCTTGGTGCTGGGCGATCCGGTACACCGAGTCAGTGCTCTGTACTGGTTTGGATGGCCAAGTTCAACATGGCGTGAACATGGCGGGAGTCCCACATCACTCCCGTGACCTACTGTGAGCTGGAGGCGTGGTTTCAGATTGCTGGTAGCTGGCGGGCACCCCCAGGGCCCCAGAGCCTGGAGCACCTGGGCAGAACGGCCAGGAGTCCCTGTGCTGCCCCTCCGGGCCTGGGACCCTAGGAGAGGCAGGGAGCCCAGCACCTTGGCACAGCCCACTGGGTCTGATGTAATGGGGTGGGGAGGGGCTTCAAAGACGAGGGTCCTTGCGTCCTTGAGGGGCAGCCAGGCAGCTCTGTGGGCGGCTCAACCCTGCCTTGGGGGCGGGGGTGTCCAGCACTTGGGGGACGGAGCCGTACTGTTTGAGGAGGGGACTGATTTCCCTGCAGCTGTCTCATTCGTGTCTCCGCGTCCCCATTTCGAGTTCCCGAAAGCGCTCCTCTTTCCTCGCAGGTGCTCTCTCTGAGGCCTGGGCAGCACGGACGTGGGCGCTGGGGTGGATGGGGCGGGGGGTGGGGGGGAAGGGGACTCGGAGTCTGTGGGAGGCAGCCAGCCCCCGCCCCAGACCCTAACCCTCCCCCGTGTCCTCTCTGCAGGGGCAGAGATCTTGTCCTTTAAATACAGCCCCGGGAAGCTGCGGGGAAACCAGTACAAGAAGATGATGACCAGAGAGGAGCTGGAGGAGGAACAGAGGTAGGCTGCGCACCTTCCTCTCCGACGGCGTCGCTCCGGCCCCCGCCCTCGGAGCCTCGGGCAAGCCGCCTCCCCCCTCCCCCACCGCCACCCTTCCTTTTGATTTTGTTTTAGGGGTTCTTTCCTGTCTGTCCCCTTGGGGCGCTCTCGGGAGGAGCGGCTGAGCCCCTGCCCTGCCCCCTCGCCCCTCGCCTCCCTGCAGAGGGAAAGAGTTAGATGCCAGGGAGGGGCCTGGAGCAGACAGAGTTCCTGACAGAACCGATCCATCACTTCAGGACAGAGCTCGATTCTTCCTGCTCATCCACTTAGCCGCTCCTTCTGTGTCTGTTCTGCTCCCTGGAGCCCGGCGGCAGACGCCGCTGCGTAGCGCCTCAGTTTTAGAGTCCGGCTCCCCCCCCCCACCCCCGCCGGACACCCCCTGCACACCCGTGGGCTTCCCTCCGCGTGTCCTCTGCGCTCCGTCCACCAGCGCGCCAAGGAACACTCTGGAAACAGCAGAACAGCCGGGAAAGAGGGAACCGGGACTCTGGCCCCCTGGCCGGCCTGGAGCCTGGCACGCCTCGGTTCAAGCAGGAGTCCAGACAGAAGCCCCGGCTTGTGACCACCGCCTGCCCGTTAGCACAAGCTGGGGTTCTGGGGTCACAGGGGACAGGACAGTTTATTATTCCAGACTGCATGACTCAACCACCCTTTCATTGCCACTGGCCACGCCACTCAGGGTCCCTCAAAAATCAGAAGGCGCTCTACTCGCTAGACTCCCCATTTCCCTTCCTGCGTCTGTTCCCGGTTCTTCCAAACCCAGCCTGGGGGCAGAGGGGTGGCAGTGTGGGCCCAGCGCGAGGATGACCCGGAGCAGGGGACGCGGCCTCCAGGGGGGCCCCCCCCAACTCCTCCGTGCTGGTGACACTGCCTCTGGGTGTGACCCGGTTTGCTGCCTTTATATTTCAGGATTGAGCTGACCTCTGACCTCACTTCCCTGTAGCGCGTTCTCTAGGTCCTGAGCCACACATAATCTTGCAAATCCTTTTGGTAAGGAGACTGGCTTCTTAGACCACTGGGGCTTCCCTTCTCCTGTCTGTCGGTGTGTCCCCAACATGACTGGCGTGGTCTAACCCTCCCCCACCTCCGCCGCCTTCATAACCAATTAATTCATTCTGCTCATTCTTTCCCATGGGGCGGGGCGGGGGCGGGGATGACCAGGCGCCTCCCTCCCCCCAGGGCTACAGGGTTCCGGGAGCCCAGTGAATGCGCGAGTCCCCAGCAGGCCTCAGGGACCAGCTGGCAGGGAGCTAGCGCCCCCTTGTGAGGCTGGGGCAGAACTGTCATCTCCTTGGGGACCAGGGAGGCTGGTGTCACCCTGCCGCTTTAGTCCCGCCCTAAGAAGGTGGTGCAGCTTATAAAACCTCACGCTCCCTAGTTGTGGGACAGGCAGGATTTTCTGCTCAGAGGAAGGGGTGGCCGACTACAGCCCTGGTCACTATGCTCGGTGTGACCAGAACACGGCCACTCTGGTTTCCCTGTGGTCCGTGGCAGCTTCCACGCTGCTGCAGCAGGGATGAGTAGCCCCACAGAGCCCCCAAAGAGTCCGTAGCGGGCCCTTTACAGAAACATGTTGCAGCCCCAGGATTAAGGAGAGGGAGAGCTGGATGCACCTGTGGTCCCTCAGAGGTCCCTGTGGACGGAGCTGTGGCTGGGACCCGCCTGGTCAGAGGCTCCCCGCGGGCATGAGGAGCCACTGGGACAGGAGGGACCAGTTAGGGGACGGATGCCAGGCCTCGGGCCAGGGGTCAGACGGCCACTGTCACTGGGCTCCCAGCTGGGACCTTGGCAGTAGGGAGGGTCTTTCGCCACAGTCTTTCGGGGCTTGTCATACACCAGTGCACACTTGGCTATTCTCTGGGGATGGAGGCCGTGCCGCTGTGCTGCTCTTGGGGTGAAGGAGGCGATCTGTCCTCATCTGCAGGCTGTGGTTATCACCGCTGCGCCCCAAGTTGAGAAGCAGGGCGCTAAACACAGTCCTCGGAGGGTGGAGCCGGAGTTCATGTTCATTTTCATCACCGCCCTTCCCCTGCATGCTCCCCGCGGCTCTTGGACGCGTCTGCCTGTGCCCGCTCCCTCCTATCCCTGCACGCAGCCACCTCACGCGGCACTGCATGGGGCCCCTTGACGCGCACCCCTCTCGCGGCTGCTTCTGTCCCTTGCACGGCGATGCTTGGGGTCGCAGAGGCTGGCGAGGCTGGCTTTGTCTTTTCATCTCTAGCACGGTGGTTCCCATGTGGCCCGGGAGCGAGCCGGGGGGTGCAAGATAAGTCAGGTCCCAGCTGCGTCTAGGACGCGCGCGGCCCTGGAGTCCCAGTCTGAAAAAGAACAGGCATATCCTGGTCAGACCACCAAGATCACAGGCCAGCAACAAGTCTGCTCTCTTCTTCGCCTGTCACATGCTTTCTGACCAAACCCCGCCTGCTTCTAATTCCTTTCCTGGCACCCTGGGTCCCCATTGAGCTGCAAGCTAGTTAACAAGTAAATGCTGTAAGTCCCGGACGTTAAATTTATCACCGCAGCCAGCAGAGCAGTGTCCAGAGCCCCAATCTGTCATGGTCACACGATCCAGGACCCCCCTGAAGTATATATGTTTTCAGGACACGGCATTTAGGGAGCAGGACTCAAATCAAGACCCCAGATCGTGCCTCCGTGTGTTTAAATGGACGTCCCCATCCTTAGAACTGCCCACAGGTCAGGTTCCTTCTGCCCGAGGGGTCGGAAATGGCAAGGCTTGCAAATCCAGAGACAGCTGCTGCCTAAGAACGGCCCCCACTTCTCACTGGCTGCAGCCCCTCTCCAAGGTGTCCCCTGGGGCCTAGAGCTCGCAGGTGTCCTTGGCCGCGCCGTGCCCGGTGGAGGGACTGTGCATTTCCACCGAAGCTCCTCCGGGAGGCGCCACATCCAGCCTCAGGGTGTAGCTGGGATGGTGGGTGCGGGCTGCTGACTGTTCCTCCCCGGCTCCCAGAGCCAGTGAAGCTGGAGGCTTGGCAGGAAGAGGAAAAAGCGCCCCCGGCCACACCTCTCCTTGTATGCCGTCCGTTCTTCCCACCTTCCAGTCCAGAGGAAAGTGTAGACCAGCCTGGCTCTGATAGATGGGAGCCTGGGACCCCAGCACCCACTCCATTCTGAAGGTCCTCGGGAATGTCGGGCCTTTCTGGGCGTGGACACTACTCTGGCGGAAGGTGTTTTGTTCAGCATAACAGGGGAGGGCGAGACAGGGTGGAGGAACCCAGGCCGTGGGATACTGAGCTGTCCGAAACCTGGTGTGCCCACAAAGGATTTGCCCATGGGAAGGTCTGGAAACATGAGCGACGCTGATGCTGACCTCCAGAAGGGGGCGCCAGAGGGACAAAAACGTCTCCTGTTCCCTCAGCGAGGTTGCGTGCTTCTGGGTGTTGTTTAGACAGGGCCCCAGCGGGGACAAGACCCAGCCAGCGGGACTCGGAAGAGCATGACGGGAGGGCCCAAGGAAGCACATAGCCAAAGATCAGGAGCCCCGAGTATCTGTCCTGGCATCTGCCCTCTGCCCAGCGGCCTAGACGCGGGGTCCCCTCTGCCTAACTAAATGCCTCATGGATGCAGAACGGGGGTCGGCGGGCTGCCGAGGTGCCACGCTCTGGGAAACACATTGTCCAGCCGCAGGCGATGAGAAGCAAACTCACCCCGTGTCTGAGAAACCAGTGTCCAGCCTGGCTTCTGCAATTCCAGACATCCTCTCCGTCATCCCCATGCGCCCCGCCCTCCTCTCACCCCCCCCGCCACCGTGATACTCGCAAGATGGAAGGAGTAAAACAAATGATCTTCTCTCCCTATTTCTCTTTACAGAACCGAAGAATAATGAAGTTATCCTTAGCCTCCTGCTAAAGGCTTTTCCTTTTGACATCTTAAAAACTTGATAGATAGAATGGGAATCCCCACGCGGGCTCCCAGGTGCCACTTGCCTACCTAAACCCGCTGGGACCTAGAGCCTCCATCAGGACCTGTCCCCTCGGCAGGGAGGATGCCGGGGGGGCGCCTTGACCACCCCCTCCCCCAGGGGAGATGTGTTCCTCCCTGTTGGTGTGGATCGCTTGGTTAAGCGAGGGTTTCAGAGACTTTGGTTTCTCGTATCACTGAACCCAGCTCCCCGCACCCCCTTCGCACCTGTGATCTCACCAGTGGCAGTCGCCTCGTCGTTTTAAACCCATGTAGCTTCATTCCAGCCCCCGCTGCCTTTTCCTCCACTGATGCCAAACCAGGCAGACGAGGGTGAGAAGCCGGTGCTCACTAGCTCAGGGTGGTCGGTTGATTGTCTTCCCCTCCCTGGGGACCCACTTCCCCCTTTCGGGCGCGGTGGTTGGGGGTGAGAGGCGCTATGGTGGTGGCGGCGCGGCAGAGAAGCAGCACCCACTATCGATCGATTTGCGTTGCCCTTCGTCTTCATTTAGAGGAGGCTTGGATCCAGCCCTCTGGTTGCTAAGAAGCCTTTTCACTGATGCTCTTACCAAGCTCTGCCCAATCTCCACCTTCGCTTTGGCAGAAGCAATAATAATAGTTTGCTTTAAATAGATTTCTTGACTATGCCTTTTCCTAGAAGGTTTCATAGATGAGTTAGGATTTCATGAGACAATGAGAGCAGTCCCGGATTCTTTTCTCAGAATTTTATATTGGACGATATTTATACTCTACCAGACTAGTCCGCAGTTTTTAGATGTGTCGGTTACGACCTTTTTTAAGCAGTGAGTTTTTTAGAAAAATATTTTCCATCTGATGGAAGGTCATGTCGCATTCCCAGTGGTCCTCTCCCCTCTGGGCCTCAAACCTCAGGTTTAGGGACGGAGCGCGGATCAGAACACCAGCCACACGGAGACCTGACAGGTATCGTTAGCACATGGGTCCCCACACAGCAATACGACAGCCTTGTCCCGGCTGGGATCTTATTGATACGGTGAGCAGGTGACCGCCTCCCTCCAGGTCAGTCACCTTGCTGGCGAGTTGTCCGGAATCTTTCTGAACATGGCTCGCGGGCCCCAAGCCTCACGTTCTCCTGACGGCTTGGATCTGTGTATTCAGCCTTTGTTCAGCCCAATAAACTCTGAGTAGATGATCTCAGTTACCGTGTGTTTTTTCAGTTTCTCTTTGTTTTTAAGAAATAATGTCCTTTGAACCTGTTAGAATTTGAGCACCCCCCCCTTCATTTTGATGCCTGTGACTGTCTAGCAGAGTGCAACCCTGAACAATGCCCAAGCCATCGAAAATACCTGAGAATTTGTGTTTACTTGGGGTGGGAGGGAGGTTGATTCCATCCAAGGAGCTCAACACGCACCCTTTCAATTCCCAGTGCTTTTCTCGAACTGTAGGGTACAGAATACCTATGGCGGCCTTCTCCTCCTCCAGGCGGGAAAATGGACCGTAGAAATCACGTTCCCAGGATGACGAAGAGAGGCTGGGATTCGGGCTGCAGTAGTTCAGCTTCTAGATGCTGCTCTAGCGACAAAACCAACTCTGGATGGGAGATAAGGGGTCACCGCCAAAGGAGTCTGGGGGGACGAGAGCGGACATTAGGACCCCGCCCCGCGCCAGGCAGTGCTGTGGGTGCTGGGTGGCCGCAGGCTGTGCCCAAGCCTTGGCGTGCGGGGCTGGCCGCAGGGAGGGCCGGTGCGCAGGGCGCGGTTGCTCAGGGAAACCGCAGAAGCCGGCCTGGCTGACAGCGCTTGGAGCAGAAACAGAGAGGCCCGAACCTGCTACAGCTGCGCCCCGTCCTTTCACGTCTGTGCTCCCAGGAGCTGACCTGTGCTGGTCCGCTGGGGCGGCTGAACCTCTTAAAGATAACAGCCCTTCAGGGGCCCCTGCGTGGTTCAGTCGGCTGGGCTTCCGACTCTTGAGTTCGGTTCAGGTCATGAGCTCATGGTTCGGGAGTTCGAGCCCCACGTCGGGCTCTGTGTTCACTGGGCAGCGCCTGCTTGGGATTCTCTCTCTCCTCTCTCTAGTTGCTCCTCTCCTGTTCATTTTCTCTCTCTCTCAAAATAAATAGATAAGAACTAAAAAGATGAGAGCCCTTCACTCGCAGCCGCCCAGCCTGCGTGCAGGCCGGTTCGGGCCCCCCGCTGGCCATAAGGTACATGTGCAAAGTAGGAAGAGGCACCCTTTCCTCCAGGGAGCGAGACCCCATGCCTGCCCTGGCCCTGGCCAAGCCCCCAGGTTCACCCCTGCTTCCCAGCCCGCAGTGGTTTCATCCTCAAACCTCCAAACTGAGGCTGTCGCTAACGTGGTTCCTCGTGGGCTCCCCAGCCACGGAATGGAAGCAGGCCCTTCCCATTAGGTCCCGGGAAGCACGAGATCGACACTCCAAGGGCTCCAGTGGGGAAACAGAGGCACGGAAACCCGCAGGGTCACTTGGGTCCCCAGACCTGCAGGGAAAACCCAAGACGTAGAAGCTGCTTTTAGAGCCCTTGAGCTGAAGCCGTTCGGTCCAGCCAGCTCGCGTGTCTTCATGGGGTTTGGCTCCAGGTTACCTTTCTTGCCGTCCCGGGATGCAAACGCGGTGCCGGCCCAGAGAGCGCCGGGCCCGGGGCACCTTCTTCCTCTGTCCCCTCTCTGTCCCCACAGAGTGCAAAAGGAGCAGCTGGAGGCCATCTTCAAGCTCATGAAGGATAACAAGGAGACGTTTGGGGAGATGACGGACGGCGACGTGCAGGAGCAGCTCCGGCTCTATGACATGTAGGCCGCCTCGGCCCGTGAGGCCTCCACCCTACCTGCCGCCTTCAGCAGGCTCCTCTCTCTCTCTCTCTCTCTCTCGCGTCTGTAGCTATAGAGGTACTACACCACGGTGTGCGGTTCTCAAAACTTAGGCGTGCGTTTCCAGCAAGCAGGATTGTTGTCTTTAGAATTAAACTTTTTTTTTTTTTGCCAAGAGAATGTTCCCTACGGCTTGTGTCCGTGCAGTCCCAGAAGCTTCCAGAAAGCCTTCTGAGGCAGAATGAGAGCACACAGCACCCCTGAATCCTTCCCACACCCGTGTGCCCAGGGGGCCGTGCCCGGGCGCTCTGAGCAGCCTTTTAGCAAAAACTCTAACTCAACACTCACCTTCCACACTGAGCAGACCCGTGTCATCAGAGTTGGGACCCTCGAAGGGCTTCCCCCCGTGGACGCCTGAGACTCACTTTACACAGAGGCTCGTCTGAGTGTTTATAATGTCCCCAGGGTCACGCTACCTGCTAGAGGTAGAAGAAATCCAAGGTGCGACATGGGGCCTGCCTTTAGGGAGATCAAAGTCCTTCAGAGAAGACAGGCATGTGTGCAGGGAGAGAGCGTGTCCCCAGGCAGCATTCAATAAAACACCAGAATGACCTCAGGGGACAGCATCCAGGACACGTTAGGAGGTGGTCAATCTCTGGGATTCCCAGAGCTCTAGGACACAGAGCATAGCGGCAGCTCCTGCCTGCTTCAAGGGCCATTTCTGTCCACCACCACCACCCCCCCACCCCCAGCAGGAAAATTCCTAGCCAACCGCAGTGGAGGGGGTCTGTTCCAGAGAGAGCCTGTGACGTTCGTATAAATATTTTGTACTTGCTGAAATAAAGCTACATCAACACAGCGAACTCCAAGCGGCAGTGGCATTTTGTGCCCCTCACATTAGAGATTCCGGGGGTGGGGGTAAGTTACTCTCCTTCCATCCTCTCCTCTGGGTTCTGGAATTCCCCTTGGGCACCTCCACTGTCTGCCACTCATTCCTTTTACTTCCTTCCCGACAGTCTGCACCGGAGGGGGAGGTCTGTTCTCTGTTGTTCTACCCAAATGTCAGTGCTTAAAAAAAAAAGAAAAAGCTTTTGGACACTGCTTTTTACCAAAAAATGTGATGTTAGAGTTCTTTGGTCGCATTGTCACCTCCCAGGGACCCCTTCCATCGGTGGCGGGCAGGGCCACCTCTCCCGGGGCTGGGCTGCCCTGCCGATGGCATCGCCCCGGGGCCACTTTATTGGCTTTCCTCTTCTCCTGTCTGCCTGGGCCCCTCTTCTCCGATCACGCCAAGCAGGAGGGACTCGTGCGCGCTTGAGTCCAAATTCCGACAGCTGTGGGAACAGTAAACCCAAGGAACTTTCATATACGTGCATCAGCTATGAGGCTCCAACAGCAAGGACAGAAAACTCTAACTCTGCTGGTTCGTTTTTATTTTTTTTTTAATGTTTATTTATTTTTGAGAGAGAGAGTATGCATGGGGGAAGGGCAGAGAGAGGAGACACAGAATCCGAAGCAGGCTCCAGGCTCTGAGCTGTCAGCAGAGAGCCCAGTGCGGGGTTTGAACCTACAAACGGTGAGATCGTGACCCGAGCTGAAGTGGGACGCTCAACCAACTGAGGCACCCAGGCGCCCCATTAAACAAGAGGAGAGCTAGGTCACGTGAGGGGCCCAGACTGGCTGCAGGCCCAGACTCTCAGGGCCCAAACCACAGTCCCTGTGGCCCAGTCCTCGTCACAGGTGGGCTTTTGTGGCCGACTAGCTCTTCCTGCGGTCGCGAGGCAGCCGCAGTTCAGGTGTCCCGTCCAGAAGCAGGAAACGGGACACCTTTGGCTTGTGTCTCTAGGCGTTAGGGAACCCACGCAGGTGCACACCCCCCCCCTCCCTTCTGGTCCCAATTGCCCAGGATATGTCACGTGCTCATGCCTCAACCAATCAATGAGGAGTGAAGGGCTCTGTGAAGAAGGGGTAAGGGAGGTGGTTATTGGAAAGACACCAGGACCACTGTCACCTGCTGGGGACTTGGGAGCCTCTGAAGTTTGCTGCCTGCACCACCCTGCACACCTCCTGGCTGCTGGTTCTTCCCAGGGTCCACACTGGGCCCCTGGTGCTTTGAGGAAATGCTGCTGGCTCACTGGGACTGTTGGGTGGCTCTGACGCCATTTCCAGATAAGCTCCCACTTCCGTTTACACCATTTCTGTCACCTCCTCTGCCTCACTGGGACACCCTTGAGTCCATCTGTGGCCAGGACCCATTTCAGATTGACACCCCTCTGTCCCCACCAGACATCAGTATTGCTCCGGGTCAGGAACACCAAAATGCCTTGGACAAAATGTACCTGCAGATTTGGAACCCGCTCTTAGAAGTTTCCCGAAGTCGATGGTGAGAATGTAACCCACAGCCACAAGATAATACCCCACCCTGCAAGCTGAAGCCAAGAGGGGACCCCCTTGCTCGCAGTGGTGGCTGGAAGAAAAGACCTCGATATCATTAGCGCCACTGAAAAGTGTCAGGTATGGAGGGAAGGCAGGATACTACTGGCGTGTCACCGCCACACAGGGCCCAGAGCTGCAGGGGCTGACAGAGGCCAATCTGAGGAACTCTCTCCAGTCTGGGGTTTGAGAGACTATCGGTGCCCACAGCATCCGCCCAGCCACTCTCAATGCCTCCTCTGCACCCCTTCACCACTCAGCCCTGGAGCCCTGCACTCAGGCTGGCCTCCTCACCTGTCACAAAGAGCAGTGGCCTGTCACCCATCACACCCATCATACACCTCCAGTGGGTTAAAACAGCCAAGTCCACAGAGAGTTCGTTTCTATTTACCAAACTCCACTTGCTAGAAACCTTTCAGGGCTACGATCCTTCAAAATGTCCATTGTAACTGCCACCATGCAGACAAAATTAGGTGTCTCCTCACTTCCTGTACTGAAAATGGCCAGGGTGAAGAAAACGTGCAATCTAAGCAGCTTTAGGAGTAGCCTAAAACCTAGAGTAAACTTTTCTGTGAACTCCTTGTACACATAGCTCTTTTTTCTCCCATTTGGGTGATTTGTACTTGTTTGTGATTTTTTTTTTAATAATCTCAGGGTGTCTGGGGGGCTCAGTTTGTTAAGCATTCAACTTCGCCTCAGGTCATGATCTCACAGTCTGTGAGTGTGAGCCCGAATCCCTGTCTCCCTCCTTCCCTCCTCTTTCAAGAGCCAACCGATTGGGGGCGCCTGGGTGGCTCAGTCGGTTGAACGTCAGACTTCGGCTCAGGTCATGATCTCTCGGTTCGTGGGTTCCGGCCCCGCGTCGGGCTCTGTGCTGACAGCTCAGAGCCTGAAGCCTGCTTCAGATTCTGTGTCTCCTTTTCTCTCTGTCCTTCCTCCCCCGTCCCAAAACAGACATTTAAAACAATTTTTTAAAAGAGAGAACACTTTCAAAAATAAATTTAGGGATGCCTGGGTGGCTCAGTCAGTTGAGCGTCTGACTTCAGCTTAGGTCATGATCTCCCGGTTCAAAGGTTCCAGCCCCGCGTCTGGCTCTGTGCTGACAGCTAGCTCAGAGCCTGGAGCCTGCTTTGGATTCTGTGTCTCCCTCTCTCTCTGACCCTCCCCTGCTCACGCTTTCTCTCTCAGAAATAAATAAAACATTAAAAATATATATATTTTAAAAACATATTTAGGGGCGCCTGGGTGGCTTAGTCGGTTGAGCATCCGACTTTCGCTTAGGTCATGATCTCGCGGTTCGTGGGTTCGAGCCCCGTGTGGGGCTCTGTGCTGACTGCCGGCTCAGAGCCTGGATCCTGTTTTGGAGTCTGTGTCTCCCTCTCTCTCTGACCCTCCCCTGCTCATGCTGTCTCTCTCTCTCTCCTAGAAATAAGTAAAAAAATATTAAAAAAATAAAATAAAAACATATTTAAAAAATATATAGATATAATGCTACCTAGTGCTGACAACCCACTTTCTCCATCCATTCCCCTGCTGATGGACATTTGTGTAGTTCCCATCTTTTGCTAATTCAAATAATGCCACTGTGAATAAACCTTTGCCTGTATGGCGTGCATCCTGTTTGTGGAAGTGTATTTTCAGATCATGACCTGAGTAGAGATCAAGAGTCCGTCACTTAACGGACTGAGCTGCCGAAGCGCCCCTGTTTGGGTTGTCTCTTATTTCCTGCATTTCTTGTGAGATTAGTCAGGAGGGGCAGAGAGACAAGCCTATGCCATACTGCCCAGACTGGAAGCCCCTCAGGACAGGCTGAAGGGCTTTTGGTTTCTGGAAAGTCTGTGCTATCCAGATGTTGGGGGGGGGGGGGGGGGGGGGCGGCAGAGCAGTGGGAGCCAGGTGAGGGCCTGCCAAGGCAAAGGGTGAAGGGCCCTAGAAGGAGGGAACTCAGGAAAGCCTGGGAAGCCCATGAAGGGTGTGGGGGAAGGGAAGAGGAGAAGGGGTCCCCTGAGTCGGGGGAACGGGTGGACGGGTCTCCAGCACTGCCAGCAAAAGGGACAGGGTGCAGGATGCAGGGCTCAGGGTGGGCGGGGCTGGTGCCCGGTGCAGGCAGGGAGCCAGTCCAGCAGTGTGTCCGGGGTCGCGCCAGCAGCAGACAGGGCTGGGGACACTCCCTCCACCCCCACCCGCGACAATGGCCAGCCCAGCCAAGTTTTAATTTACATTTTTCTTGTTACGAGAAGGGCTGAGCATCCGTTCAAATATTTAAGGGCTCCCTGCGTTGTTTGCCCTGCAAACTTCCGTTCTTGTTTCTTCCTGTTTTCTACGTAATTCCCTCCCTTTAACCTTCGCATTAACGCGGACAACACGGCCATTTCCGAGGATGTCGGCCATCACTCCGGGTACAGCGCCCCTTGGTGTCCAGTCCTGGCCCTAAACGTGGAAGGGGGTGCTCTATTAAGGAGTCCACAAAAGCTAGGTAGTTCCAGGAAACTACCAAACTCAGGAGTCTTCAGGAAAACCACAAGCCTAAATTCCCGCTAAAGAAAATAAGCCAAAAAACTCGACACATCCCAAAGCCTCATACACCTGAATTTAGCGTCCTTTTTCTAGATAAGAGGCACCCGGCACCTAGAAACGCGCAAGCGCCTCAAGCTATCTCTTGCCATGACTGGTATCCCTCCGCGATGCCTCAGTGGTTGGGGCACCTGCCAATCTCTCGCGAAGGCAAGGCTCGTGGCTCCTACTGGGTACCGCATCCTCCCATCTAGCCAGAGCCCGCCTTCCCCCGAGGTGGGACGTCCCGGACGTCCTGTCGCATTTCCTCAGTGACGGACAGGGGCACTTGTCCAATCAGAAGTGCTATCTGGTCCGTCCCGCCCACAGTAGGCCCCGCCCACGGCAGGCCCCGCCCCCGCCTCCGCCGCTGGTAGGGTCTGGCCTTTGCCGTGACCTTGCTAGGGGTTTGCAGCTACCCAGGCGCTCATTGTGCGCCTCCGGGCGTCTCAACTTCCTGGCTCCAGTCGGGAGGTCGGGGCCCGCGCCGAGTACCCCGCCGCGTCGGGGTGCGGCCTGGTGAGCTGGGCGGCCGGGAGCTGGCTCCCAGTTCTCTCCCTAAGCAGTGCGTCGTGCTAGGACCCCCCACCCCCACCCCCACCCCCGCTCCCCGGATGTGTAGTCGCTCTGGTCCCTGCACCCAGGAGCGCACCGTCCCCACCTTCTTCCCCCAGCACTGCCCAGCCCCTCCCTCCAGGGGCCCAGGGTTTAAGACACACCAGTTCTACAGCTGAATGCAACACGCACACACATATACTTTGTTTTTCACATTCCTGGTTATACCGGGCCGAAGGTAAAATCTAGCAGACCCTTCAGATCGCACAAGTGCGCGCACCCGTGTTCCCGCCGTGGTGCCTTTGGTATTGGGTTTACCTTCAAGAAGGGGCAAGGTGAGGGGCGCCTGGGTGGCTCAGTCGGTTAAGCGTCCGACTTCGGCTCAGGTCATGATCTCATGGTTCGCGGGTTCGAGCCCCGCGTCGGGCTCTGGGCTGACAGCTCAGAGCCTGGAGCCTGTTTCGGATTCTGTATCCCACTCTCTCTGACCCTCCCCTGCTCCTGCTGTCTCTCTCCCTCTCTCAGAAATGATAAAACATTTTTAAAAAATAAAAAAAAAAAGAAGTGCAAGGTGAAACGAGACACCTTCCTCACCTGTGCCTGCCCTTTCCCATCATGACCCGGGCAGGTTTCCCTGGTAAACATGATTACCCAGCTGGGTTTACCAAAGCACCTCTGAGTAAGAGTGCAATCAAGTAGGACTCATACTTGACCGGAGCAATACAGTTGACACGTTTCTGGTCGGACACCTAAATCCATCCACACCCTAGCAGGAACGCCCCCCCCCCCCCCCCCCCCCCCCCCCCCCCCCCCCCCCCCCCCCCCCCCCCCCCCCCCCCCCGTCCATCCGTCTCCAATCTTTGGACCAGCCAGTGGCCTAGTTCTCTACAAATGAGAAAGAGGGCTACGCCTCAGACCACGCTGGGACGTTAAGAGTTACTGAACTGTTAAATAACTCAGTCTGCCATCAGGGTTTTTTTGAAAACCTCAAACACTTCTGTAATGACTTTAATTACTTTCTGTTGAACTCGTCTCCAAAGGGGGCTCTGTTGTGCTGATAGGCATTCAGCTGCTTGAAACGCTTCTCATACTCACCTCAGCCCTGTTGGGTGGTGTCTTTGCTTGTCTTATAATCAGCTTCAGTGATACCGGCAATGAAATTTCGGGACGGAAGGCAGCTGGCAAGGGGAATGGAATTAAGAAAATTGTTCTCAGAAGAAAAGGTTCACCGAAAGAAATGGGAGCAAGGGGACGAAGCACCTAAGATGCAAATTAGAACATTGAGCCGTGTGAATTGGCACATTTATGCTTCCAGACATCTATTGAGCCCGTCCGCATGCGGAGCACTATGCTAGGTGACGTAATGCAGAATGATTTGACTTGGTTTCTACTTTCAAGGCAAGGTGACATGAAGGCTCACCAACTTTTTGGAACCGTGCTAAGCGCAGAGGACTGTGTGAAGTCTTGGCAACAAATCTCTGAAGGACGCAGTAACATTCTTCTTTGATGGAAGAAAGAAACGAGACCCAAACAATATTGGCGATAACCCAATTTAAAAATGAGCAAGGGTGGGGGAAAGAGCAAAGGATCTGGCCAAAAAGCATATGAAAATCATGCAACATGAGAATCAGCATGCAAATCAGCATGCAAATCAAAACTGTGAGCCACCACTTCACAGCCATTGGAATGGCCGAGATTAAAAAAAAAAAAAAAAAAAAAAAAAGACGGACGCCTGGGTGGCTCAGTTGGTTAAGCCCCTGACTTCGGCTCAGATCATGATCTCACGGTTGGTTTGTGGGTTGGAGCCCCACAACGCGCTCTGTGCTGACAGCTTAGAGCTTGGAGCCTGTTTCGGGTTCTGTCTCTCTCTCTCTCTCTCTCTCTCTGCCCCTCACCAACTCATGCTCTGTCTCTATCTCTCAAAAATGAATCGATGTTAAAAAAAAATTATAAAATTTAAAAGAAAGGAATGGTAATCATGGGATGTGATGGAAGTGTTAGCTTACACCATGGTAGAAATCATTTTGCAATGTATGTGTAGTTTTTTTTTAATTTTTAAAATTATTTTTATTATTTTTTTAAATTAGAAAAGAATTTGTTTAAAGAGAGAGAGTATGCACAAGCAGGGGAGGGGCAGAGAGAGAGGGAGAGAGAGGACCCCAAGCAGACTCCGTGCTCAGCACAGGGCTCAATCCCAGAATTGTGAGATCATGATCTGAGCTAAAATCAAGAGCCAGACACTCAACTGACTGAGCCACCCAGGTTCCCCACAATATAGGTGTATTAAACCAATGCATTACACACCTTAAACTTACACAATGTTGTATGTCAGTTATATCTCAATAAAGCTGGGGGGGCGGGGAGACCAAAGTACCTATGTCCACAGAAAAACTTGAACATGAATATTCATAGCAGCATTATTCATAATAGCTAAAAAGTGAAAACTACCCAGATGTCCATCACCTGGTGATAAAGAAAATGTGGCCCAACCATATAATGGAATATGATTCAGCCATACAAGGGAACTAAGTACTTATGTGCTACAACATGGATAAACCTTGAAAATGATACACTAAGTGAAAAATCCAGACACAAAAGACCACCTCTTTTTTTTTTTTTTTAATATTTTTATTTATTTCTAGGAGTGAGAGAGAGCATGAGCAGGGGAAGGTCAGAGAGAGAGGGAGACACAGACTCTGAAACAGGCTCCAGGCTCTGAGCTGGCAGTCAGCACAGAGCCTGACGCGGGGCTCGAACCCACGAACCGCGAGATCATGACCTAAGCGAAAGTCGGACGCTTGACCGACTAAGCCACCCAGGCACCCCAAGACCACCTCTTGTATCATTCCATTTATAGGAAATGTCCTGAATAGGCAAATTGAGAGACACAGAAAGTAGATTAGTGGTTCCCTAGGCCTGGGGGTGGGGTGGCAAAGAGCAGTCACCACTAACGGGTACAGGGTACTTTGGGGAAGCGATGAAAGCATCCTAAAATCCATTGTGGCCAAGTGTGCACAACTCTGTGAATATACTAAAAGCCACTGAATTGTCCTCTTTAAATTGATGGCGTGTATGATACATGAATTATATCTCAAAAAAAATGGATAGTTCTTGCTTTCGGGTTCATTTTGGCATTCCAGTTGATATGGTAACGTGAGCACATACTGAAGTTCCTCCTTTGGAAAACGACTGTGAAGTGGGGATCCCTGTACAAGAGGTTCAGGACGGAGTGCTCCCGCGTCAGTGCCTGCAGGAGGAAGGAGAGCCCCCAGCAGACCCTGGAAGGCATTTTGCAGACTCGGTGGCCATTCAGAGCTGCCTCCATGGAGTGTGAGGACCAGGCCCTAATACTGCTTGTCCATCAGTCTTTGGATGCAGACTGCAATGCAAAAGGACCTGCTCTCTCCTGTGATGTGCTTCCACACAGGCGCCGGCAGTGGGGGAAAATTCCTCCGCTCCTGCTGGGGAATCTGGGCGGCACATCAATGCATCCACCATGAGTATTATTTGCATTTTACAGAAAAGAACACTGAGGCATAGAGGCTAAGTAAGTAGCTCAATGATGCAGGTGCATAAGCCACGGGAAGCATTCATATCCCCTCCTGCTGGCTGCGTGGCCAGAGGCCTGTAGCTGAACTGCCTTTGCCCTGAGAAGCCTTGAGTGGCCGGAATGAGGGACTACACAGCCCAGGATGCTGCAGAGAAGTGCTCCCTCCAGGAGAGCTGTGCGCCCTGGAGCGGCCCCTGGAGCATGGAGCCCTCCGGGACACCCAGCTCGGTGACCTTGTTAGAGAAACCCCCGCACTGGTCAGGCTGGTGAGTCCTCCATAGCCCACACCTTTTCAGACCAGCCCAGAAGCACCAAGCCCCTCTCTCCAGGAAGATACCCAGTAGAGCCACCTATGGCTTCCGACACCCTCTCCCCACGCCCCTGGCAACCCCGTAGCTCTTAACGGTAAATGCAGACAAGGAATCTCACAGGGGAGGCGTGTAAGAGTGTAAGAGGAGTGGAGTATAAGAGGAGGCCGGAGTGAGACTCTCACTGCCTCCTTTCCCACCGATAATACAGATATCAGACGCCAAAGATGGGGTCAAACAGAGGAAATCATTTCCACAAATGCTGGACACACTGTATCCATCAGAGTTCATGGTAGGAATAGAAACCAGTTCTGGCAGACCTGAGAAGCAGGGGAGTTATGCTAAAAACAATTTGGGGGCTCAAATCACCATGGGGGCTAGAGAACCAGAACTGGGGCTGAGGGGACAGCGAGGTGTCCAGCACCTAGACTTTGCAGGTGGCCGGACTAAACTCTTAGCTCAGGACTTGCAGTGAGTACCCGGGTGGCTGCCCCATAAAGTCTGTTGTGTTCGGACACCTCTTCAAGCACCTTCCACATTCTCCCTTTTCTGTTTGGACTCGGCCCTTAGGGCAACCTCGAAGTGCAAGGAAGACCCCTCAACCAATGGTAAATAGGAGCCTTGGATAAACGCCCAGGCTGCCATCTTTGTGTCAGCCTGCCAACATGGCTGCCTCATGGAGCCTCCCTCCCGCCTGCCCCGTGTCAGTGTCTCACCTGTTTCCTCACGCCTGCCTCCTAGGGACACTTCCCAAATAAACCTTCTGTACCAAGTCCTATCTCAGCTTTGCTTTCTGGGGGTCACAAATTGAGACATGACACCCACATACTAAAGGTACAAAAATCAGGCCTGGATATGCCCCCATTCTTGATCGACAGGAAGGGGGAAGAATGGAATCAGACTGGTGATCAAAGAAGATCTCAACTTGAACCATAACGTTGGTTTGTGTGTATAAAATACCTGCGGAAGGGGGTCAGAGCAAGTCTCCCCAGAATGTTCCACTTTGGCAGCTGGGGTATTTTGAGCCAAATGCAATCAAGACCTGCAGACTCAAGAGAAACTTTAGACTGTGTCTTAACTACCTAGAAGAATTTAAATTGGAGGTCTATCCCAGAATGGGAGATTTTACAGAGATTAAGTTTATCTGAGTGATCCGTCGATGTGGCAGGGCAAACCTGTAATTACCAAGCACCTGTTCTTTTTCTTACTGCCCTGTGAGTTGCCCTCCTCCCCTGGGAAGCCCAGGATTCCATCCCGTTCCTCAGCTCAGGACGACATACGCACCTCATTTGACCTTTCTGTCTTTGAACCTCTCATGGATGTGGGGTTCCCATATGTATGAAATTAAATGTGGTTTTCTCCTACTAATCTGTGTCATATCAATTTCATTTTTTATTTTATTATATTTTTAAAGAGAGAGAGAGAGCATGGGAGCAGGGGAGAGCGGCACAGGGAGAGAGAGAGAGGTTGAGAGAGAGAAGCCCAAGCAGGCTCTACACTCACCCTACTTAGGGCTTCCATCCCATGACCCTGGGATCATGACCCGAGCTGAAATCAAGAGTTGGATGCTTAACCAACTGAGCCACCCAGGCGCCCTTCAAGTCTCTCTTATTAGCTAACAGTCTACCCTCCTCTTTTTTTTTTGTTTCTTTTATTTATTTTTAATTTTTTATTCTTAAGATTTTATTTTTAAACAATCTCATACCTAACATGAGGCTCGAACCTACAGCCCCAAGATCAAGAGCTGCGTGCTCTACAAACTGGGGCACCCAGGCACCCATTTTTCTTGTTTGTTTTAAATGACACTGATTTAATAGAGAAACCAGGTCACTCATATGTCTTCTAGAATAGTTCACCTTCTGGATTTGGCTGACGGTGCCCTCAAGTTACGGTCTTCCCTTGTCTTCTATACCCCGTATTTCCTGCAAACTGGTCGTTAGCTCTAAAGCCTGTTGTTCAAGCGCAGTGTTTGGGGCCATAGTCTATGACTTATTTGTACTTTGCCAGTTGTCCCAACAAGGTGGTTTTTTCTTTTTTAACGTTTATTCATTTTTGAGAGAGAGCGTGAACGAGGAAGGGGCAGAGAGAGAATAGAGGATCCGAAGCGGACTCCGCATTGACAACAGAGAGCTTGATGGCGGAACTCGAACTCACGGACCGTGAGATCATGACCTGAGCTGAAGTCGGATGCTGAGCCAACTGAGCCCTAAGTATTTTCTTCTTCAAACCATTCAGAGCCCACTTCTGATCCTCTGTCCCCTCTCTCTCTGTCCTTCCCCTTCTCGTGCTCTCACTCTTGCTCTCTCTCTCTCAAAAATAAATAAACATTAAAAAAAAAAAACTATTCCAGGATCCAATCCAAGAAATTAAACACTGTCTTTGGTTCTCTTATCTCCCTTCATCTGGACTGGCTTCTCAGTCTCTTTGTCCTCCGTAACCTTGACATTTTTGAAGAATACAGGCCAGTCATTTACTAGACTCCATGAACTTCTGATGTGATTCATCTTTGATAGCTTCCTTGCTCTCTGGCATAACAAGATGTCCCAAATCCATCTGGCCATTTCCTGCTCTGGAGCCTAATCGGCTGCTTGTCCAGAGATCTCTGGTTTCTTTCTGTGGAAAATGGGATTTAGAGAGAGGACTGAATTCCAGTGCCACCGCTGGTGGTGGAGGCCAGATGTGAGGGGGTGGGGGCTCCGGGCGGGTGTGCAGCGGTGGGGGCGGGGGCTGGCTCCGGGCGGGTGTGCAGCAGTGGGGGCGGGGCTGGCTCCGGGCGGGTGTGCAGCAGTGGGGGTGGGGGCTGGCTCTGGACAGGTGTGCAGTAGTGGCGGTGGGGGGCTGGCTCTCCAGCTGCACCCAGGACCCCAGCAGGTGGGGTGGAGGGAGGGAAGGAGGAGGGAAGAAGGTAGGAGGGGCGGCAATAGTAGTTTCAGGCCGGCCTTGGAAGACCAGCTTTCCCGACCAGGAGAATCAGGAGGACATGCGACCCTCGTCCATTGGAGCGGCTTTGGGTGTAATCCTGAGTTGTTTACCTACTCATTTTTTATGACAGGCTTTATTTTATCTTGCGGCCTGGAAGATCTACTTGCTTTTCCTTATCTAACATTACTGATTTACTGTAGCAACAGAAATGCAAACACAGAAACCGGGGCGTCAGGAGGCTGTCAAGGGAGTGTCAGAACACCGTAGAAGCATGAGGTGGCTAAGCGACACTGAACCCGGTTAGAGTTAAACAATTAATGCACAGTGCCCCTGAGGACCTGCTTTGTCCCAGGCCACGCAGCCCGCCTGTTATCCCCAGAGGCGATTGTCCTCGGCACAGTCCTTCCCTCTGTGGTCAGAAGGGCTCTTGACTCACCGGGAACTGCCTTTCCTATCAGCAAACCTCCCTCTTATTCTTGTGAATTCCCTGAAAGAACAAACTTCTCAAGTGATATGCGATCCCCTTTGTCCCAGCTTCCTCTGACCCACACCGGTCTGAGGGGTCACAACCAGAGATCTCTCAAGTTCAAGGCCTACCCTTGGGGTGCTAAGGAACGGTCACTGTTGGCTCCTCGGTGTCCCAAATTGAAGGGTAGCCGAGAACACTCCAGGCTGTCTGAGAAAAGGGTCTCTCGGGACAGAACTGTGAGTGTTAGAGGGGCAGGCGGCGTGTGCTCCAGACAAGAATTTGAGAGCAGTTTCACTGAACCTTGGGGGGTCGGGGCAGCACCACGAAACAATTCTCTGTTGGCTGGCAGCCTGTCTGTGCCAGCTCCCTGCTCTGTCCCTTAGCGGCCCCTTGGCAGGCTCGGTCACCGCACCCAGTAACACTCAGGTTGGCTCTGCTTCAACTGCACTTGCTTATCTGGCTCAGAGCTCGGTGGCCTCCCCCCCCGGTCCACACTGGGATGCCGACCGTGGCTGCTGGCAGAATGGGGACCCTGGGGGACGGGGGTTTGGTGGTGCCTCCCGCCCCCTTCTCTCCACAAGGCCTGGCTTCCCAGCTACCCCTCCATCACCGAACCGCCCTCAGAAAGGTCAGCCTAGTCTTCCCTGACCCCACAGGTGGCTACTTCCCAATCTCTAAGATTTGGTTTGGTCTAGAGGCCACCTGGACAGCCCATGGGGCCTGCCCTTCCTCTGACCTTTGTGCTTCTTATGGAAACTCAGGAAAATGCCCAGGCTTTTCTGCAGCTTCCAGGGGCCACAGGAGACTGGCATGGGGGCACCCCCATCCTCGTTCCCAGCCTCACACAGTGTTTTCAGACTCCGTTGGCTTGGGCCAGTCTCGCGAGGATTCTGCCTTCAGAAATCTCCAGACTGGAAACAAGAGCCTCGGTATCATGAGCGGTCTGTGTGTTCCCCTGTATGAACTCCAAGGCCCTAGGGGACGTGTGTCAATTTTTCGCAAAAGCGACTGCCTCCCAAAAGGTGCGTCCTGGGGGCAGCCCCAAGCTGCAGGTGCTGCGCTCAGGAAGCAGGAGTCACAGGCTCCCCTGCCCACCGCACTGGTGGTCTTGTCTACATCGCTGCCCCCACCCACGGCCACTTGGCATCTCTGGTCCTCAGCTTTGAGTCTTGGCCATAGTCCTGGAACAGTGCGGCGAATGCTACTCAACACCTTGGCATATGTGACAGAGAAGCTGGATTTTGACCACTCCCCGGAGCTACTGGGCTTACTCAACCACCATTACTCGTTGGTGCGGCCACGAGGTACTTCCTACTCAGAGCCTTTCGAGGAAGTCCAGCCCTTTTCCATTTTCAAGGTACCAGTCTGTCTGAGGGCCTCATTTTTGAAATTTGAACCTTGGGAAGAAGGTTTGAGTCAAAACTCAAATATTAGCCAAAAATAGGCTGGTATTTTGAGTCTAGAGAAATGGTATTTTCTTCTTAACACAGGGCACAGAAGGGGCGCAAAACCAGGACATCTTTCATGGACATCCTTCTAGGTTGTTATCGCAAGTACGTCAATAAAGACCCTCATTTACCCTCTGTCTTCTCCAGAGTACGTGTTACGGGTCTTGGCATAGGAAAGTTTTATAGCACAAAAAGAATCCTTGGAAGTGTCGGATGCGTGGAATGGCCATGTTATGCAGGTAACTGTTGTGGGGCAAGAATTTCCTGCTCCTTTCAAGATCCTTCTGGCTGAGCTAAGCGTCAACGAGACATGAGACAGATTAAGGAGCAAATCAGATTTCGTTGTGTACGTCTGGAGAAGCCACACGTACGTGGAAATTGCAAAGACAGGCACCAGGAAGTGTGTCTGTCACCCTGAACTAAGGAGGAGGGGGTAGGGATCTGGGACTTCCAACGGAAGGAATGCAATTCTCAGGAAGAGGAAAACCAGTAAATGCTCAGTGTGCAAATGTGGGTTGGGTTCCTCAGAAATAATGCGACAGAGAGGACTTTGATCACACAGGCCCTGCTGGGTCCCTCCCTGTCTAGCCTCCCTGTTCGTATCCTATCGAAGTTATCTATGGTGACAGCTCTGTCCCTGGAGCAGGTCCTCTGTCTAAGTTCTCTTTAGGCCGTTGGGTGGGGTGTGCACCCGGAGATAAAGAGCTTTCCCTGAATCTGCTCGGTTTTGATTACTTTGAAATTAAAAAGAATCTTCTTGCCAAAGCGGTCCGCCTTGGGGCGGTCTGGCCTCAGGCCCCTTCATAACTTAAGTGAAATTTCCATTTTGCAGGATGTTCTGGGTGTCCACCATAATAATAATGGGCCTGAAGAGCTTGAGGTCATTCTCTTCCCGAGCCCTTTTCCCGGACTAAGCTGAGCTCTTCTCTGATCACACTGAATCCTGACATCTAGGCTAAAACACAAGAGTCTTATGAGGTCTTATGCCAGTCTCAACCCCAGGGAACTTCCCTCAGATGTTTCCTCCTTCCAAACCAATGTCACCAGCCCTGGGGGTTCTTACTGTGTGGTGCTCTTCAGCCACAACCATCAGGAAATTTTGAAAACTAGAGGTCTATGGCTTACAGGACCTGGAAATTACATCACATCCCTGAGGCCACACAGGTCGAGTGAGAGAGAGTGCACAGGCCCGGAGTTCTGCTTTTACTGCGGGGGAGGGTAGGAGCCTAGGGATCGGGGGGCTCAGCCTTTCCCAGTGATTTAAAAACATAACAGCAGGACTTTAAAGTGAGGGGAAAGACCAGGCAAGCAGCCTCAGTGGTCAGTTCCTGAAATCAACCAAGATCTCTACAAGGAAGGAGCCTGGGGCGGGGAGGGGGACACAGCTGGCTCTTTATCAAGCCGTGTGGCTGGCAATGTGTTTATTGGAGATAGCTGTCCTAGAAGCAGAAGCCTCTTTGAAGAGGATGCCTTGGCAAGTAAGGCTTAAATTAAGCATTTGGATTACAAAAAAGCCAGAGAAGAAACAAGCCTGCCAAGGCTTACACTACGTATGTTATTGTGTATTTGTTTCATTTTGTTTTGTTTTCATTCCTTCGATTTGCCACACATTCACTAAATGCCTAGAACCACATACAAATGAGTTGTGGTCCCTGGCTCAAAAAAAACCTCACTGTATTGTCAAGGGAGACGCAAATAAGACATGTAATAAACATGATCGATCAAATCTTGGTAGGGTGTATGTGAGTGCGAAGGACAGAGGAGCCACCTGAGGTACAGAAAGCTTAATTTTTTTTTAATGTTTTATTTATTTCTGGGAGATAGAGAGACAGCGTGAGCAGGGGAGGGTCAGAGAGAAAGGGAGTCACAGACTGAAACAGGCTCCAGGCTCTGAGCTGGCAGTCAGCACAGAGCCCGACGCGGGGCTCGAACCCACGACCCGCGAGATCATGACCTAAGTGAAAGTCGGACGCTTAACTGACTAAGCCACCCAGGCGCCCCAGAAGGCTTAATTTTAATTTCATTCAACAACCCAAGAACCAGTTGATTCCAGAAGCTTTCAGAGCTCCATCAGACATAAGAATTGTCATCTAGTATATGAATGATGATGTCGGGCAAGACCCTGTCAGACACGGTAGAGCTCCATGAATGATTTGTCCATGAAGAAGAGTTCTACTCAGTTTCTCCTGCCTGCAGTGATTTCCGAACTTGCCTGCTGGCGTATGTTCTGGGGAAGCAACAGAGCCAGTATGGAGAATTCCTCTTCAGCGTGCAAACTAGTGAGCCGCTGAACATCACAGACACTTATGGGGCTCGTTGGGACGTTTGGGGCCATCTGGTCAACCAGCTCATGTTACAGATGATGTGTACTTCTTCACAAAGCCCTTGGCCACACAGTGGAGTGACGGAAGTGCCCAAATCCTGGCCTGAGCGACTTCCCAGCTGAGTGGCCTCGGGCAAGTTACTGTGTGTTTCACTTTATCTGTAAAATGGTAAAACGGGGATTTTAACTGTCAACTTCGTTAGGTTATGATGAGGAATAAGACAATATATGTAACTGCTTAGAACAGAGTCTGCCTTTGTGGGCTGTTATCCTGATACCATTAACGTGTGATTTGGTTAAGGTTATACAGCTAAATCGTGGCAGGCTGTAACGAGAGAGACGGGGTGGCGGATGAAATGCATTTGCTGCCAGAAGGAGCCTGCCAGCTGTGGAGCCCACCGATGTCCCGTTAGAGCCCTGAGCTGCAGAAAAACAGCCTTCCCACCCCAAGAAGGAAGAGGGCTACCCAAGGATTAATAGACTTTCATTCCCAAAGTCGCCGAAGGTCCTTCTTATTATGATTTGGCAAACAGCTGCCTTTATTGGTGGCACTTGGACGGTTAGGTGATAAAGGTCTCCACGGTAAAAGCATCGTGTACGCCCTGAATTTAACTGTGCCCCTCTGAGAGCCAAGACCTTGCAAAAACATGAAAACAAGCAAAACGAATCTTCCTATAGACGTACTGAAAAGATTCAATTAGCTTCTTGTTTCTGACCAGCCTGCGGTTCGGATATAGGGTGAGTGCTCTAACACAAACCAACAACAACAACAAAAGGAAATGTCACATAAATTCAGGTGAGCTGGTTGATCTCAACACTCAGCCTGCCAGGCAGAGAGGAAACTTTCAGAGGCCGTCGGGGTGTAATTCTATTTAAGATTCCGTGCTACAAGCATAAAAGAAACTATGTAATTAGTTTGCTTCTTTTCAGAGACCTGTTTGTTTAGATGGAATATTCTACTGACGGTGACATAAAGAACGAGGGGAGCACAAAGGTCCAGGTGGAAAGCCTGAAAGAAAAGAAAAGAAAAGAAAACAGAAAAGAAAAGAAAAGAAAAAAAAGAAAAGAAAACAGAAAAGAAAAGAAAAGAAAAGAAAAGAAAAGAAAAGAAAAGAAAAGAAAAGAAAAAAACTGGTTTTGGTCTGATTTGGGTAATGCCCTCTCTCTTTGCTTGCTTTATCAGGACCTGGGCACATTCAAAGCCTTGCCCTGTGGTTGCACGCATTCCTCTCTACCTTCCTTGCTTTGCTATGCCACTGTCTTCCTTCGTATTTCTTTGCTCTTCCCATAAATAGCTCCCCAGATTTTTGTTTCCCAAGGCTCTACTTTACTTCCGCCTTTTAGGGAAACGTTTGAAACGTTTGGGAGAGAGCGTCCTAGAGAAAAGACCAGGAAAGGGGGAGAATGTTAGGTACCGTAATGACCGTATGATGCTTATTACGCAGAAATTCAGGACTCGAGCAGAACAATAAAAAGAATGCACCACGAGTGCTGTAGTCAGCAGAGCTGCCTGGTTACTTGGCATAAAAAGAAATCAGTATCGCTCTCAACCTTCTGGAGCCTCCAAAGTCCCCTCCCTCCTGGCCGAGAAGGTCAGGCTAAGCCTGGGGGCCCTGGTGTCCACCCAGCACCCAGGCTGAGCCTGTAGAACGTTGTCCAGCTTGAGCCCCCCTCCCGGCCTGCTCATCAGGCCCAGAATGAACCGAAACTCCTCACCAAGACTTGTAAGACCCACATGCTCAGCTTTCCTAGGGTAGGAGCAAACACAAGTGAAAAATAAGAGGTTTAATTCCCCTGTTGAAAGTAAGGCTAGAAAGCTCTTTCCCTTCTCCCTTTTCTTAGGGCATTCGCTTTAGAAAATGTGAGTTCTTTCTCTGTTTGAAATGTTGTGAGTCTTTTGAAGGCTAAAGAACCCTCTTGCTGGACGCAGGAAGGTCTTTCTCAAAGACTCTGGAAGCATCTCTTTGAAATGTGATCAAGGAAGATAGCACCTCCATCGCCCAGCGTCTGTGGGCAGCACGAGCCCTATTTCTCTTGTTTTGTTTACAGCTGGTGAGCCCACGCAGCTGGTTTTCCCGACCACCGAGTGGAGATAGGATGAACTCTGCGTGCCAGGTGCACCGTGAAGCCCTCTCACCGGAGGACCTGTCCCTGTTTATGTTGTAAATGTGCTCTCTCGGCTGATCCAAGGGCAAGGTTTCTTTCCGTCGTTGCCATCTCTTAGAGGATTGCCTGCAAAGCGCATTGAATCCAGGTTTAAGGTTGCTCAACAGCAAAAGTGTTTTCTTTTTTTTTTTTAATTTTTTTTTAATGTTTTATTTATTTCTAGGAGAGAGAGAGAGAGACAGTGTGAGCAGGGGAGGGTCAGAGAGAGAGGGAGTCACAGACTCTGAAACAGGCTCCAGGCTCTGAGCTGGCAGTCAGCACAGAGCCCGACGCGGGGCTCGAACCCACGAAGCGCGAGATCATGACCTAAGTGAAAGTCGGACGCTTAACCGACTAAGCCACCCAGGCGCCCCAGCAAAAGTGTTTTCTTTCTCGTCCACCTCTGCGGAGAGGGTTTTGGGTCGGGAGATGTGTTTTTAATTCTATTTTGCCAACACTAGCTGCCCCTCCCTCCTGGTCCCTCGTTGGCTCAGCTCCAGCCAGGCATTTGGTCTTTGTCTGTGCCAAGCAGCTCCCGACTCTGGGCCTTGCATTCCCGTCCCTTTGGCTCAGCCCGGGGTCTGCCCATATCTTCCTCGTGGCCTGCCTCCTCCCTTCACCCGCTCACTCCCCGGGGAGGCTGTCCCTGACCCCGGCTCTCACCCCTCCCTGGTCCCCTTCACAGAACCCATCACTGTCTGTTTATCAGAGTCTCATCAGCCTCTGCCTGGCAGGCAGCCTCCGCGAGGTCAGGACCTCATCTGCGTGTCTGCAGCACCACCAGGGCCCTGTGTTGGGGAGGTATCATCAAAAATCAATCTCCTGCCAACCCAGAAAAGGCTCTCCACAAAGCTGCCTTCTACAGGGCAATTATTAACGCCGCAGGTAGCCTGCAGTGCCATTTGGCCGTTAATTCGCTCTGGGCAGTCAGGGCTGGCTGTGGGCAGGATGGAGTTTTCCTGCGTAAATTACATCCTCGGCCTTCCTGGAGCTGCCTTTTTAAGGTTTATTTATTTTTGAGAGACAGAGAAACAAAGCACCAGCGGGGAGGGGCAGAGAGAGAGGGAGGCACAGAATCCGAAGCAGGCTCCGGGCTCCGAGCTGTCAGCACGATGACCATCTTCCATCACGGAGTCACCCAGGAGCCCAGCATACAGTCGTTTCTCAGTAAGTGTGAAATAAACAAATTCACCAGGAAAAACTTGGTTCTCGCGTCATATTTCTTTCAGATCGTGCTTGACACTGCGGCACCGGCCGCAGCGCACATCCCCCTTCCCATCAGACGAGTTTCTCCACGAGGAGAGGAGGTGGGAAGGATAGACGCGTTTCCACGTGCTCAGGAAGGGCAGGCTGTGATTTCAGAAAATGGAGTAAGATTCTTCTTTGATAGTGAGTCTCCGGAGAACAGGAAATACTGTCCTTGCGTCCGAGACTAAAACAATGTCGAGGAGGTCCATCAGGGTCCACCTGGCCTTTCTAGCCGCCTCCACAAACACCGCAGTAGCCCAGAGGGCTCTCCACAGGCTACCTGACCCAGACCCAGTGTTCCAAAATGAGCACACCCCTGACCATGACTGCCCAGGAGGTAGGACACTGTGTATGGAAGGAGGCTATCTAGCACAGTAGTGAATGCTTGCCTAGGGCGCCCTCGGTCATCACTTCCTTCATTAGACAACACGGACACAGGAATTAAAATTCTATTTTGGGGGGGCGCCTGGGAGGCTCAGTCAGTTAAGCATTCAACTTCAGCTCAGGTCATGGTCTCGCGGTCCATGGGTTTGAGCCCCGCGTTGGGCTCTATCCTGACAGCTGGAAGCCTGGAGCCTGCTTCGGATTCTGTGTCTCCCTCCCTTTCTGACCCTTCCCCGCTGTATGCATGCACTGTCTCTCTCTCCCCAAAATATACAAATATAAAAAGAAAAAAAAAATTCTCTCTCTCTCTCTCCCTCTGCCCCTTTCCCCTGCTTCTCTCTCTAAAAGTAAAAATATAAAAATATATTTTAAAACATAAAAATAAGATCTTAATAATAAAATAAAAATAAAGCTAGATTGTTGTGATGGTCGCACCATTCCATAAATATACTAAATATATATATTATACTATACTATACATAACTATACTAACTATATATAATATACTAAGGCCCAAGGTGCCTGGGTGCTCAGTCGGTTAAGCATCTGACTTCAGCTTAGGTTGTAATCTCACGGTTCCTGGGTTCAAGCCCCGTGTCGGACTCTGTGCTGACAGCCTGGAGCCTGGAGCTGCTTCGGATTCTGTCTCCGTCTCTCCCTGCCTGTCCCCCACTCAAACACACACACACACTCTCTCTCAAATATAAATAAAACATAAAAAATTAAAGTATATATATGTATATACATACTAGAATCCACTGAATTATACACTTAAGTGGGTGAACTATATAGTATCTATAAATTATATTTCAATCGGGCTGTTTTCTTTTTTAAAAAAAAGTTAAGAGTGGGTCTGGTACAGAAAATAGAATTAGAAAAGGCAGGACATATAGTGGGGGCATTGAAGGCCACTTCCCCTAACAAACGGACCTCTTGCCATTGAACCCAGCATTCCTCTAAGTCATCAAGAGTCTCTTCCAACAGAGGGAATCCAACAGCTGACAGTTTCCAGAAATTCTCATTCTGGAATGACTCTAAGGTACACGTACTCTGAAAACACTGCTGTGTGTCAGTGGGAAAGGGTGCATTGTGTACCAGACACCCCTCCAGCTTAGAGGATTTCAGCCTTCCACGGCCTTTGAACTATTTTATAGCTCTGTAAATTGCAGGCAGTTGATAGGCATGCAGATTCCGTCCTGTCTATAGAATGTTCCTTATCTCTGGGAAAAACCCATTTTGCCCCCATTTGCAATTCATCGTTAACAATCCTTACTCTATATTAATTTGTGCCTCTGCCCTTCTCTTTTATTTATTGTTATTTTTTAAAGTTTATTTATTTATTTTGAGAGAGACAGAGAGAGTGCAAGTTGGGGGAGGGACAGAGAAAGAGAGAGAGAGGGAGCATCCCAAGCAGGCTCCGAGCAACCAGTACAGAGCCCGACGTGGGGCTCAAACTCACAAACTGTGAGATCATGACCTGAGCCGAAGTCAAGAGTCAGTTGCCCAAGGGACTGAGCCACCCAGGTGCCCCTGTGCTTCTCTTTTAAATCAATATGACACCTGCCCGGTTTGCTTATGAGTAGAATAAAATCTTTAACATATATTCATGTTTCATAACTGTAGAAGAGTCGCAATCTTACCTTTTTCCAAAAATGACTTTTTACCAATTTTGTCTGCGTGTAAGGCCTCGTGCATCCTGCCGGGTGGTGTATAAAGACTAAAGTCAAAAGCCTCAAGAGGAGAGGAAAAGTCCACCTTACCTAACGTGAAACCATGGGGATGGCTAGAAACCCATTCGGAAAGTCTGTTTCCACTAGAACCTGTGTTTCTCTGGATCTCACACCGCACACAGCAGTGACCTTGGCTGGAACCCGAGAACCAAGAAGCTAGACGTCTGGATTATCCGCACCCCCCTCCCACCCACTCAGCGGGCTTTGAGAGCTCCCAGTTCAACCCACACCTGAGGTGGTGAGCGGCACTGACCGTGTTGGGCGGCTCAGCTCGCACCCAGGAGCCCATCTAGATGTCTACACTCCGTGGAGGGCAGAGAGAGAACATTGGCAGCCAGAGCCTTCTCCAAAAGCAGGGGGCGAAATGAAAGAGATATTCCTTGTAATCAAACCAGTGCTGAGGGTAAGAAAATGCCTTCCCCGCGTGCACTTCGTTTGTCTAGCATTGCAGATGGGCACCAGGGCATAGGGTAATTGCTTGTACCAAGTGCACCAGGGAACGCTCATCAATGAAGGGTTGGTTAAAGCAGAGTTATGACTTGACCCGGGTCTATTCAGAAAATATTTGTAGAGTCAGTGTATAGAGTCATTTACAGGTTAGGTGTGTTCAGGAAGAGAGGGAGGCTGAATCAGTAGTGAGAGGCACTTTTCTGCTCCCTCCCAGCCCCTCCCTTGGAACAGTGCCACGAGTCTGGCGTAGGGGACGGGGGCAGATGAAGCCCATCGTGAGTCTCTTACTCACGGCCACTCAGAAGCATGTTCTTACCCTTTTCATCCCGCCTGCGGAAGGCGGTTTAAACATTTATTGGTGCGTGGCCTGGGTGAAGGCCAAGGACGTTGGGTACAGGATGGGAAGCTATGCGATTCCGCCAAGTGCACTGTGCCGTGTGTGAATAATGAACCCAGGTCCTGAGACCTTCCGAGCTTATGATCCCGAGTCGCGTCTTTCCCATTTCAGCTGCTGGAAAACACCTGCGTGATTCAACATCCTGTAAGCGATATTTTGAAAATTAATAACCCGTGGGATTTTACGAAGGGCTGCGTCACTCAATTTTCTAAGACTTCTACAGCCAATCTCGGTGTTACTTCTCTGAGTTATACATTACCCCTAGGCTTTATGTTTTTTGTTCTTCAGATCAAAACAGAGTTAATGATTTCTCAGAGGTGTCCCTATGCAGCAGATAAGGATGCAAACTGTGGGTCAGGTGGAAGGGTCCCAGAGCTGATAGCTCGCTCTGTGATCTGGGGCAAGCTGCCTGCTCTCAAAGGCAACGTCCCCAACCACAAACGGGGGTTGATATCACTAACGGCTTGGGTGTCTGTGAGGGCGGTACTGCCTGTGCACCGTTCACAGTGCCCGGCTCGGAGCTCTCACCTGCTTATGTGCCACTCGTTGTTGTCACGGTCATGACTCTGGATGAGACGCAGGGAAGGTTGAGCCGAAAGACGGTAAATCAGTGGTTCTCAACTTGGCCACATGTTGGGATCACCTGGGGGAACTCAAAAATTACCCCTGCCTGGAAATATAGCCACCCCTTGGAGATTCTGGTTTCATTGGTGGGGGGAGGGGTACAGTCGGGGCACTGGATGTAGTAAAGCTTCCCAAGTGATTCTAATGTGCACCCAGCTCAGAGAGCTACGACTCTGAACAGTCTGAAGATGAGATACTCTCGTAACTCTGATCTACGGCTGCACAATGTTCTTTTAGGAAAGATTGCTAAAAGGTCTCAAAGCTAAGCAGATTCCCCATACCTTCCTTATAAAGGTCACGTTGAACTTGGGGGCCGTTCAAGGTGCTTCCAGACCATGCACTTGTCCAAGGTCCCCAAGGGTTTGGAACCCGATAAAAGTGAGGTTCCATATAACGTGTGCATGTCTCTCATAAAGCTCTACATGCAGAAATTGGCTTCGGAGACAAAGAGAAGGAAAGTAAACTTGTTTGAACAAAAGGAGTTTCTCTTCCTTCAAGCCACGCCAGCTTATAAGCCTCCACAAAGCAGGGAAGGCAGCCCCTCCTTTCGCTGGCAGACTCTGATAGACTCTGTGCCTACCAGAGTGGTTCATAGTCAAGACAAACGGTGTGCACTCCCTGGCCAGGAAACCTAAGCACTTAAACCACCCGCGGTCCACATCAAAGCTTCATGACATGCAGAACTTTCTCGCAGCACTGGAGCCACCGCCATGAGGACCTGCCTGCGTAGACTCGGTCGTCTGGACCAAGCTGTCCAATGGCTCTTGCTTTTGGCCGTGCTGCTCTCCTTATTCTTCATCCTGCCTTCCTTTATTAAGGAACCCAATACGAAACCTTTCAGGTAAGGTTCTGACCCCTTTCCAAATGCCTCAGAATTTATTAGAGGGAACGTGAAAGACTCTAGTCCAGGGAGGTGTGGAGAACCGCTTCATCGTCAGGAATGTTGTCAGGAAACACGGCAAGAAAGCTCCCAGGGGACCCCTGGGGGACAAGCAGGTGTCAGGGGTGGGAAAACCAAAAGGTCCGGATGTCTTGGGGCTGGCAGAGGGCAAATGTGGGCAGGAGTTTGAGAACTATGCGTCTGGGTCTCTGGAAGGTGTAGACAGAAAACGACTTCCTCCTCTGGGACCGTGAGTAATAACAAGCAGCTTCGGGGTGAGTTCCTACATGCCACTCGCTGTGTCCTAAAGCGAAAGATTTACCCCGCGGATTCCACTCCCTTCAAAATCATGCTCTCCCGGGGCGCCTGGGTGGCTTAGTCGGTTAAGCGTCCGACTTTCGCTTGGGTCATGATCTCGCGGTTCGTGGGTTCGAGCCCCGCGTCAGGCTCTGTGCTGACTGCCAGCTCAGAGCCTGGAGCCTGTTTCAGTCTGTGACTCCCTCTCTCTCTGACCCTCCCCTGCTCACGCTGTCTCTGTCTCTCTCTCCTAGAAAAAAAAAAAAAAAAAAATTAAAAAAATTCAAAATCATGCTCTCCCTGCGGAGTTTGTCAGAAAATGACCTCTCCCTTAGCTTGATTCTGGGCCCCAAGTTCATCCTTCAAAAGGACACTGTAGACCAGTTTTCTTATAAAATAAACACATCTCGGGCAGTGGAAGATCCCTTTCTTTCCATACTGAACTTTTTTTGAATGGGTTTATGTCGGGGCGCCTGGGTGGCTTAGTCGGTTGAACGTCCGACTTTCGCTTAGGTCATGATCTCGCGGTTCGTGGGTTCAAGCCTCGCATCGGGCTCTGTGCTGACTGCCACCTCAGAGCCTGGAGCCTGTTTCAGAGTCTGTCACTCCCTCTCTCTCTGATCCTCCCCTGCTCACGCTCTCTCTCTCTCTCTCTCTCTCTCCCCCCTAGAGATAAATTAAAAAAAAAACATTAAAAAAAAAAAAAAGAATGGGTTTATGTCACTGTTCTTAAAATTTGGAATACAGGCTCTCATAAAGTTTAGAAAGATACAGAAAAGTCAAGCAAGAAATGAGGGTCTGCCCATTACACCCCCATCTCTATCCACCCTTCTGGTGTGGCCACTCTTGATTCTTTGGTGTAGATATAAATGTCCCATCATCATAGCCAACATTTCTACAGCACCCACTGTATGCCAGGCTCTGCTCTAGCGCTTACTGTATATTAACTGATTAGTTCTGAGGATGGTGAGTCGACAGAGACACAAAGCTTAAGGAAACGCCCGAAGTAAACCCCACCAGGAAGTCACAGGGCCAGAATCCCAAACCTCGCATCCTGTTTCCATAGCCTGTGCTTTTTACCTGATGCTAGACACACCCTTGCAACAGATGGGCAAAGAGATAGTGGATAGAGAGGTAGACACATAGGCGAATAGGTAGGCATCACACTCAACATGTTGTTCCACAGGCTGACTTTTTAAGCCAACACTATGTCTTAGATATCCTTCCTTCCACGTCGATAACACAAATCTAGTCCCATCTTATTCACTGTGCATGATACAGATGTGAGTTTATTGAATCAATCTCTAGTGGTTGATGCTGGGTTCCCACTCCTTTCCCACACACCTTTGTGCACTTATGTAGGTATCTCTCTCTCTCTCTCTCTCTCTCAAAGTTTATTTATTTATTCTGAGAGAGACAGTGCACAAGCAGGGAAGGGGCAGAGAGAGAGGGAGAGAAAGAATCCCAAGCAGGCTCTGCCCTGTCTGCACAGAGCCCGAAGCAGGGCTCGAACTCATGAACTGTGTGAGATCATGACCTGAACCAAGGTCAAGAGTCAGTCACTCAACTGACTGAGCCACTCAGGCGCCCCACTGATGTAGGTATTTCTGTAGGTAGATTTCTAGACATGGGATTGCCATAGCAATGGGTATGTTCACATTAAGTGCCGACAGATGCCATCAGATCAACTCTGAAAAGGCTACAGTAACAGGTGTGAGTGTTAACTCTCTCCTCAGTCACCACACTGGATCGTTAATGCTTTTGAAGTTTTAAGAAACTGAGAGGTAAAAGGGTACCTGGGTGGTTCAGTCGGTTGAGCGTCCGACTTCGGCTCAGGTCATGATCTCACAGTTCGTGGGTTCGAGCCCCATGTCGGGCTCTGGGCTGACAGCTCAGAGCCAGGAACCTGCTTCAGATTCTGTGTCTCCCTCTCTCTCTCTGCCCTTCTCCCACTCGTGATCTCTCTCTCAAAAATAATCAAAATGTAAACAAAAATAAATTAAACTGAGAGGTGAAAATATGTTTCTCTGTTGAATTCGCATTTCTCAGGCCACTGTGAATTTGAGGATCCTCTTACATTTATTAATCATTTGTATTTTTTCTAACCGAGGCAGCCACACTCACTTGTATTTTTCTGTGACTGACCTGGTCATATCTCTTGCTCCCCTAAAAAAAAGAAAACTGAATTATTTCTCTTTTATTTACTTATAAGAGTTTCTCTTTTATTTAATTATTAAGTAAACCCCTATTTAATAATTAGGGATAGTAACGCTTTCCTATCATATCATTGTATCATCCTATCATCCTATCATTGTAACAACACTTCAAATGTTTTCTTCAGGCTAATATTTGTTTTTATTGCCTTGTTCATGCTCTCTCATGTCACACAACTACTTTTTATGGGGATGAAATCTATTTATCTTTTCCTCTATGGCCACTGGCATTTGTACAAATTTGGCTGTCCCACCGCAAAATTATATACATTGCCTTCTATATATTTTTTAAATTTAAATTCAAGTTAATGAAGATACAGTGTAGCCTTAGCTTCAGGAGCAGAACCCAGTGATTCATCACACATAACACCCTGTGCTCATCCCAACGAGTGCCCTCCTTAATGCCCATCGCCCATTTACCCCACACCCCCACCGACCTCCCCTTCACCAACCTTCAGTTCATTCTCTGTATTTAAGAGTCACTTAGGGCCAGCCTCCTTCTCTGTTTTTATCTTATTTTTCCTTCCCTTCCCATTGCCTTCTGTACTGTCTACTAATATTTTGTACTTTTTTCCGCCTTAAGCTTAAATAGTTAACCTATCTGAAGTTTATTTTTGTGTACTGTGTGAATCTGGGTTTGCATATGCTAAATTCTTCTGATCACAAGTGACAAAAACCCAACTCAATCTAGCTTCAATAAGAAGACTGGAGAGGGAGGGGTGCCTGGGTGTCTCAGCTGGTTAAACATCCGACTTTGGCTCAGGTCACGATTTCACGGTTTGTGAGTTCAAGCCTAGCGTCGTGCTGAGCCGTGCTAACAGCTCAGAGCCTGCAGCCTGCTTCGATTCTCTCTTGCTCTCTCCCTGCTCCTCCGCTGGCTGTGCTTTGTCTCTCTCTCAAAAATATATAAACATTAAAGAAAGTTTTTAAAAAATAAAAAAAAGACCAGGGAGGGAGAGAAGGTCAGAGTATTACATTGTCCCTTGCAGAAACATGTTCAGAGGGGGAATGGGCTGCTGGAGACTTGCTCTTAGTGACCCGGATGCCTGGGCTCCTTCCCCAGCCAATGTCATGTGCCCCGGAGTTAGGGGGAGATGTAAGCAGACCGATGTCTATTTCTGGTCTAGAGATTCCTGAAGGCGGAAGGTGGGTGGAATTGTCCGTGGTGTAAGGTATCTGGTCGGAAGGCCCTGGCCTAGGCCTTCAAACCCCGGAGGCTTGGAGGGCCATTCAGCATTCCTGTGGTGGCAGGAGGGACCACGGCCCCAGTTACCCGCTGGGGCCAACTAACGGGACATCCATTCCAGAGAAGTGTGAGGGGACATCGAATTCTGTTGGGGGCATTCATGAGGGGACCCTCAGCACAAAGGAGAGCCCCGCCCCAGGGAAGCCACACTTCCGGACGCTACCCAGAACACCAGGTCAGCAGACAGAAGCCCCCTGAACCTCAGTGTGAGCGAGGACACCGCGTGTCCCCAACTCTTCCCACACAAGTGGTCCCTTGAGTAATAATCTGGAAGAGCCAGGCCTTCAGGAGGAATGGAAGGTCTACTCTGCGCCTGACCAGGATTCTTGCTGCCGCCACCCCCCCCCCCCCAGCTTCCCTCACCTCCCCTACCTCTCCTGCCTCACCCCTGCCAAGCCTGGGTCTCCGGCTCTGACCTGATAGGCTGGGGGGAGGCAGGTGGGAAAAACTCTGAACCAGTAAGGACACTTGTAACTCGGATGAGACTGAATTTGGGGTTTAGGTGGGTTGTTCTTTTTTTTTTTCCATCTTTTCTGTAATTTTTTTTTTTTTTTTTGGACTGGGTTTTAATCATCAAAGGTGACTGCAAAGCTGTTGAGTCACCGTAGGCATCAGAGCCTGGGAAGGGGCCACACACCGAGACGTCTCAGTGAGTGGTCTCTCCTTATTACGCTGCAAACCGCAGGGCGGGGAGTGAGCGCCTCGAGAGCAGAGGTCCCTGGAGGAGAGGATGTGTCTGATGAAAGCTTCGGTGAGACGGCGGGAGGCAGGCAGGGCTCGGATCAGGCGTGTGCGGAGATCAGTACAAGCAAGGGGGCCGAAAGTGTCCTCCTGGCTGAGCCTCGGACGGCAGACTCTGCCTTGCGGGATGAGGGGCTCGCTCTGGGGAGCCCAGCAAGGGCACCGCGAGCGGGTGGGGCCCAGGGTTGATGCAAGAGGCTTTCAGACGGGGAGGCAACCGCATCAGAGTAGTGTTGCGCAATGACGAGGCTGCCCCAGGGGAACAGGATAGACGGGAAGGGAGGTGTGAGTCACCACCACTCTGGCCTGACCCAGGGCAGGAACCAAGGGACAGACTTCAACAGCAGATTATCCTGCGCGAAGGGAAGGACTGGGCCTGGCAGATGCCCTCACAGGCAGATTTAGTCGTTGGAACATAAGGCGAAGAGGATCTGGGAGGGGTGGGGTAGGAAGAAGTGGGACATCAGGAGGCGCTTTGAAGAAGAAGGGGTGGGAGGGGCAGGCAAGTGTGCAGTTAGAGACGGGGGTGGGGGGTGGCCCACCTGTCCCCACAGTGCTGCCTGTGCAAAGGGTGACAGTAAAATGAGAGATAAAAGGAGGTCCTAAAATGCCAACCCAGGTGTAGTGTCAGCGGCTTCTGAAGGTCCCTGTTCAGGAGAAGTTTGCATGTTAATGACGCATCATTATCATCTCAGAGCTGGAGATTGGCCCAGACCTGAACATGTGCTCACGAGCTTTCTGGGGGTTATTTCCTTTTTTTAATTTTTAATTTTATTTTTTTAGCATTTATTCATTTTTGAGAGAAAGAGACGGACAGAGCATGAGTGGGGGAGGGGCAGAGAGAGAGAAGGAGACGCAGAATCCGAAGCAGGCTCCAGGCTCTGAGCTGTCAGCACAGAGCCCGACAGAGCCCGACGCAGGGCTCGAGCTCATGAACTGCAAGATCATGACCTGAGCCGAAGTCAGAGGCTTAACCGACTGAGCCACCCGGGGGTCCCTCTGGGGGTTATTTCCAATATTCACCATCATCGCCCAAGATCAGCACTTCTATTCTTTTATAAAAAAAAAAAAGGCTCTGAGACTCCAAAAGGTTAAGTCTAATCCCACTCAGCCAGGAAGTGGCAAGACAGAGATTTGGACACCAGGGATTTGGGCTCCAAAACCCACGCTTCTCCACCCCCCCCCCCCCACGTGTTGACTCTCAGGAGACTCAAAGTCCGATGGAGGGGAGGGCCTCACAAGAAGCAAGAGAGGGCGCGTGATATTATTAGTCGTGTGATATTATTAGTCGTGATAGACACCCTCCAATTTAAGTCCAAGGTGATAAGCACTATGGGAGGAAATTGAAAAAAGTAATTCCCTCCAGGGGGCAAGGTAAGGACAACATCCTGGTGGCATTTGCAGAGCGCCAGCGGGCTGGGTGACATGTCAGCCCGAGGAACATCGCACACTAAGGAGGCTCAGAAGCAGGGGAAACGGTGGGGGGCGGGATGCGTTCAGGCGCGAGGGACCAATGACTAATGTCAATTATGCTGATAGGGGCTCAGCGTGCCAGGCAATGGTCTCCAAAACCCGCGATTACTGACCACATATCAAGCCTTATGGGCAGATACTATTATCAACAGTATCCCTCTTTTACAGATAAGAGCGGTTAGGCAACTTTCCCACCCGAGGTCACCCTTGTCACTTAAGTTCAGACACAGGCCAGCTGGCTCCGGAGTCCATGCTCCATGCCACCACCCAGGCTGGTGGCACAGCCCCCCATCCCTCCACCTCCCCCATCCCCCCGCCCCGCCTTCCTCTCTCACACCCATCATAACATCATAACGTTGTCATGAACCCAAAGTTTATTTGTCTCCTGACAGACTGCATCTTACTTTTCTCTCTTTCCTCAGTAATTTGAGAAGGTCCTGGACACCGGCTAGGTGTAGCGCAGTGTTATTTTAATTTTGTTTTTCTAAAGTTTATCCATTTACTTTGAGAGAGAGAGAGCACAGCAGGGGAGCGACAGAGAGGAAGAGAGAGAGAGAGAGAAGGTCTACCAGGATCCCTGTTATCAAAGAAGAAGTCTGACGGGGGGCAAGGGGGTGCTCGATCCCACAAACAGTGAGCTCATGACCTGAGTTGAAATCAAGAGTCGGACGCCTAACCAGACTGAGCCTCCCAGGCGCCCCTGGGAGGTGCTGTTTTAAATGTTTGTTGATGAAAGAGTGAATGCGTGGCCCTTGATGGACCAACAGTTTACACTTGATTCTACGGCCATGAAAAGCTTCACAGGAACAGAGTAACTTGGATACATTTGTGCATTGGGCAGATTCGTGCTTACTAGATTGTACGGTAGACGGTGGGGGGAAGGTGGTGTTGGGGGGGTAGGTTAGAGGCTGTTGTAGTGGTTTAGGGCCCAAGAGCTCTGGGCAGAGAACGGCATTAGGAAGAAAGGACTGAATAAGTCAGATCGGCTGGATTTGGCAACAAACAGAATGCGAAGGCAGTGGAGAGGAAGGACCGAGAGACAACTGTATGATTTCAAACCTAGGTTATTGGACGACCTCTCCCATCTTCGTAATTTGGTCCCAGCCCCCAACGCGCCCCCGGGTAGGTGGATACAATCTAAGACCCTGTCTCTACCTGCCAGGCTTCCCTGGTCTGGAATGAATTTGTCTTCAAAGATTCTATGCCCTGTTTTGGCTTTAGAGTCGACTGGTACGAGGGAGCTGTATGGATTCTCTTTTTCATCTTATTTTGTTTTGGGCTGAGAAATAGAACTTTCTTTTCTATAATGTCCTGGTTTCCGATCCCAGAGTCCCGTTCATCGAGCTGTGGGGAAACTTGGTCTCGGCCGTCCTCACCACCTCTGCGGCCACCCCAGGATGATGTCAGGGGCTCCCGGATGCCTGAGGCCGTGCCAGGGCCCTGGTGGGGGCAACTCGTTCATAGCCATCGTGTGGCCTTTGAGACGTCCGTTGTCCCTGCCTCTTGGCTCTTTCATGCCCACCTGGCTTAGGTGGGAGAAGTTTCTGAGATTGTCGAACTACGGTTCTGTCTCCCAGGTTCAGTGCACAGTCGTTTCCTTTCAGGGGTCCCATTAGACCCTAGGAACACGACAAGAAGTAGGGTTCAGGCACCCTCCGATCTCGGGGTCCAGAGACCCCTCTCTTCTCTCCATCCTTCTCTCTCTCCTCTTCGCCCAGAGTAAACTTTCTAGGGAGGGGCGGGGTGGGAGGAAACAGACAGGTCCTTCTCCGAGACATTTTATCTATTTCACCAAATCCTCTCCCCGCTTAGCGTCTTGCAGGGAGTCCTTTACTTTCAAGTTCTTATTGGGGTGCCTGGGGGGCTCAGTCAGTTAAGCATCCAACTTCGGCTCAGGTCATGATCTCGCAGTTTGCAGGTGTGAGCCCCGCATCGGGCTCTGTGCTGACAGCTCAGAGCCTGGAGCTGCTTCGGGTTCTGTCTCCCTCTCTCTGCCCCTCCCCTGCTTGCGTTGTCTCCCTCTCTCAAAAATAAATAAACGTTAAAAAAAATCTGGTTTTTATTGGCCACACGTGTCCACGGAGACAATGAACATGGGGCTCTTTTTTTCTTTAAATTTTTAAATGCTTATTTTTGAGAGAGAGAGAGAGAGAGCGCGCGCACAGGAGCAGGGGAGGTGAAGAGAGAGGGAGACACAGAATCCGAAGCAGCTCCAGGCTCCGAGCTGTCAGCACAGAGCCCGACACAGGGCTCGAACCCCCGAACTGTGAGATCACGACCTGAGCCGAAGTCGGACACTCAATGGACTGAGCCAGCCAGGTGCCCCAGACCTTGAGTGTCTTGTAACCATATCTTTCTCATCTTTCATCCCTAACAGATAGTCCTAAATGCCCAGCATATATTACCACTCAATAAATATTTGTGGAATAAATGCTGCATTTGTTTTCAAAATTTCATAGAATTTTCAATAAAATGTCTCATTTACTTTTCATGGTTTTCCCTTTAATTTAAGAAATGTATATATTAAAGGGGCGCCTGGGTGGCTCAGTCGGTTAAGTTTTGACTCTTGGTTTTGGCTCACAGTTTGTGAGTTCGAGCTGGGTGCTGATAGCATGGAGCCTGCTTGGGACCTTCTCTCTCCCTCTCTCTCTGCCTTCTCTTGCTCATTCTCTCTCTCTCTCTTTCAAAATAAATAAATAAACTTAAAAAATTTTATTAAGGTAACAAGCAAATTTTAAAGTCAAATAATATTTCAAGATTTACATCAAAATAGAGTGGTCCCCATGACCTTTCTCTACTCCAAAATCCTGATTCCCAAGGTCACTACTTCATTTCTTTTTGCTGTTTCTTTTGGTACTTACCACCCTATTTCTAAGTCACATGCCTACCTGCTACTTTTTTTTTTTTAATGTTTTTATTTATTTCTGAGAGAGAGAGAGAGAGACAGCATGAACAGGGGAGGGTCAGAGAGAGGGGGAAGTACAGAATCTGAAACAGGCTCCAGGCTCTGAGCTGGTTGTCAGCACAGAGCCCGATCCAGGACTTAAACCCACAAACCATGAGATCATGACCTGAGTCGAAGCTGGAAGCTTAACCGACTGAGCCACTCAGGCGCCCCAACTACCCACTACTTCTTGACTGCTCAATTAAGTGGTTTAGCTCTACATGAAGTATCATTTACCCATGACCTTAACGCCTGTCACCCTTTTAGGTTTTCATCTCTGGACATGTGAGCCCAAAGGGGATATGATGGGGACTCTGACTGTCACTGTGTGTCACTATATGTTAGCAATTGACCCAATTCAACTAGAGTATATTTGTATAACGTTGTATTTTTCCGAGTGCCTTTTAAATATTTATTTATTTTGGAGGGTGGGTGCAGAGAGAGAGGGAGACAGAGAATCCCAAGCAAGCTCCAAGCTCAGCGTGGAGACTGACTCAGGGCTCGAATTCATGAACCGTGAGATCATGACCGGAGCCTAAATCAAGAGTCAGATGCTCAACAAACTGAGCCACCAAGGCGCCCCCAAGTGCCTTTTTTATACACTGGCCTGTGAGGTCTTTACAACACTATTGTGAGACTGGCATTAAAAGTTCCATTTAACATGTCTATCAACAGATGAATGGATAAAGAAGATGTATATATATGCAAGGGAATATTACTCAGTGATCAAAAAGAATGAAATCTTGCCATTTGCAACAACATGGATGGAACTAGAGTGTATTCATTGTGCTAAGTCAAATTAGTCAGAGAAAGACAAGCATCATATGACTTCACTCATATGTGGAATTTAAGGTACAAAACTAATGAATATAAGAGAAGGGAAGCAAAAAATATATAAAAACAGGGAGGGAGAGGGGCGCCTTGGACAGCTCAGTTGAGCATCTGACTTCAGTTCAGGTCATGATCTCACAGTTTGTGGGTTCGAGCCCGGCATCAGGGTCTGTGCTGACAGCTCAGAGCCGGGAACCTGCTTTGGATTCTGTGTCTCCATCTCTCTCTCTGCCCTTCCCCAACTCCTGCTCTGTCTCTCTCTCCCTCTTTCTCAAAAATAAAAGAAAGCATTAAGAAAAAAAATTTTTTTGTAAACAGGGAGAGAGACAAGCAATAAGAGACGCTTAAATACAGAGAACAAACTGAGGGTTGCTGGAGGAGAAGTGGGTGGGGGGTGAGCAAGGGGCATTAAGGAGGGCACTTGTTGGGATGAGCACTGGGTGTTATACATAAGTGATGAATCACTAAACTCTATCCCTGAAATCATTATTTCATATATGTTTGCTAACTTGGATGCAAATTTAAAAAACAAACAAACAAAAAAACCCGAAAAGCAAAACTTAATAAATAAATGAAAAGGCCACTACATTTTGTCAATCATGTGCAAAATGAGAGATAAACTTATTTTATTTGTGGTAAATCTTTGTAAAATGTAAGTGCCTCATTGGTAACAGTGAAATATTAGTGACACATTTCCCTAAATATTATAATAAAGGTATGTTTGACGTTCTTAGAAAAAAAAAAAAAAAGAAGAGTCCCATTTAATGGATGAGAAAACAGAGGCTCTAAGGGTTCTGTGTCTTGCCCAAGATCGCACAGCAGGCTGGTTAGTGGCCGGGCTGGAACTCAAGCGGTGACTTTCCGCCGCGGTGAGCTCCGCTGCCCGCTTTCCAAGTGCCAGGAAGTTAGTTCTCTGTCAGTCTCAAGTTCAACGCTTGCAGATAGCCAGCGGCGTTCAGGAGGTTAAGTCATGGGTAGGTGACAGCTGTAACACTCCAGGTAGCTGCCATCATGTCACCTCACAGGAGACGGGCGGCTCGCTCTGCTAGCGCCGCCCCGTGCCATCAAGAAACAGAAATGGAAAGAGCCTGATCCCGAAGTCCTTAAATGCGGCCACCGCCGTGGGGTTTGACACAGTTTTCTGTGGAGCTCTTCGTGCCCCAGCAGAGGACGGGTGGCTGCTCAGTGCGCCCCTTTGCTCTTCTCCTTGGGGATGGGGAAGGGGAGGAATGTCCTTCCCCCCGCCCCTCCCAGGTCGCTATCTCAAAAATGCCAGTATAAAAATGTCACCTGATCTCGGGCTAAACCCTGAAACAAATTTTACTCACAGGTGTGATTATCCCCAAAAGAGATAAGCTAAGTACCAGATGCAGGTGACAAAAATGGACTTTGCTTTAAGCAACCTTGGGGCGCCTGGGTGGCTCAGTCCGTTAAACGTCCGACGTCGGCTCGGGTCATGATCTCACGGTTCGTGGGTTCGAGCCCCGTGTTGGGCTCTGTGCTGATGGCTCAGAGCCTGGAGCTGCTTCGGATTCTGTCTCCTTCGCTCTCTGTTCCTCCTCTGCTCATGCTGTCTCTCTCTCTCTCTCAAAAATAAAGATTAAAAAAAATTTAAAAATAAATACATAAACAACCTTGGTTCACAAGGGTTCCCCAGCCAGCGGGCCCCAGGGTCTTATCTTGTATCTGTGATTCTTTTTTTTTTTTTTAATTTTTAATGTTTTTTTATTTATTTCTAGGAGAGAGAGAGAGAGAGAGAGACAGCGTGAGCAGGGGAGAGTCAGAGAGACAGGGAGTCACAGACTGAAACAGGCTCCAGGCTCCGAGCTGGCAGTCAGCACAGAGCCCGACGCGGGGCTCGAACCCACGAACCGCGAGATCATGACCTGAGCAAAAGTCGGACGCTTAACCGACTAAGCCACCCAGGCGCCCCCTGTATCTGTGATTCTTGACCTGTACATACCTGCCATTCCTTGGTTTGCAACAATTACCTTGACCCCCGCCTCCCCCATTCAAGGCCTTCCCTATTCTTCTTAATTAATCTCAAGACTCATGCCTATGGGTCTGGGGAGAGAGGTAGGCTTCTCTCTGTATTTCTGTATCACAGGGAGGGAAAATGTCCAACTTTTAAAGCAGCCTCCCATCTCCGGGGCCCCAGTGAGTTCAGTGAGCTGAATGGGATCCCAGAAAATGCTCAGGGCTCCCCTGTGGGGTGGGGGTGGGGGGTAGAGCTTTAGAAATCGTTTCCAGCTGCTGCACCATTAGGAGCAGTGGCTCAGAAGTGTTTCCTCTTCTGTTCCCACTTTCTATTGTTCCTCATTAGGATTTAATTGGCCGGAAACTAAACAAATGAGAGAATTGGCTTAGAGTTGAAAAAAAAAAGGATACTTGGAATGACAACAGAATACAGATTTCTGTGTGTTTTCTTTCCAGCAACAAAGAAAATTAAGGCAAATTAAGGCAAAGTACAGATTTTAGCGATTGAAGCAACTTGTGGGCACATCTAAAGGTTCAAAGTTAAGTTTTTGCATGTAAATCATGCAAAAAAAAGTTGCAGGATTTCCTGGGGAAAATAAACTTCAAAGTTTGTGGGAGGGGGAAGCAGAATGATTAGTTTTCATTTCAGATAAGACCGGAGCCCCTAAAGAGTTATTATGGTGGCTGGAACCAAGGGAGTTTGGGAAGCTCCAAGCTGGACGAATGATAAATTTATTATTTTAAAAAATTTTTAATGTTTATTTTTGACACAGAGAGAAAAAGACAGAGACAGGGTGCAAGCAGGGAAGGGGCAGAGAGAGAGGGAGACACAGAATCCGAAACAGGCTCAAGGCTCTGAGCTGTCAGCACAGAGCCGGACGCGGGGCTCGAACCCATGAACCGTGAGATCATGACCTGAGCTAAAGTCAGATGCTCAACTCACTGAGCCACCCAGGCGCCCCAAAAGTGCAACATTTTCTATTTTTACCTCCCACATAGATTAGAATTTGATATTGGGTTGCTTTTTACCTGATGTGATCCACCAATAATTTACCTGTCCCCCTGAACCCTTAACAGAAAATAGGTACCGGAGGCGAGAGCAGCCCGTCACAGAGGGTCCTCAGCATGGCTGGCGAAAGGCACTGTGGGGACCCTAAGGTTGGTTCCCCTTTCAAGGAGAGGCATCATGAAAACCGAGGTTGGGGAACCAGATTTGTGACCCTGAGGAGGCAAGGGGGATCAAGATAAAATGAGCGAGGAATCAGATGGTGGGGGGGTTGGGGAGGGGTTCCAGCTGGTGACGAGGCACCCGTAGCCAGGAGCCTCTTCAGTGTCTGTTCTATTGAATGGCAGAGCCCAGAACTATTTAGGGAAATCAAAGGGTTTTGGTTTTGGAGGGTTTTATTGAACAATAACTGATACGAAATATCATCTATCGGTTTCAGATGTACAACATAATGATTCGATATTTACATACATTATGAAGTGCTCTCAATAAGGCTAGTTACCGTTTGTCACCACACCGAGTTGTTACAATGTTACTGTATATTTCCTGTGCTTGGACTTTACATCCCCGTGTCTTATTTGTTTTATTACTGGAAGACTGTACTTCTAAATCCCCTTTACCTATTTTATCCATCCCCCCCAACCACCACCACCTCCCCTCTAGCAACGACTGCTCTCTTCTCTATGAATCCGTTTCTGTTTTGTTTTGTTTGTTCATTTGTTTTGTTTCTGAGATTGTATATATAAGTGAAATCATAGTATCTGTCTTTGGCTGGCTTATTTCACTTAGTGTAAAAACCCACTAGGTCCACCCGGGTTGCTGCAAATGGCAAGATCTCATTCATTTTATGGCTGGGCAACTCTCTTATGTACTCGTATGCCGCCTCGTCATCCATCCATCTACCGATGGACACTTGGGTTGCTTCCATATCTCAGCTGTTGTGAGTAACCTTGCAATGAACGCAGGGCTGTGTGTGTCTTCTCAGATTAGCGTTTTCATTTTCTTCGGAGAAATGCTAGCTGTGGAATTGCTGGATCATCGAGGAGGTTTTCTGAGCTCTTTTCTCTTCCTTGCTAAAATAATCTCTTTTTTTAATTTTTAACATTTATTTATTTTTGAGAGAGAGTGAGAGAGCACACACGAGTGAGGGAGGGGCAGAGAGAGAGAGAAAGGAAGAGAGAGAATCCCAAGCAGGCTCAGCATCAGAGCTCGCCTTGGGGCTCAAACTCGCCAACCCTGAGATCGTGAATTGGACGCTCAACCGACTGAGCCACCTGGGTCCCATGATGAAATAATCTGCTATTCCTAGTGGCTTTATTGGTGGCTTTTGATTTGGGGTGTTATTGCTAAATTTCAGTTTGGACGACTTCTTCCATATGCGAGCTCCCCAAACATCCCCTACATTATCGCTTAGTAGACAGAGCTGACTGCTGAGCAATGCGGTTTGAACCTCATGGGTCTGTTTATACACAGATTTCCTACAGCACCGCCCTGTGCGTATATTTTCCTTCTGATATTCTGAATGACATTTTCTCTTCTCTGGTTGCCTTGATCGTAGGAACAGGTATGCAATACATATAACATACAAAATATGTGTTGATTGACTTGTTTGTGCTCCCGATAAGGATTCCAGTCAACAGCAGGTTATTAGTAGTTGAGTCTGGGGGGGGAGTCAAAAGTTACACGTGGATTTTCGACCGTGTGTGAGTTGGCGCCCCCAACCCCTACACCCTTCAAGGATCAACTGTGCTCTCTTGCCAACCCTTGTTTCATGGCATCAGGTATAAATAAACCTTGAACCTCTTAGCTCCCAGATACCCCCGGGACTTCTATAGTTCAGAATTTGGAGGGTCTCCCGTCTCTGGAAGGAGCTGCAGGAAGGAGTGCGTGGTGCTCCCTCTGCGGGGCCAGCGCGACCGCGAGGCAGAGGGCCCGCTGTCTGGGCTGCACCATGTCTAGGGCAGAAGACCACCCTATCCCACCGTTTCCCTGTCCACAGCCACACGAAGGTGCTTGCAGTTTGGAAGGAAAACTTCTAGACGTCTCTTGCGGTTTGGGCGTGAAGGGGAATGCAAGGCCGGCAGCTGGGCGGCCAGAGCTGTCTGCTCTCAGAGTTAACAGCTAGGCCCTGGCCGTGGGCCCCGAGCCTGGAGCTTCAGCTCAGTCGTGACCTTGAAGGGGAGAAGGGTGAATCTTTCAGGCTCTCCAACCTTTCTACCTAAGAAAGGCAGCCCGACTCCATCAAATGTGTGTTCTGGACGCTCTCAGCTTTCCCTCTCTGCATGGGTGGTGCTCTTTCAGAATGGGTACTTCCAGGGGTGTCTCTCCAGCTCCTGAGCCCAGAACCCCTCTTTCTCTTGAGACTGTCTTCCTCCCACGCGCAGGGTGGACCCCAGGTGGCCACTTGCCGTATGACCCGTGTCACTTACCATGTGGCCAGGGATGGAGAAAGGACCCACGTGAGACCACATGAGCGTCAATAGTCCCCAGAGCAGGTGACTTGGGGTGGCCATATCCTCCACCACCATGCGGGCTGCGGAGCAGAGAGAAGAGAGGAGGCTGCGAAGAACAGAAGTAGGGACAGGGACAAGCCTCAAAGAAAAAGTCCAAGTTCCAGAACCTCCTAGAGCCTCAACCATGCCTTGGTCTTGGGCTCAAGATGTTTTCTCTCCTTATGATAAATCTCCCTGCCCCCACTTTTTTTTTTTAGTTAAAAATAGAAAATAGGGGCATCTGGGTGGCTCAGTCGGTTGAGCGGCCCACCTTAGCTCAGGTCATGATCTTGCCGTCTGTGAGTTCAAGCCCCGCATCGGGCTCTGTGCTGGCAGCTCAGACCCTGGAGCCTGTTCAGATTCTGTGTCTCCCTCTCTCTCTGTCCCTCCCCTGCTCACACACTCTCTCTCTCTCTCTCTCAAAAATAATAAATATTTAAAAAATAGAAAATAAAACAAAAAAAGAATAAAAGCTTCAAATCTGGAAGGCGATTAGCTTTTCCAGGCTACTCCATGTCACAGCCCAGCCCTGCCTCACGGCCTTTCCCTCCCTGCTGGTCTGGGATAGCTCTCGTTCAAGTCATTTCCTTGACCCGTGTAACAAAAGCAGGGGCGTTTGCTGAGTGAGGCCAGGCAACAGCGTGAGTTCCCAGGAGGAGCGACCCCACTGCCAGCCTTTCCCTAACAGCCTCCAGAGAAGTTTGAAGATCAGAACAGAGAGCACCCTTCCTGGGGGATGTGAACAAGCATTCTTCCCTGGGGTCCAGGTACCAGGAAGCACGGCGGCCGCCTACAGGGGCGGCCGCAGTGCAGAGGGAGGCCCCGAGCGAGGAAGGATAAACACGGGTAATCTGCTTATGGTGTGTACCACCTTGGGCCAGCCCCGTATTTTTGTAGGGATCAAAGTCTCCTGTGTCTTCCACCTGTAATAACAGTGACTGTGTATTCTGTGGGTTCAACTTCTGTGTCTTTTTCAGATTCATATCTCCGGGGCTTACAAAGCACGTTGCACATACACAGTGAACATCTGTTGAATGAGATGTTCTTCTGCGTGTGTGTATTTCAGATTCTCTTCCACATTTGTTTAAATCCATTTCAAAGGGTGCCTGGGTGGCTCAGTAGGTGCTCAGGTCATGATCACATGGTTCGTGGACTCGAGCCCCGCGTCGGGCTCTGTGCTGACAGCTCGGAGCCTGGAGCTGCTTCACATTCTGTGTCTCCCTCTCTCTCTGTCCCTCCCCGGCTCACACTCTGTCTCTCAAAAATAAACAAACATTAAAAAAAAAATTTTTTTTTAAGAAACAGAAAGCCTTTTGAAAGCACTGATGTGATATGTCACCACGGCGGGCTTTGTAGTAAGGGCTGCTTAGCATGATTTCTGCCCCGTCCCCCCTCGGGGTTTGCTATTTAGGGAAGAGTTGATATCTCCATTGAGCGAATACAACTCCAAAACACGCCCAATTCGATGACACACACAGGTTCAGCATTCACGTTGTCACCTGGACGTAGAGCTCGGGTCAGGCTACCTCCCAGGGCTTCATCATACTCACTCATTTCCCGGCATGCCAGGGTTACGACCTGGCATTTTATCTCTGTGTTGATCCGTCATCCCCTTTACATCCTGGGTTCCGTGGGGGAAGGACTGGGCCTGGGTGAGCTCATCACCCAGGCCCAGTAACTAGCACAGCGTTCATGGCAGACGCTCCAAAAATAGTGGCTGCATAAAAGAATAAACGAGGGGCTGTGGAGTTGGGGGGGGGAGGGAAGGTGGAAGTCAAAGCTGCAACCAGAGGAGTGGGAGACCGGACTCAGGAGAGCCCCCAACTTGAACATGACAAATCAAGAATGAGCGGGAACGAAGCACCACAGTCGGGGAGTGAGGGTGGATCTTATTTGGCCCAACATGTGTTTTGTTTTGTTTTACGTTTATTCATTTTTGAGAGACAGAGTGTGAGTCGGGGACGGGTGGAGAGAGGGAGACGCAGAATCCAAAACAGGCTCCAGGCTCCGAGCTGTCAGCACAGGGCCCGATGCGGGGCTCGAACCCGCAGAACTGTGAGATCGTGACCTGAGCCGAAGATGCTTAACCTCCTGACCCGCCCAGGCGCCCCGCTGAGTGTGTGGTTTGCACCAGATGCTAACCGCAGGCTGTCAGTGAATGCTCACAGCAGACTTTTCTCAGAAGCAAAAGGCTGCAGCCCATTTTACAGAAGAGAAAACCAAGGCCCAGGAGGGTGAAGATTTCTCCCAGTCGCGCTGGCTAATTCTCACTCAGGTCCGTTTGGCTGCATATTTCATGCTCTCTCTTTTCTCTCCGTGGCCCCAGTAAGTCTGTGATATGTGGCTTGGAAGAAGAATGATGGAAGCAGACAGAAGGGAGCTGCTCGGGACATGAATGACCGTGATAAGCCAGGGAGGCCCGGGACACCACGTACAAAGGGCAGGAGTTAGGGACACCTGGAAATCCATCAGGGGGATGGCCAGGTTACCAGAGAGAACGATTCTTCCTCCCAAGTCTCCCAGAAGTCCCCCCAAAACCTGTGAGCACAGAGACCCCACCTCGAAGGCCAATGACAGAGCCACGCAGGGTGGAGGACCCACGCTTTTCTCGGCAGAACCCCTGAAGCTAATTTGCATAAATTAAGTGATACTCTGACAGCCTCACACAAAAGGAGAAAATAAAGAAAAAGTAAATCTAATCCTTGGAGCCAAAGCCCTGAGTGCCCCAAGCCAGGCCAGGCACCCTGAATAACGACGAAGCATCATAGGGTGGCATTCAGCTCACGGGCCCCCCACTGCCTTGCGAGGGCACCCTCCCCACCCCCATCTCCCACCTGAAATTCTTCAGTAGCTCCTCCTGGACGAGAAGACCAATGATGAAGTCCAAACTCCTTAGTCGGGCCTACAACGCAAACAGTAATCCGGTTCTCCCTACCCGCTTGGGCCCGTCTCCTGCCCAGGCAGAGCGCCTTCCCTCATGCCCACCGAGCCCGCACGCCTTTCTCTCCCCCCCTCCAACCCGGGGCGAGACTTGTTCCGTGTCGTAATCACACAAATGTGTAGTCGCTAGAACCCCCTTCCCCGCGGCTGGGAAACACGGCTCACACCCGACATGTCCAGCATCTAACATGAGATGTGGGCTCTTGACAAATGACTACTTGCTGAGTACGTAGATGTTTCCTGACGGTGCCACCACACACCCGTGTCGTTAGGCAGGGTTTGAAGTAAATACTTCAGGCAGATCTTTCAGTCCAGGCTGGCAGCCATAGTCTTGACATGAACGCATCTTTTCCTATTTCCTCACGAACAAGGTGATCTTTGTTACCTACCCTTCGTTTAAAAAAAAAAAAAAGATGGGGCACCCGGGTGGCTCGGTTGGTAAAGCGTCTGATGTCGGCTTAGGCCATGATCTCACAATTTGTGAGTCTGAGCCCCACATCGGGCTCTCGCATGGGGCTCTCTGCTGTCAGCCCACTTCAGATGCTCTGTCGCCCTCTCTGTTCCTCCCCCACTTGTGTGCACGTGGGCTCTCTCTCGCTCAAAAGTAAATTTAAAAAAAAATTAGAAGGATCGGGGCTCCCGGGTGGCTCAGTCAGTTGAGTGTCTGACTTCAGCTCAGGTCACAATTTCATGGTTCATGAGTTCGATCCCCATGTCTGACTCTGTGCTGACAGCTCAGAGCCTGGAGTCTGCTTTGGATTCTGTGTCTCCCTCTCTCTCTGACCCTCCCCTGCTCACACTCTGTCTCTCTGTCTCTCTTTCAAAAATAAATAAACATTAAAAAATTTTAAATTAGGGGCGCCTGGGTGGCTCAGTCGGTTGGGCGTCCGACTTCGGCTCAGATCACGATCTCACAGTCTGTGGGTTCGAGCCCCGCGTCGGGCTCTGTGCTGACAGCCAGCTCAGGGCCTGGAGACTATTTCAGATTCTGTACTTCCCTCTCTCTCTGACCCTCCACTGCTCAAGCTGTCTCTGTCTCTCTCTCAGAAATAAATTTTAAAAAATGTTTTTAATTAAAAGGATCTCGCTACTAGGGTGCGTGGGTGGCTCAGTCAGTTAAGTGTCTCAGGTCATGATCTTGTGGTTCGTGAGTTCGAGCCTCGTGTTGGGCTCTGTGCTGACAGCCCACAGAGCCTGTAGCTTGCTTTGGATTCTCCCTCTTGCTCTCTGACCCTTTCCTGCTCACACTGTCTCTCTCTCTCTCTCTCAAAAATAGATAAACATTTTAAAAATTTAAAAAAAAAAAAAGAAAGAAAGAAAAAGAGGTCAACAGATAGTAAGTGACAAGGCCAGGGTCACAGTCGTTCCTGGAGCAGGTGGAGAGAGCGCTGTCCAGGGTTAGCAATGTCACCTCGGCTCCTGACACCCGGTTCCCAGAACCAGCTCCAAGCCACCACCGCAGTCTCTTTAGTGGTCACAGGTAAGTTTCCAGACCGATTGCCAGCAGCTTAATTCGGGGCATAGATGGCGATACTCATGTCTTGTGGTTTGAAGCCTACCGAATGCACAAGAAGAAATACCACTTATGCTCCAACCTGTTGATCCGATCCTCGGCCTTAACCAAAGTGTACTTCCGTCCCTAGGCGTCAACACGTGGATGACGAGGAGAGGTCTCCAGAGTCACCTCACCAGGCTGCACGGCAGGCACCCCCATGGGAAGGAATGATGATGGCTCCTGCGTCATCATCAGCGCCGGAGAAGAGCGAGCAGACGCCCGGGGCCCAGACCACGGCCCACCCCGCCCACGGGGGCATCAAAGGAGAGGCCAGTGGGGCCACCTCCCCTAAGCCGGCCCCACCGAGGGGTCAGGAGTGGAGGGACACTGTGCTGGACACGCTGTCCCCGAGGGCACGGGACAAGGGACTGTCACTGAGGAGTCAGGACAGGAGGGCCATCACAGGAAGGCAGGACCAGAATGGGGAACCCACAGCCACCAGGATGGTGCCCTCGAAGCCTCTGGCCAAAGCGGCCACCTCGGCAAGGACACCCACGCCAGAAAGCCAGGCGCTGGCCACCCCAGGCGCGGGGTCGATGAAAGGAGTGGCCTCAGCCGCCACCCCCTGCGCGGAGACAGCCCGGGCCAAGCCACCCTCCACCCGTGTCCAGGGCCACACCACACAGAGAAGCCCAAGTCTGCGGGCTGCCAACTTCAGGTCTGAGCCCCGGTGGGATTTTGAGGAGCAATATAGCTTTGACACGGGGGCCCTACAGACGGTGAGTCCGGCCACTGGCTCCCTGCTCTTAGCCCTGAGCGCACAGTCCACCCCGCCTCCCTGAGCGCCCAGGCTCCGCCCCCAGGCTCTGCCTGGTCCCTCCCCGAGCCCTCTGCTACCTGGTTTTCACCCCATCCTGGTGGGGGCAGGAGGGGAAGGTGGCCCCGATCCTGGCCACAGCCTGCCCTGGAGCCCCGAAGGCCAGGAGGGTCCCTGGGCAGCGTCAGAGAGTCCTCCCGGCTCTGGAGCCCGATGTCCACACCTGCATCCTCCATCCTCCGCAGGGGGAGGGGTCGAGGGTTGAAAGGCGGTGTGGAGGGGCAGGCGCCCGGTCCTGCTGCCCAGCCCTAATTCCTGGGAATGCCTCGTCTTCCCCGCACAGATAATTCCCCAACCTTCCCTCTCTCCCTGGGCTCACACCTACCAGAGGGAAGCGTTCAAAATATGTATGTTTACACACATAACTGCAGCCTCGCCCAGGAAGCCCTCCAGGCTCCCAGAGTCTCCATCCCCCTCCCACCCACCAAGATGCATTCCCTAGAGGACCAAGAATCGCCTGTTCCCCGGAACCCTCAGGGCCATGGCGGCCAGGACAATGGCGAGGGAGGGTCAGCAGACCCTCCACATACGATAGAAAAGGCAGTGCCTTCCAAACTGTGAGGCCCACCTTCTGCCCCCGCTCCCCGCCCAGCCCCTGGCCGTGGCCTTCCTGGGCCTTTCCCTGCCTGACCCACCTTCCTGCATGTAGACCTGCTCCGACTCAGTGAAGGTCAAGGCCTCCAAGTCACCCTGGCTCCAGACACTCTTTCTGGCCAACCTCACCCTCTTCATGGACTCCAGCAATTTCAACCAGAGTGAGTGGGACCGTCTGGAACACTTTGCACCTCCCTTTGGCTTCATGGAGCTCAATTACTCCTGTGAGTCTTCCCTGGGGTGGGGGCGGGGGTGGTAGCCTGGGCCTCCGACCGCCATGGCAAGGGGGCAGCTGGCCTCTGCCTCTGGGCTGCCTCTCCCCTGGGGGCCGGCAGCCCTGGGAGCAATGATGGGCTGCCCCCTGGCCCTTCCAGGGCTCTGAATGCGAGTTGAAACTCACATTGTTTCAGTGGTGCAGAAGGTTGTGACCCACTTCCCTCCGGTGCCCCAGCAGCAGCTGCTCCTGGCCAGCCTCCCTGCTGGGAGCTCCCAGTGCATCACCTGTGCAGTGGTGGGCAACGGGGGCATCCTGAACAACTCCCACATGGGCCAGGAGATAGACAGCCACGATCACGTGTTCCGGTAAGCTGTCCGCCCCCAGGCTCCCATCCTGACTCCTTCCTGCAGAGACTGACTCTTCTGAGAGATCGGATCGGGCGTTCTCCGCCTGGGTCCGGAAGGTGGAATTCCTGGGCTCCCCGGAGATCCCCTCTGTAACTGCTGCCTCCCCCATTTCCCCTCTCTCGCCCCCACCCACCTCTGTGCGTTCCCTCCTGCACTCATGGGCTCTGTCTGGCTCTGTCTCTCTGCGTAGATTGAGTGGAGCGGTCACTAAGGGCTACGAAAAGGATGTGGGTACCCGGACGTCCTTTTACGGCTTCACTGCCTTCTCGCTGACCCAGTCACTTATGGCCTTGGGCGGTCGAGGTTTCTGGCACGTGCCTCTGGGGAAGGTGAGTGAGAGGGACGGGCCTGCCACACACAGCATCTGAAGGAGGGAGCCTAGTGTCCTGGGTCTGGAGTCTGGAAGGTGCAGGCTCTGGCCCTCCGAGGGCGGCCAGGCAGAGCTCCAGAGAGCAAGGGGGCAGGCTGGAGTCGGAGCCAGGCCGCCCCAGCCCCTGGGCCTGAAGGCGGGACTCTGGGGCCACACACTGTCCTTGGTCCTCAGCATGTCCGCTACCTGCACTTCCTGGAAGGCACCCGAGACTATGAGTGGCTGGAGGCGCTCCTTTTCAATCGGAGCCTGGAGAAAACTGGCCTTTCCTGGTTCAGGTACCCCCTGTCCCCTCCCCCCCTCCCCCAGGCAGAGCCATGAAGGGGGCTGGGCAGGTGGGCACAGCCTTAGCTCTCACTGGGGGATGGGGTACCAGGCCCACATAGCAGGAAGTGAGCCGACGGAGCCTGAGGGACCCTTTCCCGTCCGCAGGCACAGGCCCCAGGTAGCTTTCCGGGGACACCTGCCGCTGGACAGATACCTGTTGCTGCACCCGGACTCGCTGCGGTACATGAAGAACAGGTGCGGGCAGGTGAGGCGCACGGCAGGTGCTGGGTCCCTGCGGGCCGCGCAGCCTCCTGACGGCCGGGGGCTGGGGTATTTCACAGGTTTTTGAGGTCTAAGACCCTGGACACTGTCCACTGGAGAATCTACCGCCCGACCACCGGCGCTCTCCTGCTACTCACGGCCCTTCAGCTCTGTGACCAGGTGAGGCCCCGGCGCACGAGCAGGGACACCTGGGGAGACAGCTGTGGGCTGTCCCTGGACGTGTCCACATGGGACGGGACAACGGCCGTGACGGAGCAAGGGGGGGCAGGGGTGAGGAGTGGGGGTGAGTGTGGCTACGTAAGTGTACATCCAGGGATCTGCATCCAGACCTCTAGGGATGGAGCCAGAGTTCAGCCCCGCCCCCCCCCCATACACACAGCCCATGAGAGTGAGCCTGAGAGAGAGCAGCAACTTCGGACCTATCTCTCCTCTAACCTTTATGCAGGTGAGTGCCTATGGCTTCATCACCGAAGGCCACGAGCAATTCTCTGATCACTACTATGATAAGTCCTGGAAAAAAACAGTCTTTTACATCAACCACGACTTCCCGCTAGAGAGAACGCTCTGGAAGCGGCTGCATGATGAAGGTATAATCCGGCTGTACCAGCGTTCCGTCATTTCCAAACCAAAGGTGTGACAGGAGCCAGGACAGCAGCAGCCTCTTCGTCCGTCCCTAGGCACGGGGCGGAGTGCGGGGTCTTGAGACTTTCCGCCATTTTCCCAGGGCTCAGGCCAGGCTCCAAGCCCCTCCAGACTCCCTAGGGGACACTGGCACCAAGGAGGAGACACTCCCAAGGTGGCAAATGACTGAGGTTTTGGAGACCTTGGAACATTGCTACGGGCTCCTTTCAAAGGAAGGACAACTCTTATCTTGAGACCAAGGAATTTGAACTAAACGGGGTAATGACTGATCAATACCACAAATCCCCGCCCCCTTCGCTGTCCAGAAGATGCTTGACACCGGGGCGGGGGGGTGGGGGGGTGGAATGCCTGAACCTATGGACGCACATGGATCTGGCCTTTTGGGTTTTTTGCCTGAAAAACCTTCACACCCAGCGAGGAGCCCATTGAGGGGCTTGAACTCACGATGCTGAGATCAAGACATTCGCTGAGATCAAGAGTCGGATGCTTAACTGACGGAGCCATCCAGGCGCCCCTAGATTTGCTTTTGAATTCTAAATCTTGTACTTAGCAGCTGTGAAATCTTGAAGGTCTTACTTAATTTCACTGTAGACTGTCTAGAGGATCCTTCCGGGGCTTATCATATTCTAGAAGGATCTACACCTTTCCTTGTCTTTGAGCTATTTGGCAACTCTCTGGGTTGTGGACAACTGATAGTAAAAAAGAATGATTCTTGTCCATGAAGATGCAAAAAGTCTTATATAATGAAGACACAAATAATGATTCCCCAGTGGCTGGTGACCCCATTTCATACGTACAAGCAAGTTCGTTTTAGCATTCCTCGTTGCCTACATGTGTGTCTGTGCTTTGGACTGTCCTTTGAACTAGTATTTACATCTCAACGGTTCCTTTGTTAATTAATAAGTTAAATAAAATCCTTGACATGTGTTCATTTTACGTTTGTATGAGAATCACGATTTTACCCTTAAAAACACACCCTTTACCATGTCCTTAGGCCACCGTTTTCTAATCTGTGACAGGACTTTTACGGTATCCATTTCGCAAGGATTTAGAAAATTACCGTATGTAAAAAGCCTGATACTCAGGGACCCAGTGTCCTCCCCTTTCATTCTCTATCCTCCCATCGTCCAAAAGTTTCTCAAATCCCACGTAGAGAATTTGGACCAAGCCCACGGCATTTCACTTCATCTTATCCCCCCTGAGCTCTGTCTCCAGGATTAAGATTCTGAAGCCCAGAAAGAATTCTAAAGATGCTAAACCGAATAGAGGCCCTTGATGAAGGAGGACACGGAAGGCCAAAACCAAACACAAACACAAAAAACAAACACAAGCTTTCTTTCAGACTTCATGCACAGGGTTCAAAAGTTATTTGATATCAATAGGACAGAATTTGCTTTGCTCAGGAGGGTTGCAGTACCAGCTCTGGGCAGCAGGTGGCAACATCTCTCGACCCCTTGTCTGGGATGCTCAACTTGTCTTTTTCAGGTTTTCCTAGCTATTCTTACATGTTTATCCTTCCGTGTGAATTCTAGTATCCGCTTAAAATCTAGGAAAAATGTTTTGGTATCTTAATTGTAATTGCATTAGATTTATAAATTTACTTGGGGAGAGGGACATCTGGATGGCTCCGCCGGTTGGGCCTCCGACTGGCTCACATCGTGATCTCACTGTGTGTGAGTTCAAGCCCCTTGTGTCGTGCTGACGGCTCAGAGCCTGGAGCCTCCTTCGGATTCTGTGTCTCCCTCTCTCTCTGCCCCTCCCCTGCTCACACTCTCTCTCTCTCAAAAACAAACATTAAAAAAAAATTGTGTAATAAATAAATTTACTTGGGGAGAACTGACGGATGTGTTGAGTTCTCTTTTCCAAGAGCAAGACCATCCTCCATCTGTCCAATTCCTTGTTTGTGTCTTTCAGTATTTTAATGTTTTCCTCATACAGATTTCGAACTTTCCTTGTTGAATGCAGCACTCAGTCTTCTATCTTCTTTGTTGCTGTTGAAACAAAACATGCTACAACATGATATATCCGCTCCCTGGTTATTATTTATGTTTGTGAAGGCTGACAAATGCTATCATAGCATCTGCACATAGACTATTTTCAAATTATGCCTCTAATTTATTTCTCTTTCCCAAGTCTTTCGACTGGTATGTCAGGAATGAGCCAACACAATTTACTCCCCTTTGGATCCAGATAAACGAGACTCAGCCTTTATGTTTGGGTTCGCCTGAATTTAAATTTGAGGAAGTAGATTTGGAGTTCTCTGCTGATAGTATAAGACAGGATGTGCTACATAGTGTCGATAGAGTAAGGCAGTAGAATATAAAATTAACACATCGAGATCAATAGCTCCTTGACCAAAACAAATCCTTTTCTGTAGGAATTTACCCTGAATGTAAATCTTCAGTAATACAAAAATAAATATGCACAAGATTATTCAACTTCAGGATTGTTCAAAAGCACAAAATATTGGGAAATGCTGAGGTACTTAAATGAAAGAGGGGCGCCTGGGGGGCTCAGTCGGTTAAGCGTCTGACTTCAGCTCAGGTCATGATCTTGTGGTTAGTGAGTTTGAGCCCTGCGTCTGACTCTGTGCTGACAGCTCAGAGCCTGGAGACTGTTTCTGATTCTGTGACTCCCTCCCCTGCTCATATGCTCGCTCTCTCTCAAAAATAAATAAACATTAAAAAAAATTGTTTTTAATGTAAGAGATCTGAACATGAAGAAGGATACATCTGTGCAACAGAGGACGAGGCAGCTGAAATAAAATGAGGAAGATCTCTGTGGACTACCATGGAGTGGTTTTAAGGGTGTGTGTATGTATAGTTACACATATTTTTTAAGTTTAATTACTTATTTATTTAAACAATCTCTACACTCAACATGGGGCTCAAACTCAGGACCCTGCAATCAGGAATCTCATGTTCTTCTGACCAAGCTAGCCAAGGTGTCCCTCTGGGTATATTATTAATTTAAAAAAAAAGAAAAACTAAAGACAAAGGCTATTTATACTATTTATACCTTTTATATAGGAAATAATTAAATAATAATCACGTATCTGCTTATTTTTGCAAGAAGACAGACAAGGAAAAGACACCAGAAACTAGTGAGGCTGGTGACCTACGCAGGGTGCGGGGTTAGAAGTTTTCCTTTACCCTTCAGGGCTCTTCCTGCCGGCCTAAGAATGAAATTGACATGACACAGATTTTTTTTTTTTAATATTTTTATTTATTTCTAGGAGAGAGAGAGACAGCGTGAGCAGGGGAGGGTCAGAGAGAGAGGGAGTCACAGACCAAAACAGGCTCCAGGCTCCGAGCTGGCAGTCAGCACAGAGCCCAACGCGGGGCTCGAACCCACGAACCGCGAGATCATGACCTAAGCGAAAGTCGGACGCTTAACCCACTAAGCCACCCAGGCGCCCTGACATGACACAGATTAATAGGAGAAAATGTCCTTCAGTTTCATACACATGGGAAACTCACATGGAGGAGAGGTTCAAAGACAGAAAAGTAAAATGAGGTGTGTGTGCCGTCCTGAGCTGAGGAATGGGAGGGAAGTCTGGGCTTCCCAGGGGAGGAGGGAACTCACAGGGCAGTAAGAAAAGCAGTTATTTCATAATTAGATGTTTGCCCTGCCACACAGACGGGTCACTCCAGTAAAATTTATCTCTGGTAGCACCTCTTATTCTGGGAAAGAACTAATGTAGACTCTTCTAGGTAGTTAGGGAAGGTCGAGAATTTCTCTCCAGCCACAGATCTTGATTGCCTTCGGTTCTAAATAGTCCACAAAGGGGCACATTTTGGAAAGACTTGTTCTGAGCCTCTTCAGGAGTAGAACAGGGTAGAAGGGATGAGGGTGCAGAACAGGGCGCGGGGAGGGAGTGACACTTCTCTAAGTATACCTGTTGGCATAGTTTCCCTTTGTGCTGTTAAAAAAACAAAATCCAACTGAGTAAATTTGAAGAGCTAATTGGCTTTTCTCAGCAACTGGGAATTGGGAAGCATCCCGTCTAACAAACGGAAAGGAACTCCCAGGAGCTCTGCAAAGTAAGAGATGTGGGCAGAAGGCGGTTGGGGGGGAGGGGTGCGGTTTCTAACAAAAGAGTAATTGTTTCAAGCGAGGTTACTTTTTTTGGAGGGGAAAGGTGGGGGTTCATCATGCAGATCACCTCACTACTGCTCATCAGGATTATTACCGATGGTTAAAAGTCTCAGGTCACGGGGCGCCTGGGTGGCTTAGTCGGTTGAGCGTCCGACTTTCGCTTAGGTCATGATCTCGCGGTTCGTGGGTTCGAGCCCCGCGTCGGGCTCTGTGCTGACTGCCAGCTCAGAGCCTGGAACCTGTTTCAGTCTGTGACTCCCTCTCTCTCTGACCCTCCCCTGCTCGTGCTGTCTCTCTCTCTCTCTCTCCTAGGAATAAAAAAAAAAAGTCTCAGGTCACATTCCCCGGGAGGCAAATCTGCAATTACATTAGATATTAAGTCTTCGCTTGCTGACGTGCCTTAGCACAAGTGACTCTATTTGGAGCATGTTGTCTCTTTTTTTCCTTTAACAGAAGCTTAATATTTAATATTATTAAAAAGTATTAAAAATCAGCAAGGATGGGGGGAGGAGAATCCTAACATGGAATACGAAGATAAGTAACTGGAAAAAAATTAAACCTAACTATTAAACTATTATTTATAGTTTAATGCCTGGGTGGCTCAGTCAGTTAAGCATCCGACTCTTGATCTCAGCTCAGGTCTTGATCTCAGGGTTGTGATTCAAGTCCTGCTTTGGGCTTGAGTGTATTATGCTAAGCAAAGTAAGTCAAATACCATATGATTTCACTCACATGTGCAACTGAAGAAATAAAATAGATGAACATATGCGGGGGGAAGAGAGGGAAACAAGCCATAAGAGACTTAAAAAAATTTTTTTTAATGTTTATTTACTTTTGAGAGAGAAAGAGAGAGTGTGAGTGGGTGAGGGGCTGGGCGTGGGGCAGAGAAAGGGGTGGGGTGGGGGACACAGAATCTGAAGCAGCTCCAGGCTCTGAGCTGTCAGCACAGAGCCCGACGCGGGGCTCAAACCCACGAACCGAACCGTGAGATCATGACCTGAGCTGAAGTCAGACACTTAACTGACTGAGCCACCCAGGCGCCCCTAGGAACTTTTACAGATAGAAAACAAACTGAGGGCTGATGGAGAGAGGCGAGTGGGGACTGGGCTAGAGGGGGGATGGGCATTAAGGAGGGCACTTGTGATGAGCCCTGAGTGTTGTATGTAAGTGGCGAATCACTGAATTCTACTCCTGTAAAATAATTACGCTGTGGTTTTGCAAAAGAAAATATCCTTGCCCGGGGCGCCTGGGTGGCTTAGTCGGTTAAGCGTCCAACTTTTGCTTAGGTCATCATCTCGCGGTTCGTGGGTTCGAGCCCCGTGTCGGGCTCTGTGCTGACTGCCAGCTCAGAGCCTGGAGCCTATTTTGGTCTGTGACTCCCTCTCTCTCTGACCCTCCCCTGCTCACGCTGTCTCTCTCTCTCTCTCTCTCTCTCTCTCCTAGAAATAAAAAAAAAAAAATATCCTTGCCCTTGGCCAATAGACTGAAGGGGTATTTAAGAATAAAGAGACATCACGTCTGCAACTTGCCTTACAAATTGTTTAGGGAACATGGTTCAGGAAAGAGAGAGAGGAAGAATGATAAAAGCAAATGTGGCAGAATATCAACGATTGGGAGATCTGGAGGAAGTGACTGTTCTTACAACTTTTCTGGAAATAGGAAATTATTTCAAAATTAAAAAAAAAAGAGCAAGGATGCTAAAAATGTAGGATTTCTGTCAGGAGCAGTATGGTGGGTTCACTACTGTATAGAGCCTTCCTACGACTAAGCAGCTCAATCCTGGATAATAAATGTCTGTGTAATGCCTTGCTGACTTCACAGTGAGGGAGGTCTCCTTTCCTATGCCACCCATGCTCCTCACCCAATCTTCAAATTTGAGCTGAAACCAGAGTTGGGAATAGAAAGCATCCAACACCCAAGAAATACAGACTTTCTTCAAGGACAAATGTCAATGTCAAGACTTCATCTATAGAAAGACTAGGCCTTGAGCCAGTAGCTGGGGTTGGGGGGCTGACCTGACACTCTCGTATTAAGCTGAGATAATAGAAGGAGAATGAAGGTCGTAGAACTCCCTGGCCACCAGCTGAAGCAAATACAAATCCTCTGTGGAAAGGGTCGCCTCCAGTGAGGCCCCCAGGTTTCCCTTACATTAAGTCAACAAAACCCAAGCACCTCCCCACCCCTCACCCAAGGATTTCCGATATTGGAGTAAGCAGATACAGAATACAAGGTGCATATGTACAAAACCCTTGAAGGAATTTTTAAAACTGCAATTCCCAGAAACGGGGCACCTAGGTGGCTCAGTTGGTTGAGTGGCCAAATTCAGCTCAGGTCCTGATCTCGCAGTGGGTTGGTTCGAGCCCCGCATCGGGCTCTGTGCTGACAGCTCAGAGCCTGGAGCCTGCTTCAGATTCTGTGTCTCTCTCTCTCTGTGCCCCTCCCCTGCTCACGCTCTTTCTCTCTCTCAAAAATAAATAAACACTTTTAAAAAATTTTTTTAAAAGAATAAACAGAGATATAAAGATATTAAACTAAGAGAGATTTAAAAATATAGAAGATGAAATAAAAGGACCTAATATAAGCCTAAACAGAGTTCTCCATTCCCCACCCTCCAAAAAATAAATAGAGAATGAAACTGAGATAACATTAGAAGAGGTAAAGGCCAACAATTCCCAACATGTGACTGAGATATGAATCTTCAGTACGGGAAGCACAACGTACACCAGGCAGGATAAATAAATATGAAATCCGCATGAGACACATGGTGGCGAAGGACACGCCACCACAGGAAAAGCAGCCAGAGAGAAAAATGTAGAACACGGACACTGGACCTGTAATGAGATCAATAGCCGCTTTTCTCAACGGCGATAACATAACGGAAGCCAGAAGGCAGTAGAACTCTGTCTTCAAAGCGCTGAGAGAGAACTCACCTTCCTACTGAGTAAAACGATCCAGAACAGGGTGAACCAATGTTCACCTTTCCCATGTCTGAAAACTGATTTTACCACCAACAGATTTTCTTCTTTTCTAATTTGTTAACATTTATTTATTTCTGAGAGACAGAGATACAGCACGAGAAGGGGAGGGGCAGAGAGAGAGGGAGACACAGAATCAGAAGCAGCTCCAGGCTCCGAGCTGTCAGCACAGAGCCCGACGTGGGACTCAAACCCATGAACCGTGAGATCATGACCTGAGCCGAAGTTGGACGCTTAACCGACTGAGCCCCCCAGGCGCCCCTCACAACAGGGACTTCCAAAGAATGTATTTCTAGAGGGAAGAAGATGGTCCTATCAAAGCCTGGAAAGAAGAAGGAAGTGAGAAGGAAACTGGGCCAGAGAACAATTAGTGAATGTGACGTAATAGAAAAAATATAAGTATGTTTTGGGCTCTGCCCCCCCACTTTGCCCCCGGCCAGTCCTACCCCTGGCACCTAGCTCCTAAAACCCTAGAACTCCCTGGGTGTCAGGAATGGTTTTTGTTCTAATGAGGGGGGTCTAGGTGGGCTCTGGGGTGGGGACTGGTCACCACAGAGACCAAGCCAAGATTCGAAGTCTGGAGTTTTTAGTCCCCTATCCTCCAGAATGGGCAGAGGGGCCATACATGGATGAATGGATGGTCATGCCCATGTGATGAAGCTTCCGCAAAACCCCAGTACTAAGGGGCTCGGAGAGTTGCCAGGGGTACCAACACATCCACGAATTGGGTGGGTGACTCACCCCGACTTCACAGGGACAGAAGCCCCTGGCTGTGCTGTGGGCCCTCCCAGCCTCCACCCTACGTATGTCTTCATCTGACTGTTCATCTGTATTCCTTTGTTTTTTTAATGTTTATTGATTTATTTTGAGAGAGAGAGAGGGAGCAGGGAAGGGGCAGAGAGAGGACCTCAAGCAGGCTCTCCTTTGTCAGCTCAGAGCCCGGGGTGGGGCGGGGAGATCATGACCTGAGCTAATCAGGAGTCTGATGCCTAACCGACTGAGCCCCCCAGGCGGCCCCATCTGTCCATAGTCTTTATCTTACCCTGTTGAAAAACGCGTTTCCCTGAGTTCTGTGAGCTGCCTTAGCAAATTAATCAAACCCAAGGAGGGGAGCGTGGGAACCTCAGCTTTACAGCCAATCGGACACACAGGTGACGACATGCACAGGTGACAACATGCACTGGCGTCTGCAGCAGGATGGGGGCAGTCTCATGGGGCTGAGCCCCTAACCCGTGGGGTCTGACGCTGCCTCCTGGTAAAGTGTCAGGATAGAATTAAAAGGAAGTGATCTGTAGGCCACTTGGCTGTGTCACAGAATTGCTTGGTGTGAGGAGAAGCTCCCCCTCACACACACACAATTCGTGACCATAAAGTGTCAGAAGTGAAGTGTTCTGTGTCAAAGTAGAGGAGGTGGCGGAGGAGGCAGCCTGGGATCTCCTAATAGAGACAACATGAAGGAAAACTTAGACAACTTTGTGAATATACTAAACCATACGGTAACATCCACTGAATTGGACTCCTTAAAAGATGCAGTATTGGGACGCCTGGGTGGCTCAGTCCATTGAGTGTCCAACTTCAGCTCAGGTCATGATCTCACAGTTCGTGAGGCTGAGCCCTGCGTTGGGCTCTGTGCTGACAGCTCAGAGCCTGGAGCCTGTTTCACATTCTGTGTCTCCCTCTCTCTCTCCCCCTTGCCCACTCACACTCTGTCTCTCTCTCACACACAAAAATAAACAAATACATAAAAATGCTTGAATCCAGGGGGGCCCTGGTGGGCTCAGTCGGTAGCGCGTGCCGCTCCTGATCTTGAGGCCGTGAGTTTGAACCCCATGCTGGGTGTAGAGACTGCTTAAATAAATAAACTTAAAAAAATATTTTAAAAAAAATTAAAAATACCCTACAGTTCAAGGAGGAAGGGGAAAAGGAGACCATGAAAAACCTTTATCCCTTAGCGTTTTCGTCAGCTACCGTCATGTGTATGACTTGTGCGTCCAAGAAACATACAAGCCCCGAGGAAAGGAAATAAGGCACATGCTTTTGGGAAAGGGAAGAGCCTTGAGCCTGAGAAAAAGGAGAAATCCCTTTCTCTAGCGTTTCTAATGCAATAGTTGAGCAATCTCCTGACGGGCCGTCGGAAGCAGACTCTGGCATGAATAACAGACTCTCGCAGGGAACTCCCCTACATCCCCTAGTGTGGCCTCGGTCAGGTGATTGGCGGATGCCTGTGCCCTTCTCTGGAGGGTTGCCCTGGGCTGACGGAACTCTCCACCCTGCACCCCATTCCTGGAAGCCATCATCTCATTGAGGGAGGGAGTACAAAGCCCTCCCCCTTGCTGAGGTCGGGACATTTCTGTGGTGAGGTCTCTGCTTGGACTCCCGCGTCCAGACTGTACCTGAGACCTCTTCCCTATGGTCCCTTTCCTCGCCCTTCTTCCAGGTATTTCCAGAAGAACCTCTCGATAAGCCACACGCCTCCAAATCCCTGCCTCAGGCTCTGCTTCTGGGAAACTAACCTGAGACAGTGGTTGGGCAGTCTTGAAACACCGCTAATTCTAACTCATTCTAATTCACTTGCCCACACTTGCCAATTCACTCTAATTCTGGAGGTGAATCAAACACTTTTAAGCAGCCGTTACTTTGCTATATCTGATCCCACAATGTTAGCCAGTCATTCTTTCTTGCTATAAAGACACTCAACCAGAAATACATTCCGAACTGGCTTTCTTGAAAGCCCAGCTCTCTCACAAATTTGAAGTAAAATTTCAACAGGAAAATACAGTTCCAGGAGAGAAGTTGTCACACTAAATAGCTTGCACCCTCTTCCTTGACCCTTTCCGGTTTGGACCAAGAACCCCAAGTACAAGTTCACACTTCCAAACCCTAAGGCCTCTTCCCACCGGGAGTCACCTGGGAAGAATGCCGAGCCAGGGCCAGGAATGGAGCCATTTACCAGTGGGTGGAGTCTCGGTTTGTGCTTTCAAGGTTGGGGCCCACCCTGTGCCCCGAATCCTTGTCTCCCTCCTTCCCTCCTCTTTCAAGAGTCAACCGATTGGGGGCGCCTGGGGGGCCCAGTCGGCTGAGCATCAGACTTTGGCTCAGGTCATGATCTCACAGTTCATGGGTTTGAGCCCCACGTCAGGCTCTGTGCTGACAGCTCGGAGCCTGGAGCCTGCTTCAGATTCTGTGTCCCCGTCTCCCTCTCTGCCCCTTCCCTGTTCATGCTCTGTCTCTCTGTCTCAAAAATAAATAAAACATTAAAAAAATAGGTTAAGGTAGATCTCTAACACCGCACACAATTTCCTGTTTTGTCCACCTCTGTTCTGCCCCAGTGCTACAGAGATCCGGAGAGATTAAGAACCAGGATGGAGGTTCATGTTATTAGTGGGAGGGCTGATGTTTACTTAGGAGAGGATGGTGGCTCTTGGAGCTTCTCCCCACGGCGGTCCTCACATATCCTGTTGACCAGTATGCAGAGGTTAAAGTCAAACCTGTGTGTTCCCAGAAGGAGGAAAAGTACACCTGACCACACCTAAGGATTTATACGTGTCCACAGAAATTGTTTGCGAATCAATAGATACTGAAACACGGCATTCTCCGGGTCATCACATCCGGGGTAGATGCACAGGCCGCAGTGTGCAGGCTACCTGGGATGGGAAGCAGGAAACCACAGGCCTTGCGCCCACCCCGTTCACACGCACGCACGTGCATGCACAATGCATGCACACACATGCTTCCTCTCGATCTCAGAGCCCATAGCACACCCAGGGTGATGCATGGCAGTTTCCACCATTAGCTGGTCCTTAAGTGCAGGAAGAAACATGGCTCTGCACGCCTTTGCATTTCCTGTAGGCACCGTGCTCCGTTCGAATGAAAGACAAACTTGGCAGAGCGGAACCCCTGTCATAGACAGGGAATTTCTCGCCCACGGAGGCAGGCCTGGTGATCTGGACCTGCTTTGGGATTATCAGAAAACTGCAGGGATTAGCAGTATTTCAGAGTTAGGGGCTAAGGAAATCAGAAAAATCACTCGGGGCGGTGGGGGATAGGATTTGCCAAGGGAGGCTTGTCTACAAGGTGTTTGGGGACAGGTAGGGTTCTGACTTCGACAGGCAGAGCATCAATTATAGTCTCTGGCTGGGTGTAGAGCCTCGCACATCACCTGCCTCTCGCTGGGGGGATTTATGGACTTGCAAATACTCCCACGCAGCCCTCGGAGCCTCTTTCTCTGCCTTCCCGTCTCCCAGCCTCCAGTGCTGGCGGCTAGAGTCCACGTCAGGCTAATTCTCTCTTCTTTTGACGTAACCTGTTCTTGTCATTGGGAGCTTCTTTGTCCCTGGCATTCTGGAGTGTTGCCAGGAGGGGCCACCATGCCTGTCTTTGCAGAGGTAATACCCCCTGGGGGTCCGAGAGCCCTTCTAATCTGCAAGCCCAACTCCCTTTCTCCCAGATCAGGAAACCCTTTACCATTTACCTGCTAATGTATCTTTTCACCATCTTTTCCGGTGTTCTTTTCTTCCCTGGATCTGTCCTCCCTTTCTGTCCATTTTGTAAATCACATCTTTTTTTTTTTTTTTTTTTTTTTTTTTTTTTTTTTTTTTTTTTTTTTTTTTTTTTTTTTTTNAGAGCATGAGCAGGGGAGAGGCAGAGAAGGAGACACAGAATCTGACGCAGGCTCCAGGCTCTGAGCTGTCAGCACAGAGCCCGACACGGGGCTCAACCTCACAGACCACAAGATCATGACCTGAGCCGAAGTCAGATGCTTAACCAACGGAGTCACCCAGGTTCCCCCATATAATTCACATCTTAAAAACATGGGGCGCCTGAGTGGCTCAGTTGGTTAAGTGTCCGACTTTAGCTCAAGTCATGATCTCATGGTCTGTGAGTTCGAGCCCCGCATCGGGCTGTGTGCTGACAGCTCAGAGCCTGGAGCTGCTTCAGATTCTGCGTCTCCCTCTCTCTCTGCCCCTCCCCCGCTCATGCTCTGTCTCTTTCTCAAAAATGAATAAAGATTAAAAAAGAAAAACGGGGACAGAGGGTTCCGCCCTGTGTACTAATTATTTGAGTTTCAGCAAAGACTACCATCTTTTTTCAGACTGTCTAGTGAATTTTTAAATGTATCAGTCATGGGTTTTGTTTGCTGTGGGTTTAATCCCAGGACTTTTTTTTTAATGTTTTTTTTTTTTTTTCTAGGAGAGAGAGAGAGAGAGACAGCATGAGCAGGGGAGGGTCAGAGAAAGAGGGAGATACAGACTCCGAAATAGGCTCCAGGCTATGAGCTGGCAGTCAGCACAGAGCCCGACGCGGGGCTCGAACCCACAAACCGCGAGATCACGACCTAAGCCAATGTCGGACGCTTAACCAACTAAGCCACCCAGGCGCCCCTTTTTTCAATGTTCTAATAGAATCTCCACGAAAAGCCTCACATGACCGAGTTGGCCCTCCCATCGGCCCTCCCTCGCTCTCCTGCCGTGGGTGGTCGTGGTTGTTCAACTTGACCTTCCTTCCTCCGGTTGTGCAACCCTTCTAAATTAGCCGCTCTCTTTGGCTTGCTCAGGGCTCCATCTTTCCTCGGCGACCAGGCCGTCCGTCTAGGATGCGAGAAGTGAGGTAAGAATATCAGTTTCCACATTTGTGGGCCAAAGGGGAGAACGGCCCCTTCCTGGGCCCCCTGGCAGCACCGTCCCAAACCAGCTGCCCGGGAAGCTGCCTTCCAGGTCTCCCCAAATCTGAAGGCTTAAAAGATGGCCACATGCTTGCTCGTGATTTTATGGACCGGCCCCCGGGGCTGACCCCTCTGCTCTGGCCCGGGGTGGCCCCACGCAACTGTGGACATCCAGGGGCTGGACTGGGGCTGTGGCCCACGATGGCCTCACTCCCCGGTCTGGTAGGTGAGGCCGGCTCCCGGCTGGGCCTCTCCGTCCCCTGGACGTGGTTGCAGGGGACCCCAGAGCACATGAACAAAAGCTACAAGGCCAGGAGAGGCCCATTATCAGAAGGCAGATGTCATTTCGGCCGCATTCTACCAGCCAAAGGAAGTCACGAAGCCAGGCCAGAGTCAAGGCGCCGGGAAACAGACTGGCCCTCTGTCGGGGGGAGGGTGTGAATTTCCAGTGTGGCAGGACCCGGGCGGCCGTCCAGCAGCGATGTGCCCGCTGACGGGGGGTCCGCGTGGATGGCACCGCTCTTACGCCGTCCGCTGCCTGGCGGTGCGGGACAGACGCAGGGCTTCCCCAAGAAGGACTCCGTCTTTCTCATGGCCCGGTGTCCGTCCCCAACAGTCTGCGCGGGGCCAGAACAGCCCACTCTTGTTGGGGGCTCCCTCCGCTCCTCGAAGCGCTGCAGTCACAGTCGGCGAGCCCGGCCGTCTTTACGAGGTTGGTATTATTACCGCTCCCACGGTACAAATGAAGACACGGGGCATACAGAAATAAGAGCTTAAGGAACTTGTCCCAGCCCACACAGCAGAACCGCGATTCTGGCTTTGCAACCCACCTTCTGGAACATTCTAGGCATCTGGAGGTATCCCCTTCCTCAGCGTTCCTCCTTCCTTCCTTGTCTCATCCTCGGAATTCGGGGGGGATAGAGGCTGGAGCGCACCACCCTGCCTCTCTCTCTTCCCCCCTCCCACCCCCCCCCCCGGCTACCACTCTGAACTAGCAGAGCAGCGAGGCCAGCAGGCGAGGCTTGGGAAGGACATCTGAACCCCAAGGGTTCACTGGGAAAGGAAGCAAGGAAGCATTTGGTTTCAGGGCTGAGGTGCGAACTGTCACCAGGGACAAGGTGCAAAGAGAACTCGGCTGATCCTGCACCCTGGGAGAAAGGGCACCCCAAAGGGGTTCCCAAAGAGGAGTCTGGGAGGATGGGGCAGGCGTGCGCAGTTTCAAGGGACCGACCGAAGGCCACTGGTTCGCACTTCCCTCACCACACACCCTACACAAACACACACACACAAAATGTCAACGCATCCTCATTTCCTACGCCCAGCCCTTGTTGGGTACCCTCACAACACATACAGTTAAGTCCGAATAGGTGGTCATGTTGCTAGGCAGCCGAACTGGGTCCAAATCTTTCCACAGGGACTGTCCATTAGGGCCAACACCATGTATCGCGGCTATCAGGTATTTGCACACATACCTGTTTGCACTCCATTTGCTAATGTCCAAATGACACCAGTCCATTTGCTAGCGGACGTTTATATATAAATCACATCAGCAGCTGGCTGAGTGAACGGGGAGAGTTGGAGGGCAGATGGGTGGCAGGGAAGTGAATTAGAAGCCAACTATAATCCACACGGCCATCGGGCCACTTGGAGTAGAGGTGGAGAAATGAGCTCAGATTTGCAAAACAGTCAGCATCAAGATGGTGAATGGCAAATGGCTTCCATTTGGAATCCAAAGTAATACACCAAAAAGTCATCGTGAAATTTTCAACATCACAGACCAAAAAATAATAAATCACTATGATCTATCCTGAAACAGTTAATGGGTTAAAATAAATACAATATTATGGCATCATACTTAAGATGAATGATACAATCATTTCACGTTCTGTAATTTTAACATTTTTGTTTCCTAGTGTTACCAAGACCAATTACAATTGTGCAAAATTTATCAGTGACACTGTGTGATGCAAGTGGACAAATCATCTATTGTCAAAATGAGTTTCTCGTGTTTTCCAAAATGACATTAATTTTTTTCAAGAAGTTGACATTTTCGAGAGGTTGGGGTAAAAAAACCCCATCCCATTAATAGGTCTATAGAAAACAAATATAAAAAAAGAAACCTTTTAACTCTTGAAAAGCATTAGGCTCTAATTGTTTGATTCACAAGTGCTAATCACACTCTGATCCAGAACATTCAGCTGATATTTAAAATTTGGTCATCACATGTGTTTTCTTTTTGCAAGTGCCGTTCTACTCAGCTTCCATTCAGTGCATAAATTTGTCTTTTTATAAATTCTTGAAATACAACTGGGACAATTTTCATCATGGCTTTTTTTCCCCCATAAAACACTTAATCATCTGAAAGGAGTTTTGATTGAAATGACAACACCAGCCTCTGATACATAATTAGAATATCTAATAAATTTTGATTAGAAACTGGCTTGAAATGCAGGCCACTTCAGATACTGAAAAATAAGAATTGATTTTAATAAGAATGTTTTTGTATGAAGATGCTTACCCAAGATTGTTTCAGAACGTGGAGAACTTGAAGTTTTAAAGTCTTCTTGGTTTTATAAAGCCATAATCTACGTCATAAGTGAAAAGTATGTTATAGATACTTTTCAAGATGTTTTAAGTTTATTTATTTTGAAAGAGAGAGAGAGAGAGGGAGGAAAGGGCGGGGTGTGGGGGAGGAGACAGAGTTGAGTACAGAGCCTGATGCAGGGCTCGATCCCACGAACCATGAGATCATGACCTGAGCCAAAATCAAGAATCAGATGCTCAAATAACTGAGCCACCCAGGCATCCCAACTTTTCAAGATTTTTTTTAAGTTTATTTTTTTCAAAAAATTTTTTGTTTTAATGTTTATTCATTTTTGAGAGACCGAGAGAGACAGAGCATGAGCAGGGGAGGGGCAGAGAGAGAGGGAGACACAGAATCTGAAGCAGGCTCCAGGCTCTGAGCTGTCAGCACGCAGCCCAATGCGGGGCTCGAACTCACTGACCGAAAGATCATGACCTGAGCTGCAGTCAGATGCTTAACTGACTGAGCCACCCAGGTGATCCCCAACTTTTCAAGATTTGAACTCAACTTAATGATGACCTTATATTTGTTTTTAAAAAAAATCTAATGAAGTATATTACACATGGAGGCAAAAGAAAATAAATTAACATCTCATTTTAGAAAAAACTCAAACATACACAAAAGTAGAAAGAATAGTGTAATGAACTCCCACTGTCCAGCTCATATTAATAAAAATTAATGTAATTATTAATATAATTATTAACTCATGGCCAATCTTCTTTCATCGGGGCCTTCATGCCCTCCCCACTTACAGCTTAGACTGGATTATTTTAAGCAAACCCCACGCACCATATTGTTCATCTGTAAACACTTCAGTATGTTTTACTAACAGATAAGAACTCTAAAATAAGCACAATACTATTACCATATCAAAAAACGTTAACAATTCCTTAGATTTGCCAAATATCCAGTTTGCATTTCAAATTTCTCTGATTCAGTAGAATTTTAGTATAACAAATCAACAGTGAAGCCAACAGTGAGTTAAAAACCATTGCAAGATTAAAGACACAGACTGAAAGTGAAGAGTGGAAAAACATTTACCATGTAAATGGAAATGAGTTAAAGAAGTCAGACTAGCAATATTGACATCAAACAAAATAGACTTTAAAACAAATTTTTTTTTAATGTTTATTTAGTTTTTTGGGAGAGACACAGAGTATGAGCAGGGGAGGGGCAGAGAGAGAGGAAGACACAGGCAGGAACCCACGAACCGTGTGATCATGACCTGAGCTGAAGTTGGTCACTTAACCGACTGAGCCACCCAGGCGCCCCTAGACTTTAAAACAAAGACTGTAGGGGAGCCTGGCTGGCTCAGTCAGTTGAGCATGCAACTTCGGCTCAGGTCATGATCTTATGGTTCATGGGTTCGAGCCCCACATCGGACTCTGTGCTGATGGCTCAGAGCCTGGAGCCTGCTTCGGATTCTGTGTCTCCTTCTTTCTCTGCCCCTCCCCTGCTCACATTCTGTCTGTCTGTCTCTCTCAAAAATAGACATTTCTTACAATTTAAAAAAACAACAAAGACTGTAACAAGAGACAAAGAAGGATCTTTATAATAATGATCAAGCCAACAATAAGATATAACAATTGTAAAAACCATTGCAAGAGATGGATTTCAGGGTACCCCTGGCTGGCTCAGGCCATACAGCAAGTGACTCTTGATCTTGGGATCGAGAGTTCAAACCCTACATCAAGCCTAGAGCTCATTAAAAAGAGAGAGAGAGAGATGGATTTCAGCATGACAGCATGAGGGGCTCCACAGACCCAGGCTCCAATAAAATGGGTGAAGAGTGTAAAAAATCAATCAATGGGGCGCCTGGATGGCTTAGTCGGTTAAGCGTCCAACTTTCGCTTAGGTCATGATCTCGCAGTTCGTGGGTTTGAGCCCCGCGTCGGGCTCTGTGCTGACTGCCAGCTCAGAGCCTGGAGCCTATTTCAGAGTCTGTATCTCCCTCTCTCTCTGACCCTCCCCTGCTCACGCTCTCTCTCTCTCTCCTAGAAATAAATAAAAATATTTAAAAAAAAAAAAGATCATTTACAGTATCTAGAAGTGGTCCTAAGCTTATACACAAATGATAAAATATCTATTGAGGAAAATCCACTAAAATTTGAGAAGAGTGTGCGGTATCTGAGCCCAAACTGCTCCCTCTCTCCCTACCCCCACTCCAGATCGGTGCAGCCGAGAACACAGGACCCCCTCTCCCCTCAGCGCCCTGTCACAGGACTTTCTTCAAGGGAGGGGCAGGCCACTGGCGTCTGTCATCCTGTACCAGCTACCTGTGGCTGAGGCAAAGTTTGGGCAAGTGTGGCCAAGAGGTGGGGACTCGCTTCTGCTCAGCTTCCACTCCTGAAATGGAGACTCCACCTTGAGTGTGATGTCACCGAGGATACAGAGGGCTTGGCTGTGGCTGTCCTGGCTTGTAAGGTGGTGGCTTCGTGCCAGGAGAGGCAAGCTGAGAGGACTGGAGGCTACTGTCTCCCCTCTGTCCCATGCTCCACTCCTAAACGAGGGCATCACTCAGACAGAAGCACACCACTGTCCCCCACCCCAGCTCCAGAGCCCTGGCTTAGAGATTTGGCCCGGGACAGAAGCAGGCTATAAAATGCATAGGTCCTGGGGCACCTGGATGGATCGGTCCGGCTCTTGATCTCAGCTCAGGTCTTGATCTCAGCGTCATGAGTTCAAGCCTGCATTGGGCTCGAGGCTGGGCATGGAGCCTACTACAGAAAAAACATAAAACAAAACACACGCACACACACAAACTCAACCATATAAGGTCCTAATCTCTTCCTAGAGGAACTGGCTTTATTTGCAACAGAAGGTGGAGAAGGTCAATCGTAAGGTCTATCTGGTGAAAGGCAACTGGGAGAAGATTGGTAGATTTGATGAAGCTATAGGTTCAAGAGTAAGCCAGCTAGTTTGCAGGAGAGAACCAGGGAAGGGGACAGCTCACAGGGGCCCTCCTGAGTAGGAACACTAACCAAAGGAGCTACTCCTTCCAAGGAGCCCAGGCTGCAGAGCAATTTCTGCCCCAGGGCATTGTTGTAAACCATAGAGCAATCAGATGGCAATTCATGGAGCTTAAGGGCTGGGTTGGGTCAGGGAGAGAGGTGTAGAGAGCCCAGCCCAAACCACAGCCAACCCAGGTGACATACCCCCCAATCACACCTCCCTATGGGGAAACAGCAAAGGTTTAAGACTTTAGGGGAATCAGGGGTCGGAAAGGGGTTGGCTTCCCTAAAATAAGCCAGCCAATCATTGAACAAGCAAATAACAAACCTGGGATGGAGAATGGGAGTCTACTACCCAAAGTTCCTACAGTAGATTTTTAAAAATTTTTTAATGTTTATTTATTTTTGAAAGAGAGAGAGAGTGTATGTGGGGGAGAGGCAGAGAGAGCAAGAGACACAGAATCTGAAACAGGCTCCAGGCTCCGAGCTAGCTGTCAGCACAGAGCCCAACGCGGGGCTCGAACCCATGAACCGTGAGATCCTGACCTGAGCTTAACCGACTGAGCCACCCAGATGCCCTGCTACAATATATTGTCTTAAATATACCGTTTCCATCAAAAGGGTAGGAAACAAGCAAAAGAAGTAGGAAAGCAAGACTCTGCTCTCACTCTGGAAACAGATCAGAGCAGGAAGTGCCTTGTGAAAGTGGCCAGATGTTAACAGAGATGGAAAAGTAACCATGAGGACACTGTCAAGTTCAGAGGCAGATGGAGCAGGTGGAAAAGGTCTGCTCCATCGGGAACGATGAAGGCCTCTGCTGGCCTCAGAGGGGACAGTTTCAGGGGGGTGACCAGATGCAGGGAGACACGGAGATGGCACAGACTTCCCCTGCCCCTCCCTACCCAGCAGGAAGGTAGCTGGAGGTAACCAAGGAGCGGGAACCGGCTGGTGCAGAGAGCCCAGCTGGAGCTGAACACGGAGTGGCACCATCTATTCTGGAAGGAGAGACTCCTGGTGGTGCTCAGCCAGGCCAGAGCGCGGGAAGCAGGGAAGAGGGGACAGTGCACAGGCAGGTCTTAGAGCATGAATCCAGGTCGGAGTTGTGCAGAGCAGAAAGCCAGGAACATAGGAGAGTCTGGGCTATGATCCAGGGTCATAATCTGTCCTGCCTGGACAGAAGTTTCGGGGCTGATGTGCGGGAGGCCCTGGAAAGGCAGAGATGGAGGCTGTGTGAGGCTGCCAATGAGCAATGAGAATAACAGGTAGACGGCTGAGCGCCTTGGTCTGAGCTGGGTGGTAAAGGCACTGGAGCTGAGGGCGCCTGGGGGGCTCAGCAGGTTAAGTGTCTGACTCATGATTTCGGCTCGAGTCATGATCTCACACTTTAAAGGATCGAGCCCCACGTCGGGCTCCAAGCTGACAGTGCAGAGCCTGCTTGGGATTCTCTCTCTGTCCCTCCCCCACTGCTATCCCCCCCCAATAAATAAACTTTAGAAAGAAAGGTGTAGGGGGTAGACTGTACTCATTGACACAGATGGGGGGGCAGCTCCCACACAGGAGGCGAGCACCCCCCCAGTCCCTTAAGGCTGGAGTCCAGGCAGGTGGAGGCTGGACCTCAGTGAGGACCCAGCTGGTAGATTTAAAGATGGGAAGTTGGAGAAACTAAAGAGTTGGCTTTGGGGGCGCTTGGGTGGCTTAGTCGGTTAAGTATCCGACTTTCGCTTAGGTCATGATCTCGCGGTTCGTGGGTTCGAGCCCCGCGTCGGGCTCTGTGCTGACTGCCAGCTCAGAGCCTGGAGCCTGATTCGGAGTCTGTGTCTCCCTCTCTCTCTCTCTCTCTCCTAGAAATAAATAAAAAATATTTTTTAAAAAATAAAGAGTTGGCTTTGAACGACACTTTAGATGAGATGGACATCATCTCATGGATGGATGGATATACATAACAGATATACAGAGAGAACATTCTATCCAAACACCATGGAACATGCATTCTTTTCAGTGTACACAGAACACATAATAGGCGACAACACACTCCATCAATTCAAAAAGACCAAAAATTTAAAAAAAAATTTTTTTAAAGAAGAAATGAATAGTGGTTCCCTTTGCCTCCATAAAGTAGAAGAGGCATTTACTGAAAGCAAGGGTGGGTGGGCTCAGAGAGGGCCTGATGGCTTATTAAGCCCTGCGGGGAGACAGGTGATATCTACAAGGACTCTGATGACCAAAAACTGAAATAAAAGACTTGAAATCATCAATTCCAAGTAGCGCCTGCCAAGGAGGTAGGAGGTGGGGCGCCTGGGGGGCTCGGTCGGTTAAGTGTCTGACTTCGGCTCAGGTCATGATCTCATGGTTCGTGGGTTCGAGCCCCGCGTCCGTCTCTGTGCTGGCAGCTCAGAGCCTGGAGCTGCTTTGGATTCTGTGTCTCCCTCTCTCTCTGACCCTCCCCTGCTCACACTGTTTCTCTCTCTCAGAAATAAATAAAACATTAAAAAAAAAAAAGGCAGTAGGAGGTACAGCTCGCTCTGAGTCAGTCTTGAACACAGGCTAGACCCTGCCCTTTGCAAGAGCCAACCCTCACCCCTGCGAGGCCCATGTGGGAGGTGAGAGAAGCCGGCCTGAAAGACCCATTCCTGCCCACAGGCGCAGGCCCCGGAAGCTTCTCTGGCTGGCCGCATACCTGTTGCCTCGCCCAGATTTGCTCCCACAAATGAACAGGTGATGGTGGATCTTCCCAGAAGGGAGAGGCTCCCTCTCATCCCTGAAGATCTCACAGGTTAGGGGGGGCCTAAGGCCCTGGACGCAGCCCGCAGGAGAATATTACTCCCCTCCCCACCCCTATCTACTGCTCACTTCTGCGGAGGGCCTTGCTTCAAGACCCCAGGGAGCCAGGGCTGCCCCGCCCTTATAGGTGACGCCCTTTCTGGCGACAACAGAGGCCTTGCCACGCCTTCCAGGTGGTCCCTCTGCCACCGAGAGCCCCAGGCTGGCCTGGGTTTGTAAAGGAACGCTGTGCGAATGAGGACCCTGGCCGCCCCGGACGGTCACCAGATTAGGAGAGGGACGGTCTCGGCTCCCCCCACCCCATCCCACCCCGGCAGACGCCCTACGCACCTCGCCCCCTCCCCCTCCGACGCAGGGCCGGTTCTTCCCTTCTCGCCGCCGCTCCCCAGCGGTCCCGGCGAACCGCCCACCCCCCTCCCATTTTGCCCGCACTTCTGACCAGGGCCAGACCGACAGCTCCGGAGGGTCCTTCCGAGGTGAGCCTCGGGGCCGCAGTCTCCCCGGCGTCCCGCGCCCGGAAACCACGGTCAAGGGCAGAGCGCGCAGTGCGCGGCCCACCCGGCAGGTGGCGGCGTCTGCCCGCGCCCCGCCCCCCACGGGGCCCCCAGGACCGCGCGCGCCCGCCCTTGACCGCGGCAGGAGAGTGCCCCGAGCAAACCCCAGTTCGTCCGGGTGCCCGCTGCCCACGTATTCGGGACAGAGGGCAGCTCCGGGCGCCGGAGGGCAACGCGTCCGCCCCCGGGACCCGCCCCGCAGCCCCCGAGGGTGCAGAGCGCCGGAGCGGGAGGGGAGCGGCGGGGCGGGGAGGCGCCGCGGGGGCAGGAGGAAGGCAGGGCGGGTGGGGCAGGGCGGCCGCCTCCAGAGTCCGGCCCGGCCCTCCCGCGCCTCTCCCCCGCGCCCGGGACGGCGGCAGACGGGGCGCCCGCGGGTGAGGGCTGCATGGGGCCCCCGCGCGGCCCGCTCTTCTGGCTGCTGCTCCTGCTCACGGCTGCCTGCTCGGGGATCCTCTTCGCTCTGTACTCCTCGGCGGTGGGGCCCTACCCGGGGCCCCGGTCTGGAGCCAGGTAGGGGCTGCGGCGCGGTCCGACCGGAAGGGCGCAGGGGCCGCGCGGGGCGCCCAGCCTGGGCCCCCCAGTAACGCCCGCCGCGTTGGCCTCCTTGGGGCCGGGGGGCCCTTTGTCCCCAGAGGCTCCACCCGGGCGTCCAACCTGCGCTGCCCGGTCCCCACAACCTTTGGCGGGGTCCGAGAAAGACCTCGCACCTGGAGCACCGGCCTCTGGCTCCCCAAAGTCCTGTGGGTTCGTCCCCTCCGGCCCTGGTTGGAAACTCTTCCTATTGTCCAGATTTGGGGTCCGATAAAAAACAGCCCCGTGTTTGTCGGGAACTCTCCCTCGCTATTGGTCCACTTCACCGACTCTGCTTTTGGGGAAGGGACCCAAGTCCCGGTTCCGACGTCGCCGGGACCCGCAGCTCGACTGTGGCGGGTGGCCTCTCCTCCCCGCGCCCCGCTCCCTCTGTCCCCCGCGCGCCGTTGGCTCTGTTCCTTCTTTTGAGAAGCACTGTCTGGGCGCGACCCCGCGACGCGGCGGACTCCCCCGGGGGCACGGGCGGATTCGGGGTCGCACCCGAGGTCCTCTCCTTGGAGCCCTTCTGGCTCCACTGCCGCCCGCCCGCCCAGCGCACCTTCCGTGCGCTTGAGCCCCGGAGGTAACCCTGCGAGCCCGCGTTGTAGGCGGTCTTGCCCGTTACTGAAGAAGCCCCCGAAGGATTCGGTTTTACGTCTGGGAGGCGGATCGAGCTGTGCCAGAGGCTGGGTTAGGAAGGCCGCCAGGGCCCCCGCAGCCTCACCGACCGGCCTGGGCGCCCAGGCTTTCCCCTCCTGCGCCCTCCTCCCTAAACCTCGCTGCAGGCACAATGAGATGCCAGCAAAGTCTCTATCTTCTCGGGAAACAAGGTCAAAAGGCATCTAAAGTTGCAAAACAATAGAAAACACGTGCAACTCGTTAGGAGCCCAGGCCCTTTAGAACAAAGGGCGCTCTAGCGGCTGGTACCTGGAGTTACTTCAGCTCCTTGCAGCCCTAAGTTGCATAAGGCGAAGCACGGAAGTAAGAGAATCCTTTGTGAAATTTACATAAAAGATGTTTTGAAACACATTTAAACATCCTTTGAAAGTATCTAATAAACTTTAAATATGAGGTTGCTGAACAGACATCCATTATGCCTCCACAAAGTCTTTAAAGGTCTTTTCATCTTTTAGAAAGATGTAAACCCGAACGTTCCCCGTATGTTTGCGGGAGGGCCTCCCTGTAGGAGGTGGATATTTCGTGCCCAGCGAGGCTGGGTGAGGCTGGGTGGGAAGCCGGATGGTATTGGGAGGCGGGGGCAGGCCCCATCGTGGGTGGGAAAGCAGATGGCCTGGCCAGAGAGTAGGGGGGCAGGTGCCGGGGACCCCGACTTCTGAGCCTGAGGCCCGGCTGGCATTGCAGGTTAGAGAGTGGAATCCAGCCCAGGAATTTACCCATGGCAGTAGAATCTGGGTCAGCAGTTTCCAGACATCAGGATAGCTAGACTTGTTGGGGGGGGGGGCTTTTTTATGGGGGGGCGGGGCCGATGGTGAGGACAGATAGAGGCTGCCGTTTACCTGCCGGTTACCACCCGTTGTTAACGTTATTTGAGGTTTTTTTTTTTTTTTAATTTTTTTTTAATGTTTTATTTATTTCTAGGAGAGAGAGAGACAGCGTGAGCAGGGGAGGGTCAGAGAGAGAGGGAGTCACAGACTGAAACAGGCTCCAGGCTCTGAGCCGGCAGTCAGCACAGAGCCCGACGCGGGGCTCGAACCCACGAACCGCGAGATCATGACCTAAGCGAAAGTCGGATACTTAACCGACTAAGCCACCCAGGCGCCCCTGTTTTTTTTTTTTTGAGGTTTTTTTTTTTAAGTTTGTGTATTTATTTTTTTGAGGGAGAGAGAGAGAGAGAGCCAGTGAGTGTGAGCTGGAGGGAGGGGAGGGGCAGAGAAGGGGGGGTGGGAGGGAGACAGACAGAATCCCAAGCAAGCTCTGCGCTGTCAGTGCAGAGCCCGATGCGGGGCTCAATCCCACAAACCCCAAGACCATGACCTGAGCGACATCGAGAGTTGGTTACTTAACCAAGTGAGCCACCCAAACGCCCCCATATTATTTCGTAAAAGAAAGGACCTGTGAGGACCAAGAAATTCCTAAGAATATGATCTAAACGGAATAGGTTGAGTTCTATGAAAAACGCACGACAGTGGTAACTCTTTATCTACAGTTTGGTTTTCCCTGGACTCAGTTACCCCCAGTCAAGCCAAGTCTGGAAGCGGATAATCCTCCCTCTGACATAGAGTCAGAGGTCAGTAGTAACCTAATGATAAGTCACAATGGTTCACCTGACTCCGTCTCATCACCCAGGCTATTTTATCATCTCACCTCATCACCAGAGTGGTGAGTGCAGTAAGACGGACGTTTAGAGAGATCCCATTCATAGAACTGCTATTACGTTACACCGTTATAATTGTTCTATTTTATTATGTTTTTTAAAACTTTGAACATTTATTTATTTTTGAAAGAGAGAGAGACAGATTGCGAGCGGGGGAGAGGCACAGAGAGAGAGGGAGACACAGAATCTGAAGCAGGCTCCCGGCTCTGAGCTGTCAGCACAGAGCCAGACGCGGGGCTTGAACTCAAAAATCACGAGATCATGACCTGAGCCGAAGTCGGCTGCTTAACTGACTGAGCCCCCGGGTGCCCCTGTTCTACTTTATTATTAATTATTGTTGTGACTCTCTTCCTATGCCTGATGTATAAATTAAACTTTATCATATGTATATGGATGTAGAGGGAAACACACAGTATGTACAGAATCCAGATGCACACAGTCGTACGGAGGTCGGTACTGACCCTGGTTTCGGGCATCTGCTGGGGGTCTTGGAACGTATCCCCAGGATAGGGAAGGACCACTGTACAAGGTCCTATTTCTCATTAGGCCGGGAGAATACCCAGGAAGGGCAGATGTGGGCCGGCCCCCTTCCTCACTCCTTCCCGGCTCTCCAAACAGGTATCTAGAAGCCCAAGCTTGGATTCCTAAGAAGGAGGGAGAAGTCACCGAGCACTGGGAGGATGGGGGGGATGCCCTGGAGATGGGCAGGGCTCCCTGAGGCCGGGGTGTTCAGGACAGAAAACAGAAAAGGGGTGAGGGCTCTCCAGCCTCACCCCTGCAACCCTATCCCTGGGGTCCCCAAGCCTGCCCTGGCCAGCAGCTCCTCACCTGTCCCCGCTTACACTGGAGCCTCCTGGCGGAGCTCGGGGCTCCTCCCGCCAGCGGCAGGTAGGGGGTCTGAAGAAGCCTCACGCATCCCGTGATCTAGGGAAGTTGCTAGATCACAGGATACTAGCTAGTTACTAGGAGGCGTAGACCAGTCAGATCAGAACTGTGGGGGTGGGGCCTTGGGCTCCCTGGGGCTCTCTCTGCCCCTGAGGCCGAGTGCCGTGGTCCCCATCCTATCCTGGAGCTGAGGAGAGGGATGACAGGTTTGGGGTGTGTGCGGGTGCAGGTGGCCATCAGAGCGGGGGAGAGGGAGGGATCATTCCAGCTCTTTCTGGCCCGCCCCCTCCTGGGCCCCATGGAAACCTGAAGTGAGGCGGGTCACAAGCGCCTCAGCTGGCTCGCACCTCAGAAGCAAGTAACAAAAGGCCTTTGTTTCCTTGCAAACTGCCGACCCAGATCCTCCCCACCTGCTTCTCCGTGGGTTGGAGAGGAGGCGGGAGGCAGGGAGAAGCCCCGACACCCTTGGGAATAGGCAGGGGCCCCTGTTCCTTCCGTTCGCTCTCTTCCCTGATGCAGGGGTGCGGGGGTCGCCTGGGAGGGGGGAGTAGCCGTGGAGGGGTAACACCAGCTCCTTCCCTCCGTCCCCAAGGGACACTGTCACAGCTTGTCACAACAGGGCCCTTTTCCTGCTTCCTTTAGGTCACAAGAGCTAATACTTAGAGGACACTTTGTGAGTGAGAGGATACAGGTTCTCTGTTTGAATCCTTCCGACAACAGGTCGTGCGATACGGTTATTAGTCGTTATCGCTATGATTATGTGATACGATTATGTGATAGTCATATCACTATGATTACATCCGCGGCACAGATGCAGAGAGTTCAGAGAAATGAGGCAACTTCCTAGATCACAGGGTACAAACCTAGGGGGTGAGGCTTCAGACCCCAGGCCTGCGATCAGCAGGAGCCCGGAGCCCACCCCAAGGCAAAGGGGTACCTGACATCTGGGACCTGACGCCTGCCTCTGGGGCCTTGCCAGGAGGTCCCTCTGATGGCGCCAGGGGGCTTGGCAAGCTTTCCTGTGTTAGGTTTTCATGCTTTACCCGCCATCTCACTGTCCTGTAAACCCCACGTTTCTGCCGTTTGCCATGGGATTTCTTGATTTCTGGCGTTTATAGAGCTGAGCAAAACATTATAAGGGAATGATATTTTTGTTTCCAAAGAGAGAGAGACGGGGCAAAAATCAGAGCACAGGAGGATCAAAGGAATGACACCTTTGACCTTGACCTTGTCAGCCCCCGGAGCTGAGTCCAACGCCTGCTTTACTTCCTCTTCTCCCCCAGGAACGCCACATCGTCCCGAGTGTTCTTTGGACGCAAGGCATCAAACGCTGAGACGGGAAAGGTAAGATGGTCCACTCTTCTGCCAGTTTCAAGCATCTTCGAATTCATAGGGAGGAGGCGAAAAAGAAAAGCGAACCAGAACATTCTTGTAAGGCTGCTGGGCCAGAGCACTCGGGAACCCCTAAACCATGAAGCTTTGAGCTGAACAGCCAGCCAGAGCTGCCCCCGAGGGTTCCCTGTACCCCAGGAGCAGAGAAGGGGTACAGCCAGGTGACAAATCTTGGGGAGATCCGGTGATTTATCTTGAAAAAGCCTGTGAACTTGACATTCTTCTCAGAATGCCTTTTTTTTTTTAAGATTTCTTTTTTTTTTTAATGTTTAGTTTTTGAGGGAAAGAGACAGCTCCAATAGGGAAGGGGCAGAGACAGAGGGAGACACAGAATCCAAAGCAGGCTCCAGACTCTGAGCTGTCAACACAGAGCCCGATGCGGGGCTCAAACTCATGAACCGTGAGATCATGACCTGAGCCGAAGTCGGACGCTCAACTGACTGAGCCACTCAGGCACTTTTTAAGATTTTATTTTTAAGTAATCTCTGCATCCCAGGTGGGGCTCAAACTCATAACCCCAAGATCAAGAGCCTCAGGCCGAGCCAGCAGGGCGCCCCTCAGAATGTCTTTTTACTATAAAAGTCACATTTAAACTGTCTGCCATGGAATAAACAAGCAAACCCTGGGAAGGTGCCGCCGGCTTGCCGGGGTGGGGGTTAAGAACCTTCGAGGCCCGGCTCCGTGAGGAATGGTCAGCATTAACTGTGGGCTGAAGCACCGTCTGAAACGCATCACCCACTTAATTCTGTCACTTAAGCTGCTCAGCAGCTGTGTCCTATGGCTTTTACGGGTGAACAAAACATGGCCCAGAGAGGTGGAGTACCGTGCTCGGGGTCCCTCCGGGAGAAGAGGTGGTACTGGAATGGGAGCCTCTGCTTTGACCCCGGGCGTGGCCTCTGAGTCACTGAGGAGCCCAGACAGCCCCACCCCCTCCAGGCGCTGTGGCTGAGCAGGACCATGACCCTGTTGTTCTGAATCCCTTCAGGTTTAAGAGTTGTCTTCAATACCCTAGAGGCCCAACTCGGACTTGTTAGGACTTGTTAGCCGAGGCCTCAGGGGAGAAGATTTCACTGCATCTAAAACATAGGGAACAGCTGAGCTGTTCAGGGGCGGAGCAAGGAGCCCTGGGCAGGTGAGGGGGTCTCCATCTTGAGGACAGAGGCAGGGTAGACACTTGGTCTGCGGGCTGAAGAGAAACCTCTAGCATCTTATGGGTGCTTATGGGTCATCTTTATGTCTCTGAACGTTCTTCCCACCTTGAGCTGCTTGATGTTAACAGACATATCCCCGCCTGGTTTTAAAAAAGGATTCGAGATGACTTTGGGGTATGCATAACTAGGCAAACATATAAATAGAATAAAATGAAGAAATGGCTGGAGGGAAAAATAAAGGTAGGAGAATAAGACAACGTCATGTAGATAAGTGCATGAAAAATGTGCCACAAGGTGCAAGGGACGGGCCACGTATCTGGCCCTGAGCTTCCTAGCAGCCACAGTGAAAAAGGAAATAGCAAGCCAACTGTCCTAACGAAGCACAGCCCTTCCCGATATAAAAACTGAAGAGTTTTCTCCTGGCATCTTGTAAAGAAGGCCCTGGAAAACATCCCAAAGAGAAGCTGAAGAGTAATGAAATTTATACCGTCAGTTTGGCTACAATGCTTGCTTTGAAAACCTGAATTTGTTCCAAGAAGATTGGTTATCTTAGGAAACGATTGGAGCGTAACACAAATTCTGTGTTTGCTTCTGAGTGATCTGTCCTTGAGAACACTGAGGTTAAATGCAGAAAACCACACCCCTCCAAAGGGAGCCACATAGGAATCGACAAAATACACACACACACACGCGCCCTTCAGACACGCACCTCGCTGAGTGTGCTGTAACCCTCTTCCCACTACTTCACAGTAACTGACAGGCTAACGTGAGCAAACGTCGAGGCTTTTCCAAGGTCAAGTGCCACATGTTTAGTGGAACGTAGTAGCTCTTAACTGCCGGGCGTATGAAACTGTGCTTCCGTCTTTGTTAGGCTCCCTTTGTTTTCTGCATAACCAGCAAAGCTTGCGTGCTGCACCACTAATCCCGTTTTCCAAAAGCCCTGTGGTTTGACTGTAGTTTTGCCCGGTGTGGTCGTTTCTTGGCGTCCATGGGGCACATTATAGCAGAAATGATCACGCAGCTCTTTCCTGCACTCCATCATCAAACCAGCCCTTCGGTGGGAAGGGCAGCCCCACCCAGGTCAAGGCTGTGGGGGATTCTGATACTGGGGTCGCAGGCAGATGGGGTTGGAGCCTGTTCAGTACTTCACCCTCCCTCGAGGAAACACTGTATCGTTTCCTAGGGCTTCTGAAACAAATTAGCACAAACTGGAGGTGGAGGCAGGTGGCTGGGGGTGGGGGGCGCCTAAAACAAGAACAATGGATTCTCTCACAGTTCTGGATCCCAGATGTCCAAAATCAAGGGGTCAGCAGAGCCACCTTCCTGAAAGTTCTAGGGAAGAATCCTTCCTTGCCTCTTCCGGTTTCTGTGGCTTGTGGCCACATCATTCCAGTCTCTGCGTCTGTCTTCACACGGCTTTGTAGGGACACCGGTCATTGGATCTGGGCCCCCCCTAAACCCGTATGACCTCATCATCCTGATGAACTACATCTGCAAAGACCCTATTCCCAAATAAGGGCACATTCTGAGATTCTAGGCAGACAGAATTTGGGGCGGGGGGTGGGGGTGGGACACTGTTCAACCCAGTACAGGTACTGCCTGGAAGGAAATGGTGGGAATTTTCCCGGCAGCCCACTGCACACACATCTTATGGCGCTGCCAGAGCTGGGGTTTGGACCCAGGCCGGAGCTCCTCCACTAAAGGACAGGCGAGTCTTAACCCATTTTTGTGCAGAAACGCCCCAAAGTTTCTCTAGGTGCGGAGTAAGGGAATCCATCAGGCCGTGGAGATGCGGCGTCCAGAAGAGAAAGGATTGGGCAGGATAAATCCAGAAAGCTCCGACCCTCAGCACGCTGCTATGCCGCAGATCAGCTCAGCTGGGGGGTCTGGGGGTGAGCCGGGTCTGGAGGGGAAGGACAGCTCTTCTCTCCCCAGCTCCCCGTGGGGTCTGCAGGCTCCTCCTGGGAAGGCTCCCACCCCCGGCTGATGGAGCTCAGCGCCCTTCCCTCCTGCCCCGACAGAGCCCGCACTGCCAGCACTCGCTCTACCTGGCCATCCAGAAGCACCCCCGCTTCCGGGCCCTGTTCAATCTCTCCACTCCAGTGCTGCTCTCGGGGGGCCTCTTCACCCAGCAGCTCTGGGACAGCCTGAGCCGGCACAAAGCCCCCTATGGCTGGCGGGGGCTCTCCTTCCAAGGTACCCGGCGGCCGTCGCTTCTCCCCCAGCCCTCTGGCCCCGGCGAATCCCTTCTCCTGTGCAGACCCTGCCCTCACAGCACCCCCACACGCCCCACCCCGTGGCCCTTGCTTCCCAGGAAGGTCTCAGGGCTCACCCCCCAGCAGTGTGACTCCTGCCGGTCCTCCCAACCTCGTAAGCACCACGGGGTCAGGGAAAAGGGCCTGGCTGTCACCTTCTGGCGCCGAGGTCCAAAGGTGGCCAAGCACAGGCGCTACGGGGCCTCAGACAGTCAGAAAGCCTGCTGGCGGTGGGAAACTGCCCAGAGCCCCCCCGCCCCGTTCCATCTGCACCCCACCCTCAGTTCAGCCCGTGGTCCCACTGACCATTCACTCTCCCCACCTCCCCCTGCCCGCCGCCACCCTCCGTGCCCTGGGAGGGGCGGGTGTCACACCTCTGGCAGGTGGGGTGCCAGAAGCAGTCTGGGGGAGGCCCCGACCCACATGACATCCCTCCTCTTAGCGCCCCACCTTGTCTGGCACCCACAGCCATCAACTCCACCCTGCGCCTCCTGAATGACTCCGAGAGCTCCCAGCTGTTTGCTGCCTCCAGGAAGCCGCTTTCAAACTGCATTCGCTGCGCAGTGGTGGGGAATGGAGGCATCCTGAATGGTTCGCGCCAGGGTCAGAACATCGATGCCCATGACTACGTGTTCAGGTGTGTGGGCCAGGAGCCAGGGGTGTGGCGGGAGACGAGCTGGAGAGGGGGGGCTAGCCCCTGGGGGAGCCCCGGGCCAGCACCGGCCTCGGGAGGTAGTGATAGACAAGCGGCCGGACAAAGGCATATGTATAGACCGGCTCTGAAGTCGGAGTGTGGGTGCCGCGTGCGGGGGGCGGGGAAGGAACCACCACGGCCGGATGTGCCCATTTCCCTTGAGGTCTGGAGGGGCAGGTATGGGCCCGGCGACCCACGCTGGTGGCGCCCTGGGGAGGGCATGGTCTGCGCAGAGGCCTGGGGACGGACGCAGCAGATCCAAGTACAGACACAGCACGGTGTGACCGTGAGGGACCTCTGTTTGGACCAGACTCAATGGCGCTGTGATCAAAGACTTCGAGAAGGATGTGGGCACCAAGACCTCCTTCTATGGTTTCACTGTGAACACCATGAAGAACTCCCTCATCTCCTACGGGAGCCTCGGCTTCACCTCTGTACCACAAGGCCAGGTGAGGCGTCCGACGGGCGTGCAAGGCCACGGACAGCCAGCGCCATTGTTCCCAGAGCCCCCTCCGTGGGGCAGACCTTGGCCCCGGCCCAGGAGACAGAGAGGCTGTGCCAGGGTCCTGGGTGCCTGTGGTGGGCCCATTGAGGAGGGGGATCTGGGCAGGGACACCCATAGTTTCAGGCAGCGCGGGGCTCCTCTGGGGTAGAGCGCGAATGGCTAGCGTTTACTGAAAGCTTACAGGGTGCCAGGCGCTGGACCTCTACCATGTCTGTCCCATTTTACTGATGAGGAGACTGAGGCCACGTGCCCTTCATTCAGCAAGGCGGCGGCAGGGCCAGCTGCCCATTTTCCAGATGCAACATGCCTGTCCAAGGCCCCCATGCAGCTGAGAGAATGAAAACCAGGCCCCTCTGGCCACCTTAGTGCGAGGGACCTGAACTGCCCTCCCGAAGGACGAGGTGTGCCTTCCCCATTCCACAGCAGCCTGTGAAGGAGACAGGTTCAAAGGGACTGAGCCACCTGCCTGGGGGGGCAGGGGGGGGGCAGAACCTGAGGCCGCCCACTGCCTCCAGCTCCTTCAGCCACACCCATTTGTGGGAACACTGCCCCTCCCTCAAGAGCAGTCCCAGAAGAAGATTGAGTTTCTAGAAGCTTCCTCCTTGGAGCAGGAAATTCAGGAGTGTCCTAGCCACGGCAGGACCTTGCTTAGCTCATGATAAAATGAAACGGAGCAGCTTTATTTGTGATGTGGCCACCATAGGAATGAGCGATCACTGTGCTGATGAATTATCCCAGACTCAGTCGCTTTAAACAGGAAAGGTCTATTATCTCACAGTTCAGTGGGTCAGGAATCCGGAAACAGCCTAGCAGGGTGGCTTTGGCTCAGGATCTCACAGGTTTGCCGGGATCAGCCAGGGTCAGGGCTCAGTGGGTTAAGCATCTGACTTCGGCTCAGGTCATGCTCTCACGGTTTGTGGGTTCAAGCCCTGCATCGGGCTCTGCGCTGACAGCACAGAGCCTGCTTGGGATTCTCTCTCTCTCTCTCTCTCTCTCTCTCTCTCAAAATAAATAAACTTAAAAAAAAACAAAAACAAAAAAACTTGAGGCCAGAGTCAAGATGGCCCCTCTCAGGCTCCTAGAGTGTCCTCGGGTTGTGGCAGCTAACTTCACCCAGAGCGATCGGTCCCAGGGAGCGAGGAAGCTGCAGTGTCTTTTATGGCCTAGTCTCCAAGGTCACATGCCATCATCTCTTCCGCTTCTTTCCATTCATTAGTCGCTCAAGGCAACCTCGAGTTAGCTTCCGCTCCTGAAAAGTACCGAAGGATTGGGGGCCAGGGGCTAAAACCGCATGGGACCTGAGAGCGGGGATTACAGGCAGAGAAGGGAAATTCTCCCGTCAGGGTGGGTGGAGGGCAGGGGTGGGGGGGTGCCGAGGGAGACTGGCTCAGTGTCTGTCGCCCCAGCAGGACCTACGCTATATCTTCATCCCCTCTGACATCCGCGACTACGTGATGCTGAGATCGGCCATTCTGGGTGTGCCTGTCCCTGAGGGCCCTGACAAAGGGGACAGGTGAGCAGGGTGCGGGCGCAGGGTGCGGTAGTGCTGGGGCCCCCCCTGCTTGCTCCCCGGGCCCACTGTCAGGCAGGGAGAGTGGGGGAGGGCAGCAGGGAAATCCCCAAGAAGCCGACAGGGTGTTGGGCATTAGGCTCTTGCTTTCCTCCCCACGGAAAGGCCCAGCGACCCCGCCGGTCCCCAGCAGCCCCCTGAAGGGCCGCTTTTCTGAATGGAGCCGGCAGGCCTGGCCGGTCAGCTTCCCGCTGCTGTCCCCATCGCCCACGCGGCGCCCGGCCCGCGGCTTTGACTGGACCCTCCCTCTCCTGACCCTGCTGTCCTGCTGAGCACCTTGTGTCTCAGACTGAGTGGGGGCGGGAGGGGGCCCCGCCTGGTGTCCATGCCTCTTGTCCTGGTGGGCACCCCCGGGCACCGAGCCCGTGCACTGGGAGAGCAGGGGACACGGGCCCAGTGTCGTGCAAAGAGAGAACAAGGAGCGGTCTGCCTTTTCTCCCCCGCCTGCCTGGGCAGCCGCCTGTGACCCGCTCTTTTGAACCACGTCCCGGCCTCAGCTGAACCTTCTCGCTGTGGTGCTGGGACAATCCCTTGTCCCCGAGTCAAGTCCTTCCAAACCCGCGCCGCCTCTGCAGCCGCTACGACCAGCCCCCCCTACCCTGGTGCCCCCCGGACATGTCAGCCACCCCCAAAAAAGCAGCTTGTGAGGTCCTTAGGGGTTAAGCCCCCCGAGGCCCCGGGGCCGCTCACGCTGGCCGGCCACCGCCCCACCCCCTGCCTGGGTGCCACTCAACAATCGCCCGTGATGCGGCACCTGGTCATGAGAGTGGGTTTTGTGACACGGGCGGGACCGGGCTCTTGGGGGGCCCGGCTCAGGGACATTGGTCGGGTGGTCACGAGCCTCCCCAACACCAATGAGCTCCCCCTCCCACACCCCCAGTCCGTCCCCCACCCAGTCCCCCTCCCAGTCCCGGTCCAACCACGTCAGCCCTGCTGGCCAGCAGCCCCTCCCCAGCTCCGGGGGCTCAGCCCCGTCTCCGTCCCCCACCCGGGGGCCTTCCTCCCGCCCCCCCTCTCACCCTCCCACTCCCACTGCCTCTCAGCCCTCTTCCCGGGCGTCCTCCCTGGCCCCCAGCCCCCACGGCCAGCATGTGCCCCGAGGCTCTTCCCAGGCCCTCACCCCGCCCGCCTCCAAGTCCCCTTCCCAGTTGGGGTTCAAGTCCGTCTCTCGAAACTCTTCCCAAACCCCTCCCATACCCGTCGCCAGGTCCCCCTCCTACAGCCCGGCCACCTCGGCCTCCTACATCGGGCCGGTGCGGGGCATCCCCTCCTACATTGCCCCCTACGTGTCCCACTTCCTGAAGGAGCCCCCCTTCTTCCAGCCCCCCACCGTGCCCCTCCCCCAGAACCAGTGCTTCCCCTGCCCGCCCCGCAGCTGCGAGCACGCGCGGGTGCCGGAGTCCCTCTACTTCCCCCTGCTGCCCCCTCCGCCCCACCACCCCCGGGTCAGCTGCTCCTACCCGACCCCGCCCGCCCTGTTCACGCCTCCCTCCTCGCTCTCCTACTCCCCACCTACCGAGGTCCTGGTGAGCGGTAAGCCGCACGTGGTGCCCACCGTGCTGCCGGCCACCTTCTACACTCCCTTCTCCCGCTACTACACCCAGCCTCGCCCCTACCGCGTGCACCGCCGCAGGCCCAGCGCCTCCCCTCTCACCTCGCTCCCCCACCTGTCCTTCGACGGCCCGGGCCGCTCTGTCCACTTCTTTCATGGGTCCTAGGCCTCAGACTTATTTCGGACCAGAAGCCTCTGCTGGGAAATTCAAGCTACTGCATCCAGACTTCATCAGCTACCTGAAGGAGAGGTAGGTGCATGTGGGCAGGGGGGTGGTGCGGGTGCACGAAAAACGGCCCCCTGCCGGCCCCCCTGCACGCCAGCCTCCCATCGCTGCAGGCCCTGGACGGCCACTTGCTGTGATGTACAGGGAGAGCCAACCTATATGAGGCCCAAACACGCAGCCCGAGGGGCCCGTGGGGATCAGCCTGGGGCGGCAGCCTGGTCTCCTTCCCCGCTCAGTCACTTGCCCTCCCCCCCTTCTGGAGACATTCTGGTTGTCACTAGGTACAAGCCACTAGCCAGTAGAGACCAGAGATGCAGTTGAGCATCATTACAATGCACAGGGCATCCTTGCATCAAAAAACGACTTGACCCAATGTCAATAGCACTGTGGTTGGTCGCAAAGCCTCCAGGCTGGCGCCACAGAGAGCGGTGAAGCTTGGCGGGCTGAGGGGTGGGGGGTGGGGGGTGGGGGTGGTGAGGAACCAGCTCAGAGAGGCTGCGTGGTTGGCCTGGCACAGCTCAGAGACCTCAGTCGTTGGTCACGAGCCTCCCCAAGCTGGGATGCTAAGGCTGAGGTCAGGCTCACTTCTGGGCTCGGCGAGTGTGCGCACCCTCCCCGCCCCTGCCCGGGGGTCTCAGGCGCCATCTCACCAGTGACTCTGGTCCCAGCACCTGGGTGTCGTGTCCCTCGCGTCCCACATAAGGGATTCCCGCTTAGCTGAAGTCTGGAGATAGAGCCTGGGGACAGGGCTCAGGCTGAATACACAGGCCGCCTGGTGCCCTACCCCACCCCCACCCCCGCCCCGTGGGTCCCTAGCCCCAGGGGGCAGGCAGGGTGTTGCAGGGAGGAGAGGGGACTTAGGCGGAGCTCAGGCTCCCAGAGTGGGAGGGCGGCAAGGCCTATCCTGTGGTTTTCTGCACGGGCCTGCGCCTTTCTCACCCCACTCCGTGACCCAGACTTTCGCATGTTGGGTTCACCTGGGTTTTTCCTTAGTGGGGAACGGACTGCACTAGCACAGCCGGGAAGTCCTCGCCGGGAAGCGAAAGGGCAGGGCCATCGAGTGAGTGAGACCTGATCCTCTCTCTCGAGTTTTGATGGCCTCTCTTTGCCTCCAGGTTTTTGAAGTCAAAGTTGATTAACACAAATTTTGGAAACCTATATATGCCGAGTACTGGGGCCCTCATGCTGCTGACGGCTTTGCACACCTGTGACCAGGTAAGGGGCCCTCTCTTTCAGGAGCCCACAGCCGCAGAGGACAGGCGTGGGTGGGACCTAATGTGACCCGTGACCCCCCCTGCACGAGGCCGGTCACCCCCACCGCCACCCCCGACCTGGAACTCCGCCAAGGAAGAGATTTCCCAGCTGCAGGAGCGAGCTGGTCTCCGAAAGGGGCAGGAGGAAGTGGGGTGAATGTTCGAGGGTCCTTTCCAGGACAGCTCGGGGGCCGGCCTTGCTTTCCTCCGGCGGCCCCCCTGCCCCAGCCCTTCTGTCCTTCACCCTCTCTTCCCCCGCAGCCCTTCCCCATGGCACTCAAGGCTCACGTTATCAAGCTGTTCTTACAGAACCAAAATCTTCACAGAAGTGGACAGGGATGCATCCTTTTATGAGTACATTCTAGAACTGAGCTGGACAGCAGGTGTAGCCTTCCACGCACAACCTTTGGAATCAGCGCAGGAGATGTCCCCAGTGTACTGTTGTCCACAGGAGCCACGTGGACACAGCCATGGAACAGTGTTCAGTTGCCCACGCTTAAGCCAGCAGGGGGCGGGGGCCCCTCTCCACAATGCTGCTCCCCACCTTTTCCCCGTTGTGAAGCAGCAGTCTCTTGACCATGTTCCCATTAGAACGACAGGAGTAGTCATGAGCTTTTGCCTCCGTCTTGGGCTTAATAACGGAGACAACGGCTTTGACCAGTTGACATCACAGACCAGAGTTTAAACCCAGCCCAGCCACTCAGTAGCTTGTGACTGAGGACATGTTCGTTTCCCTGTTTGTTTGTTTTTTAAGTTTACTGAGAAGGAGGGGAGGGGCAGAGAGAGGGAGAGAGAGAATCCCAACCACCAGGCTCGGTGCTGTCAGTGCAGAGCCTGACACGGGGCTCGATCTCACGGTGAGATCACGACCTGAGCAGAAATCAAGAGTCGGACCCTTAACCGACTGAGCCACCCAGGCACCTTGAGCTTGAACTACTGTTTGTCTGTCTTCAGCATGGCATCTGGGGGTGGGGGGTGGGGGAGAGACTGTGCTTTTCCGAAGCCCCATCCCTTCCAGATCTGTCTGCACCTAGCTCAGGAAACACTAACTCAGTGACCATCCTTGCCTAGGTTAGTGCCTATGGATTCATCACAAGCAACTACTGGAAATTTTCTGACCACTACTTTGAGCGAATAAAGAAGCCACTGATATTCTACGTCAACCACGACCTGTCCCTGGAAGCCACCTTGTGGAAAAGCCTGCACAAGGCTGGCATCCTTCGACTGTACCAACGCTGACCCTCAAGGACCTGCAGAGCTGTGGCCCTCACCCCCCACGCGGCCGGAGCTGCCCTGACTGTTCAGTCTCTGAGAAGGGCTCCGACTTTCTCCTCCAGAGGACATGAAGAGTGGACTGGTGGCCGTCACTGGGGCGTGTCCATTGCGGGTCACCCTCATTTCGGTCTTGGTTCCTCCAAGTCTCCCTTCAGGGTCTGAGACAGACATCCTGACCCTGGAGAAGGGAGGGCCGCTCTGCTGGGCATCTCACGGCGGAAGGGAACACCAGAGGAGACTGGGAGCCTCCCCAGCAAAGGGCCAGCATACTTCAGAGTGAAGGATCTTCGAAGCCAGCAGCTGGCACCGGGCCACCGGAGGGGAGCAGCCGCGGCATCCCCACCGACCAGCAGTAGCCTGGGCGCACACGCGCTCCCCAGCCGACCCCTCCCACCAGCATGTCCAGCTCACAGACTCCAAAGCAATTAGACTCTCAGACATACCTAAACCACCTGAGGACACCCCCACTTCCTTCTGCCCCAGGATGTGACGGAATGGGAGCACACACAAGGCAGAATGTAATCTGAAGCCGGTTAATTGCATAAATGATGGATGACCATTTTTGTCTTTTGTGTGTGCTGGGGGGCGTAAAAGGGGGACCTGGGGCAGGACAACCCAGGAACCGTGAGCGAGTCCTGGTATTGACCGGGGTCAACAGCACAGAAGGCTGCTTGCCGGAGGGACATCCCACTGGAGACCGGCCACTGCCTTGCCACCCGGAAATCATCAGCAGATGGCCCTTCAGCTTCACATCAGGGCTTTAATAAATTTGGACTCAGTTGATTAGCAGTTTCATTTTAGGCCACTTACGTGGGCTTCTATGAAAGATAAAGTCTCAACTCGACCCATTATCACCATAGAGCCCCTCAGCCCTGGATTTACTGGCCCGACGACTAGTAACCTGGTATCTGATCTGCTGTATCGGGCAAGGCTGGGGTGGGGGTGGGGGGGGCGGTGCCCACAGGGCTGGCTGGCAAGTGCCTTATCAACATGGCACGGATCACCACTGGCCAGTCCACCAGCACCCAGGAGCTGGCCTCCGGCTTGGTGGTTTTGGGAGATCCTATCAACATGTTTAGCGAGAAGGATGAACTGTCACCAGAATCAAAATCCTACTTTAGGGGTGCCCAGGTGGCTCAGTTGGTTAAGCATCTGACTTCAGCTCAGGTCATGATCTCAGTCCGGGAGTTCGAGCCCCACAATGGATCCTGTTTCAGATTCCGTTTCCCTCTCTCTCTGCCCCTCCCCCACTCGCTGTCTCTCAAAATAAAATAAAGACATAAAAAAAAATCCTACTTTAGAAATTCAGATGGGATTAAGAGGCTTGGGCTTTCCTGAGCGAGGCAGCTACTTGAACCTACTTGAACCCACTGCTTCCTGCTGCAGAAGTTTAGATTGGGAGGGAGGGGTGAGCAGTTCAGAACAAGAGGCCAAGTCCTCTCTCTACTTCAGCTCGAGAACAAACTGTCCCTTGGTCTTAAGGACAGTAGGGCCCCAAGTGTTTCTCTCTGGATTGAATGGTCCAGACAGAACACCATCAAACGTGGGCTCTGTGGTACGGAGTCCGTCCATCCTAGGGTCTGATTCAGTGACCTTCACTAGTACAGAAACAGGACAGGCTTGCGAAGCCGGCACAGCCCAAGTTAGGACTCCTGACCACCCCCCCCACCCCGCCGGTGTCCGTAACACTTTGTCCCTGGTCCCGTCACATCCACAGCTATCAGAACCTCTGTCATCTGTCAGATGTGACAAGTGCTAAAGCTGCTTGTGGGTGGCAACCCATTAAGAGGAGCAGAAAATCAATTTAGTGGGAAACTTAGGAAACAAAACATCTGCTCGCATCCTATGAACTGTCAACCCTCGTGACCAGTAATCCGTGAAACTGTCACTTACACAACACGGTTAGCTGAGCGGGAATAAAGTCCCACCACGTGGGGCTCCATGTGAAATCCAAAATGTTACAAAGCCCATTTTTAAACACTTTTATTTGTGCTTCAAAATTTAAGGCCAAGACAGAACGTCAGGGAAATCCACCCTGAGAAACGCCCTCCAGGCAGAGCACCTGCCTCCCCTTGGTCCCCTGAACACAAGGCGCACACGCTAAGCGCTTTCTGCCACCATCGCTGCGGTCCTGCCGATGCGCAAATTACACCCACGTCAGTGAAACGGGGGATGTTCTCAGCTGTGCCCTGACTCGGCCAACTGCTGAAGCCTTTCCAGGATAGTCACTCATGTTCTCTGGGTGCTTTTCGGAGACGAAGGCCTAACAGCTCCGTGGTCACAGTCCTCTGGGGGGGGAGCGGGGTGGTGTCACTTCACGGGCACCAGCAACCAGCACCAGGACATGCTGCTCCGCTCGGCATCTCTGCGCAGAGAACCTGCAAGACCAGAGGAGAATCATCCGCTAGAAGTGCCAGCAGGGGACTCACACCTGAAGGCTACACATTGTTTTAATTTATTTTTTGTGTTTTATTTACTTTTGGAGAGAGAGAGAGAGTCAGGGAAGGGTCAGAGAGAGAGGGAGATACAGAATCATAAGACAGACAGGCTCCAGGGTCTGAGCTGTCAGCATACAGCATAACGTGGGGCTCGAACCCATGAACCATGAGATCATGACCTGAGCCGAAGTCGGATGCTTAACTGACTGAGCCACCCAGGCGCCCCTGAAGGCTACACTTAAAGACCCTAATTTAGAGAAGAAAAGGCAACGGGGGCAGGACATTCTAACCAAGCACGAGGCCCGGGTGTCGAAGGCACCGTTGGGCAGGCCGGTGCGGCTCCCGGAGGGCTCGGAACTGCGAGCCGCCACTCGGGGACCAGGACACGTATGGCAGGCGGCCAGTCTGGGCACATTAACAGCTGACCCTCTTCTGGAGGGAAGACATTTAAAAGTCAAAACCAAAGGTCTACGCAGGTCCCACGGAGCAGTCAAACCCACTTGCAGCAGCCAGAACGCAAGCAGCAGATCCCCCCACTCGCTAACGCGTCCTTCTACTTGGTTTCGCCTCAGGCTGTAAGCAGCTGGGGCCAGTTTTCAGGCTTATTAAATCCCACCCCACATCCAGCTTCCTTGGGGACCGAACAAATATGTGACCTTAAAGGGCCCACACATACCTCCCAATGTGAACAGAAAAAGGCAATCTGCCCGCTTCAAGCCTGGCATTTAAACGGGAACAGCGCCAGACGCCGGCCCGGCGCCTCTGTGCCACTTTCTCGCTCACGTGCCAGCCGGCCCGGGCCTCTGCCACCCGAGGGGGCTCCGGACAGCCCTGCCGCGGGACGTGATGGCAGTTGACCCCGCGGAGCTGCGGGAGCCCCTCCCCCTGCTGGAAACAAAGCACCTGGAGACCAAAGCTCTGCGGGTGCCACCGAGGGCCTGTGCTGAATGTCACGATGTGCCGCGGAGGCCACGGCCCTCCAGCACTCACAGCGCCACCGCTGGCACACTCCCGACCGTTATGAAGAGTGCTTTCATTTCCTTGAAATGTGGGACAAGCACTCTTTCATCGCAGTTAAGAACATGACCCCAACCGGGCCACTTGCCCATTCCTGCCACCTCCTCTAGCCTGTACGGGCAGGACCATTAACCCAGGGGCCTAGAGCGTGACCAGGCGGCCGAACCATCAGTCTTCCAGTTGTAGAGGGATGGGGGGTTGGGGGCGGGTGTCTCAGCAGGGCAGACGCAATTCCCTCTGCAGTCCGTTCAGTTTAATCCCCGATAAAGCCTGAACTGTTTTTCCCTTTAAGTTTATTTATTTATGAGAAAAAGAGAGCGTGAGAGGGAGGGGCAGAGAGACCGAGAATCAGCGCAGAGCAGAGCCTGACACAGGCCGCGACCTCATGGACCATGAGATCACGACCTGAACCCAAGTCAAGTTGGAGGCTTAACCGCCTGAGCCATGCAGGCGCCCCGAGCCTGAGCTTGTTTTGAGAGCACAAGACAGACCCCAACGCCTCAGAATAGATGGGTTTCCCCTCAGCCGAGGTTTTCAGACAGGGATAACTGACCATCATCGGCCTGTGGGGCTTCTCAGGAAAACAGAGACTCCTGAGCAACAGGGGAAGGGCCAGCTCACTCACTCACTTCGGGCGAAGCAGTCCGTGCTCTCGCGCTGCAGACACCTAGAGAAGCAAACAGACCCGTGTTACGATCTCCCCACCACTCGGCACAACCCTACACCCAGGGCAAACCCGACATGCCAGCCACATCTGTCCAGAAGGTCTCCGCTCACACACACCAGCAAGTCTCTGCTTCGCGTGCAGGGGAGCGGACACGGCGCTGCTGGTGGCATCTACCTCTGGAGGGATCAGAGGCCAAGGCGGCGACTGGACCTGGTGGGAGAAATTGCGAGGGAAAAATCTGCTCAAGATCCACACGGTAACTCCCAAGCGGCTCACTTTTAAATCAGACCTGAATTTTCTATAGAGCAAACCTGGGAAACTGAGTTTCAGACAACCACGTTCCACACAGAAAGGCCTCTTGGCCTTCAGACAGGGATAACTTTACATCATCACGAACTCAGCTCCCACCAACCTGCCAGCTCCCGGGACCGACATTCACAGCGCGTGCGGAGTGCAGGTTTGCCTACCAAATTCTGCTTTAGTTCCCTCACAAGCATTCGCAAACTTGTCTACTCTGTTAACTTTCCTTCAAAGTTAAAAACTGTTGATACCTAGTGCCTAGATGTACCCAGCATCCCAGACCTGATGGACACTTCCTGCCCTTTATTTTATTTTTTTAATGTTTATTTTTGAAAGAGAGACTGGGCACGAGCACGGGAGGCACAGAGAGAGAGGGAGACAGAGAATCCCAAGCAGGCTCCAGGCTCCGAGCTGTCAGCAGAGCCCGACATGAGGCTCGAACCAACGAACTGTGAGATTATGACCTGAGCAGAAGTGGATGCTCAACTGACTGAGCCCCCAGGCGCCCCCTGCTCTTTTAAAGACAGGATCTGCCTCAGCAAAAGTGCCTGCGAACAGAATATGGGGCTTATCTTCCAGTGTCAGTAAAATGCCCCAGTCAATGCGGTTACTTCTTCCAGGCAGCCCGTTCAAGGCCAACTGCACACGGTAGCCTGCTGCCAAGAGGCAACACCACACGAGGTCATTTCTCCTTCACTCACCTCTGCGTGCGAAAGGAGCCACAGAGCAAGATCAGTTTTTTAAGCAGAGGATTATAGATCTGCCCCAAGAGCTACTTAAAAATAGCCGGGGCTATAATCTTGGCCGCAGTAAAAATCCCTGAGCTCAAAGGAGATCAGATCTAATTTTTCCTATACAACTGTTCTTACTTACAACGACCACCCAATTCCTGGGCTCATGCATACCCGTGGCTGGAGGTATACATTGTAACTCTTTGTAGGTAGTTCGGCCTTATAGCCAGGTCTAGAAAGCAGTAACACTGTTTTACAAAGAACTAAAGCTCTGGTGGGGTTCTTCCCTAACAGGCTGAGACTAGAGCCCAGGTCTTTCAAGTTCACCTAATAGAAGGTCTGTTTCATCAACCTCAGCTCTGATGTTCTGGGGACACAGTCTTCCTAGTGGGGAGCTGTATTGTGCACTGCAGGATACAGAGTGCATCCATTAGATCCCATTAGCATGCTCCACCCCCAGTAGAGAGCCACTGGTCTAATCCCCGCCCCCCTCACCAACTGGTCTGATCAGAACTCAGTTATTTCTCAATTGAGACTGAAAAATGGTTTTAGCACCCCTACACAATCTGGCATATTTTTATGGTTCTTTATAAAAACAAAACAAAAACCCTAGTTTTATTAACTCTAAGCCTCGGTTCTTTACTCCGTAGCAAAGGAGAAAAGAACTACCACGCATAAGACTTGTTAGAAATAGTTTGATGGGAGACTCTTTGGCACAAGGAGCCTACTAGCAGAGGCCCACACCACTTCCCTTCCGGGCAGTCACAATCCTGGGAGGCCCACATCCCTGAAATATAACAGATGGGGCGCTAAAGGGACCCTAACTTAGGCAATTCTGTCAATGAGCTAAAAAAAAAAAAAACCCTTATTCCCATTAATAGAAATTTCATCACAAAAACCCTTATGCTCAATGGTTTTCACCGGGGCGCCTGGGGGTGGCTCAGCCGGTTAAGCATCCGCCTTTGGCTGAGATCATGAGCTGCCAGTTTGTGAGTTCTAGCCCCTAGCCACGTGGTTGGGCTCTGCGCTGACAGCTCCGAGTCTGCTTCGGATTCTGTCTCACTCTTTCTGTCCCTCCCCTGCTCATGCTCTCTCTCAAAATTAAAAAACATCCAAAAAATTATGAAAAACCCCAAAACTTAAGTTTTATTACTTAAAATTAATTTAATTTAAAATTAAGTTTCTTATGTAAACAATCTATAAGGGAAATATGGATAACATTTTATTCCAACAGAAGCAATGTTAACATTGCTTACTTAAGGGGCACCTGGGTGGCTCAGTGGGTTGAGCCTCTAACCTCAGCTCAGATCATAATCTCAATGGTTTGTGAGTTCAAGCCCCACAGAAGGCTCTGCTCTCAGGGCAGAGCCTGCTTCGGATCCTGTTCCCTCTCACTCTGCCCCTCCCCCGCTCATTTTCTTTCTCTCTCAAGGATAATTAAACTTAGAACTTTTCAGGAAAGATGTCCTTTCACACAAGGATCACTTTGAATCATGCACAAACATCTCTAAATCCCCCCAACCCAAACCCATTTCGTGAATCTCTCTTCCACCCCGTAGGCAAAGACCATTTTTATTCCGAACAGCGACACCTAGTGGCCCCAGATTACACTGGAAGAGACCCTGCTCATTTCCGGACTCTTGGGTCCATTTTTCTCACCCTAGCTGGATTTATAGGTCTAACGCGTGTCCACAAAACTAAACTTAAAGCAGAATCCAGTGTGATGGGGCGCCTGGGTGGCTTAGTGGGTTAAGCGTCCGACTTTCGCTTAGGTCATGATCTCGCGGTTCGTGGGTTCGAGCCCCGCGTCGGGCTCTGTGCTGCCAGCTCAGAGCCTGGAGCCTGTTTCAGTCTGTGACTCCCTCTCTCTCTGACCCTACCCTGCTCATGCTGTCTCTCTCTCCTAGGAGAAGAAAAAAAAAAAAAAAAAAAGCACAAACCAGTGTGAGGCGGCCGTATGTGACAGGCCTTCACACTGTTTCGACTTCCTCGCCTCTGGTGACCACCCAGGTCCCGCCGGCACCCATTCTTACTCGTTTCGGGGCTCCATCCGTCACTTTAAAGCTTCAACCTGCAGGTCTGCGGCTCACGGTCTCCGCAGATGCCGAAGAGAAGCCTGTGAGGAAGGAAAAAGTGAGCATGGAGGTTCGTTGCAAAAATTATCACTTTCCAAAATTCTGCAATCCCATTTAAGGCTAATTGTAGGATGCAATAAAAACTACCGAATGGGGACGTCCTCAAGACCCTCCGGGAGGAAGGAGTCGGGTGGCCTCTCCGGGGACGGCCCTGGGAGGCCCGCAGGGCCGGCACGCGGTGGCCGTGCGGCTCCCCGGGCTGTAGAGGCTGGAAGAGACTCCATGAAAAATAACGGCTCCAAAGAAGGGCCTGAGCCCTCTTCCTCCAGTCATGGGCCCTCGAACCATTTCGAAAGCGGTCTTTCACCCAGCATCTCAGCTAATCCCAACCACGGTAGAGGCGACGCCGGCTTATCGTGGCCTCTGAGCACAGGGAAGCCAAGCGAACCAGCGCCAGGTCAAGAAGATCCCATTTCCCCACCACCGCAGCCTTACCACCACCAAAGACCCGAGACTGCTCGTCCCTTTCGGGGCAGACACAAGCCGCCATGACTGCCAGCCACGCGGCCCGCTTCGGAGAGAAGGCGGAGCCGCGCCTGCGCGCAAGTCTTCTCGGCAGTCTCGGCAGAGCTCTCGCGACGTTGAGAAAAGGCTCATGGGAAATGTAGTCCAGACCGCCGTCGCTGGGGGCGGCAGCGTCCTCAGCGCGTGTCTCGAGCTACGGGTGAGATGGTGGCCGCCACCAGGAACAGTAGAGAGCGTGGGCTGGGAGGCCTGATCTTTAGAGAAAACGAAAAATTGCCTTGCGGATTTCACGTGGGGTGGCGAGGGGTCATCTGGGTGATAGGTTGACGCGGCAGGTGAAGCTGGAGCCGGGTCGCGGAGGCCCCGGCGGCAGGGGGCGCCAGCGAGCAACGGTCAGACTCACCCTCAGCCGCTCCCGCCTTAAGGTTTTAATTCCGACCGGGGAACAAAGAAATTATGAAAAGAACAGGGAACGGTGTAGCGCACACCGCCCCTTCTGACCCCTGTGTTTCAGGCCAACACTCACTCTGGCTCTGCTTTTGAAATAACAATGGGGCGGAACAACGACTAGAGTCAGGGCCACAATTCACACCTGTTTGGAAATTACCTTAAATTTGCAAGCCGGGGAGCCTCTTCTGCATTAGCCTCTACCCATTCTCATCGATCCTTTTAGCAAGGTTCTCAGTGGCATTTAGTCTGGGTTATGCATTTCTGCATAGGGCCGTATGTCCCATGTGCTTACCTTCACGTTCCCACATTTGTTTATCTTTGCCTCCCTTAATTTTGATCTTACGCTCTTCAAGGCAGGTGTACGCTCTTCAAGGCAGGTGTACGCTCTTCAAGGCAGGAGAAGTCGCTCTTAATTATTTTTTTCTTTTTTAATTCCCTCATAGCGCCTCGTTGGTATTCCGCTGCCTCTGCTGGCAGTAAGCGCTCCACAAATAATGGTGGACTCACTTAGCAGTAGCTTCTGTCCTGTGAAATTGGCCCCGGAATCTTCTCTACCTTGCCCTTGAAGGCACTGTTTTGTGTAATCTAAAAGGAAGAGTGGGTTCTCTCCCTGTAAACTAAGTTCCTTTCATTTAGGACTTGGAGAGGGAATTTTGAGGGTAGAAGTTACGAGAAGCTGCTTGTCTGTAGGTGAGCGACCTGCTGCAGACAAAACACTAGTAATAGCGAACACTTCATAGCACCTACTCTGTGCCGTTCACGACTTGCGGACCCTCCGTGTATTGACTGGTTGAATCTCCGCCACCGCCCTGTGAAGTGCGCTGTCCCTACCCCCATTTTACAGAGGAGGAAATGAGAGCATTGAGAGACACGTAACTTTCCCAAATTCACACAAACTAAGTAATTGCTGGAGTCAGGGTTCGATCCCAGCCCTGCAGGATCTATGCTTTTAGCACTAAGTGGAAATGCACTGTGTATATCTAGGAATCAGTCCTATTACAAGGCTTTGGGGTGTGGGGGAGGGGAGCAAAGAGGGGTTTTGTGTGTTTGCAGGGGTGGTTAGGGATGAAATCACGGGGCGGGGTGATGGGAATGATGGGCACTGGTTCCACGACTTTGAGCCCCTCCAGGGCAGGAAGGGTGAGGATGGGAAGCTGCAGGGGCTGATGGGTGCAAGCCTGTGAGGCTCTGGGGGCTCTGGGAGGGGTGTCTTGGGTCCCAGATGAGTTGCCACCTGGTGTGTGGTGAGGGGCCCGGGTGGCACTGTCCACAGCGTAATTCTGACGCTGACAAGACCTGTAGTGGAAGAGCAGCAGGCTCACCGCGGGTGGCCGGTCACGGGCGGCTGGGCGGCGGCCAAGTGGACGGAGCAGAAGGCAGTGAGCGGGCTGGTGGCTGAGCACATGTCGGGCACGCTGCCCGGCCAGTCCCGAAATCAGTGGGAAAGACAACAAAGGACGCATCGGATTTCTGAACTAGCAGGCAGGCGTTCAGAGCTGTTGAGACCAAAGTGTTAGTGTCGTGATCTCTTCTGCACTCAGTGCTGGTGAGGTCTGGGATGTCTGAGTTTTTATGTGCGGTGGAATCCTTATGTAGCCGTCAGTCAAGGCTAGGTGACTCGGTATTTACTGACATGGAAAGAGTCACAGAGTCTAGCGGGTAAGTGACAGAAGTAGATTCCAAGCGGAACACAGCCAAAGACCTCGGTGCTGTGGCAGGACCTTGGCTCTGAGCACAGAGGTGGAATCCAGTCGGCTGGCCTGCGGTGTTAAGGTGGTGAGCTCACTGAGTCCCATCCACTGATAGGATTTAAAATACAGTATCTGAAACCCACATGAATAGGAAACAGACTCTTTGGAAGATTGAGGCTAATTTCTCTCTCTCTCTTTTTTTTTTTTTAACGTTTATTTATTATTGACAGAGAGAGACAGAGCATGAGCAGGGGAGGGGCAGAGAGAGAGGGAGACACAGAATCCGAAGCAGGCTCCAGGCTCTAGAGCTAGCTGTCAGCACAGAGCCCAATGTGGGGTTTGAACTCACAAACTGTGAGGTCATGCCCTGAGCTGAAGTCAGACGCTTAACTGACTGAGCCACCCAGGCGTCCCAGTTAATTTCTTAACCTGGGAAAGAAGGGTAGGTTTATCCCAAGCGGCGGACGGCTTACCTCTGGGACAGTGGCACCGTGATTTACCGGAAGTTCATCTGTTCATCGCCAGCCCACAGCTGCTGTTTCTGAATCTTACAAACAGAACAGAGCTATTGGACGACTTTGTGCTCCGGTGGAGGTAAGCTCCTCCCCAGCCCTAAGGGTGAACCTTGATTAGTCTGCAGCAGACCCACCGATAAATCTATTCCTTCTGCCAGGAATTCAGAAGTGGGTTTGTGAAGCAACTCTGCCAAGTTGGGGAAAGTTTTCTTGTTTTTAAAAACACCAGCCTCCCCTCTGGCTCTGGGACACAATGAAGATGTGACCGTAGAGGCTGCGGCAGCCCTCTTATATCCGTGAGGCTTGCTTCAAAGCAAGAACCTAAAATCTGATGTGGCAGAGGGGAAACCAAGAACATGGAGTCTGCAATGATGAACGGCTGAAATCCCAGTCCTGAAGCCCCCTACCTTCAGACCTTTTGTTCTGATGTGGAGACACATCTTTTTACATTTTACTAAGTTTCTGAACGCAAGAAGCATCTTACAAGCAATGGCATGTCAGTTTCAGTAGAACACAGAATGTGAGATTAAAAAAAAATCTCCTTGCTGTTTCATCCATCTTAAGTTTGGTGTTCTGTCAGACTCACAATCATCCTAAATTATCTGATCGACGTGTCCCACGTCTTTTTTGTTTAATTATAACTCTCTGAAAGAAAAAGTCAGGGCAAAATAAAAGGAGGGGCGCCTGGGTGGCTCAGTCAGCTGAGCATCCGACTTCAGCTCAGGTCATGATCTCGCGGTTTGTGAGTTCGAGCTCCACATTGGACTCTGTGCCGACAGCTCAGAGCCTGGAGCCTGCTTCACATTCTGTATCTCCCTCTCTCTCTGCCCCTCCTCTGTTTGTGCTCGCTCTCTCTCAAAAATAAATAAACATTTTCTTAAAAATTAAAAAAACGACAGTTTATTGAGGCCTGACTGACATACAAAAAGCTACACATGCCTGATGTCTCAGACTTGAGGAGTCAGCACATTCCCTGTACTGTCTCTTCTCACTTCTGGTCCCTTATGATCACCCCCCACCCCTTTTGCAACCAAAGAAACCAAAGTGCAAAAAGGTGAAAGTAATCAGGAAGTGGGAGCATTGAGATCCAACCCCATTCAATCCAGCCCAGCCTCAAAGCCTGTGATCCTAACAGATCATGAGCAGGGAAGGGGCAGAGAGAGAAGGAGACACAGAATCCGAAGGAGGCTCCAGGCTCTGAGCTGTCGGCACAGAGCCCGCTTCAGGTCCTCTGTCCCCCTCTCTGTCTGCCCCTCCCCTGCTCAGGCTCTCTCTCTCTCAAAAATACATAAGATGTTAACCAAAAAAAAAAAAAACAGGGGCACCTGGGTGGCTAGTCGGTTAAGCATCCAACTTCGGCTCAGGTCATGATCTCATGGTTCGTGGGTTCGAGCCCCGCATCGGGCTCTGTGCTGACAGCTAGCTCAGAGCCTGGAGCCTGTTTCGGATTCTGTGTCTCCCTCTCTCTCTGACCCTCCCCTGCTCATACTCTGTCTCTTTCTCTCTCAGAAATAAATAAAACATTAAAAAAAAAACCAATAAAATGTACCCTATTTATGGAGAAGAGGTGACCTTGGCATTGCAGTGGGTTTTTTTCCTGTGTTTGCCAACAGCACGCATCTCACTTGTGTGCTCTGAAGAGCTGTTGCCTCTCGTGAAATTAGTGCTTAATGGGTTCTTAAAAACTAAGCGTATGTGCAGAACACGTAATACCCTGCTGACCTCTTCTGCTGTTTTCACGACACAGCTCCCTCTTCCCAGAAATCCTGCCCTCTCACAACTGTTGTCCCGCCTCTGCTTATATTGGTTGTTCCCTTTGCCTTGAAATTTCCTTCGCCTCAACCTTTCCTCTGCTGAGCAAATTCCAGCTCCCATGTCAATACCTCCTGCGCAGAGTCTCACCCAAGAAGCTGCCACAGTCGCGAGCTCTTTCCTCTGTGTGCTGTCGCCGGCTGGTTTAACACTCTTTACCCAGACAGGCTTGGGGTCAAGTCCCAGCCCTGCTGATTCTAGCTGAGTAGCCCTGGGCTAATGACCTCCCCCTCGGCCTCAGCCTCTTTTCTTTTCCTTTTTCCTTTTTATTATTATTATTTTCATTTTTATTTTATTTTTTTAAGTAGTTTATTGTCAAGGTGGTTTCTCATTTGTATTTTTTAATGTTTATTTTTGAGAGAGAGAGAAACAGAGTGCGAGCAGGGGAGGGGCAGAGAGAGAGAGGGAGACCCAGAACGTGAAGCAGGCTCCAGGCTCTGGGCTGTCAGCACAGAGGGCTCAAACTCCCCAACCGCGAGATCATGAGCTGAGCCAAAGTCGGACACTTAACCCACTGAGCCACCCAGGCGCCTCTCAGCCTCTTTTCTTATCTGGACTTTTAGAACAGGGCATGCAAAGCATTTCCACAGGCTTGGCGCAAGGGAGCACTTAAGAAACAGAACTCTTGCGGCACCTAGGTCGTTCAGTCGGTTGAGCGTCCGGTTCTTGATGGGTCATGAGATCGAGCCCTGCATCGGGCTCTGTAGTGATGGCACAGAGCCTGCTTGGGATTCTCTCTCCCTCTTCTCTGCCCCTCCCCCACCTGTTCTCTATCTCTGTCTCCAAATAAATGAAAATAAACTTACGACAAGGATCGGGTCTTCATTTTTTTTTTTTTCAACTCTGTATGTCCTCTTTATTGAGATATCATTTACATACAGTAAAACACATCCATTGAAAATGTATGATTCAATAGTCCAATACGTGATAACACCCACAGAGCCACAACCGCAGTCAGGATTTAGGGCACTGTCATCTCCCTGAAGGGCACGTCCACGCCATTTCACAGACTCCCGATCCAGCCCTGGCCCGAGGCAACCACTGACCTGCTTTCTGTCGCTGCAGATTCGTTCTGCCCGTTCTAGAATCCCCTATAAATGGATTCATACAGGAGGGTGTTCTTTTGTGTCTGGCTCCTCTCGGTGCTCCGTGTCGTGGCCCCCATAGTGGTCGGTTTCCTTTTTATTGCTGGCTGGTATCCTGTCACGTCAGCACTCAGCCACTTGTTTATCCATTCACCTGTTGATGGATACTTGGGTTGTTTCCACTTTGGAGCGATTATGAGTAACACCGCGGTGAACATCTCTGTACAAGCCTTTGTGCGGACCTATGTTTTCATTCCTCTCGGATAACTTGCTAAGAAACAGCCAAACCGGTTTCCCAGCAATGCGTTCCGGGGTCACAGCTGCCCTGCACCTTCACCGACGGCTGTCCAGGTCGGTCTTCTCACGCATTCCGGTGAGCGTGTGCTGGTATCTCAATGTGGTTTTAATTTGCATTTTCCCAATTTGCATTTTTAATTTGCGTTTCGTTTCCCTGATGACTCACACTATTGTGTATCTTTTTTGTATGTGTTCATTGGCCATATGTATACTCTCTCTTGGAGTGTCTTTTCCATTGGGCTGTCTTCTTATTGAATTGTAAAACTTCTTTATATATTCTGGACACAGGTCCCTTCTCAGATTTTTGCTTGGCTAACAGTGTCTTGCCAAGGATTTCGATCAAGTCCCAATTTATCCGTTTTGCTCTTACGGTCAGCGCTTTTTGTATTCTCGCAAAAGGACTTTTCTCTCCCCGTCAGATCACCTTCATTGTGTCTGTTTGGGGATCCCGTTGATCTGTGTGCATCTCCTTAGGGACGCCACGCTGTCTTCAGCTCTGATCTTGTCCCATCATCTGAACAAGACCGCTGCGCTCGGCTTGGTCTCCCCTCCCCGTGCCACAGGCAGGGAGGTGTCAGAGGCAGATGCTGAGCCAGTCCTGGGGTCACCAGCCTGTGCACTGCCTGTTGTCAAGCGTCTGTTTCTTCTACTTGGCCCAATTTCCTGATTGTCTGTGGCAGGAAGTCTTACTTCATTTCTGCATCTACGGTGCCTGGCACACACACGCTCCATAAATGTTGGCCGAGTGGGCGAGTCATTGCCAGCGACTCCAAACACAGCCCGTGGTAGCCGCTGTTGATTGGGAGAGCCTGAGGGCCCCCAGAGGTCAAGTGGTCCGTCCCCTTCATTTTACCAGATGGGTCTTTTTCTGAGGGTGGTCACTGGTCCTTTAAACCCTCAGCACCAGCCCACTTGGGTTCAACACATGCCTGGTAAATGGGGAGACAGTCCAGAGAAGGAAAGGTCATGTGACCAGGCAGTGGCCAAGTGGGCGCAGCTGGGCTTCCTCAGCCAGGATCTTTCTGTCATCCTCACTGGCCGGTCGGGCACTGTCCCCTTCATGGCTTGGCTGACTCCCAGCACCTACCACAGGGTGTGTGTCTCGCACACTCCCAGTATGTGCTTGTTAACTAAATGGCCAAGGGATAAATTAAATAACTTCTTTTAATGCGTCGTTCGCTGACTTCTGCATACAGCGTTAACCTGTGCGCACGAGCTCGCCCAGCCCCCCCACGCCTGGCCACTCCTGTCCAGGTTCAGAGGTCCTGGTCTGTCAGTAAATCTGTTTTGTTTTCATTTTCTCAGCCACCCTCTAATCTTAATCCCCACTAGGGGGCATATATACCGCACAGAGAGGGTCTGCAGTCCTGAGGTCCAGGGACTTGTTTCCAGCTTAAGTCAGCGGGTCCCACTTGACACCTCTTCCTTGAAGCCCCGCACCCTCCCCCTGTGAAAACAAACAGGCCTTTCCTTCTCAGTCTCCTCCCTCTCTGGCTGGGCTGGAGCCACTTACCTCTCCCCAGTGACAGGGCTCTGCCCCACCCCACCCCCAGGGGTTGAAGGAAGCAACAGAAGGTGAGAGACAACCTCAATGTCTGTCATCCCTCTTAATGGCCACCGCTTCCTCCCTGTGGGAGGCTGGGGGGGACAGATTCCCCAGGATCTAGCCTTTCGGGGGCCCAGAGCCTGATCCAGCCTCGAATGAAGAGTGATGATGAGTGCATGCGAATCGGGAGTACCCTGGCAATCCCCGCCCGGCCCACCTGCAGAGGTGTCCCTGGGGTGGGGCCACAGCTACCCCTCCTGGTGCCCTGGTAGACAGGTCACACCCAGAATGTCCTCAAGCCCCCACTCCAGTCCTCCACGCCCCAACACCTTCACGGGCTCTGACATCATGTTGCTCCGGCACCCTTCCTGGTGTCACTACTAGCTGTGAGTGACCTTGAACAAGCTCTGTGAACTTCACTCTCCTCATTGGGTAAATGAGGATAACACCAGTTCCTGCCTCATCAATGAGACCATGCATATAAATAAAGCACCTGGCCCAGTGCCTGGTACCTAATAAGCGTTTGAGATGCATTAACATTATTAATAAGATCATTAGTATCATTATTATATTACCGTAAACCTTGGCCGTTTTCCTTCTTTTGATGACTTCCCAGTGGCTCAAGGTCTTGGGCTTCTTCCTAACAGTGAGGTCCTGTAGTGGCCCTGCTCTTGTCTCGGGCCGGGGCCTCTGCTCTCTGCCCTTGCCCAGGACCACCCTGCCCACATCCACACAACCGCACGTCTGGGAGGGGCGGGGTACTCCCCATGGTCGCATCTGCGCCTGACGGTGACACAGGACAGCGGCGGCTGCTATGTCTGCTTCCCTTGCCCCGCCCCCCCAGCCTGCCCATGCCGTGTTAGCTCATTAGCTCCCTGGCCGTGTTCCAATCTCCAGGAGAGACTGGTAGCAACCCCGAGTCTCAGCCACACGAGGAGCAGACAGCAGCACCTCCCCGCTCCCCGCTGCGCCCTCGGCCACCCTGCAGCTCAAGCAGTCTTCTCCCTGTCACTCAGGCTCCGACCAGCAGAGAGATTAGCATGCAGACAGAGGACAGAGAAGCGTCAGGGCAACTGCCTCCTGTCTTCTCAGGGCAAAGAGGCATTTGGGAAGTGGAACTTGGCAGTTGGAGGGGAGGCGTCCGGGCCAGGACTCCCGCCCGAGGCTGGGACGGGGTCGTAGGCACCCAGAGACGACAGTGAAACTCCCTCGTACAGCCTGACTGGGTGCTGGGTCTTACCAGGAGCCCTGCACTGTGCTCTTTTTCAAAGATATATATATATTTATATTTTTTAATGTTTATTTATTTTTGAGACAGAGCATGAGCAGAGGAGGGGCAGAGAGAGAGAGAGAGACAGAGAGACAGAATCTGAAACAGGCTCCAGGCTCTGAGCTGTTGGCACAGAGCCCGACGCGGGGCTCAAACCCACGAACCATGAGATCATGACCTGAGCCAAAGCCAGATGCTTAACCATATGAGCCACCTGGGCGCCCCCACTCTGACTTTTTCAGAATTGGCCATCACCCCGCTGTTGTGTGTGCAGAAAGACCACGGGCAGGAAGGGCTATGCAGTGAGGAAGTGGATGAAGGACTAGCTATTCTGAACCTTCTGTTGTTGGGAAGTTGGTTATCCAATAAGCAACAGGTCACTAAGCGACAGGTCACGAAGGCTGTGGCTCTGGCTCAGATATATTGAACGCTGACTGTGGGTGCTCAGCACTCTATGCGCGTGATCTAATTTACCCCTTGCAACAATCGCTTCACTGTTCCCTTCCTCTTCTGAGAACCCCCAAGCAGGGATGTTCCGGACCCCACCCAAGGCCACAAGACAGGGGAAGCGACAGGGGGAGCCGAGATTCAAATCCCGCGCTCTGACTCCAGACTCCTCGCTCTTAGATCCTGCCTTGTATTTCACGGTGGCCACCACCCTGCACCAGGGATGTGCCAGCCCTTGCCTCAGCTCTGTCTCCCTGGTGGCCCTTAATCCCCTCCTTCCTGGTATGTCAGTCTACACGAGCCCTCCCCCCCCCGCCCCCCGCCCCGGGGCTTCCCTGCTCCCATTCCCAAGCAGCAGCTTTTTCCAAGGAAATGGGGTGGGGAGAAGGACTCAGCCTTTTGGGGACGTTGGGCCCACCCCCTGCAACGGGAGGGAGATAGATAGTGGGCTGAGGAAGGAGCACCCCAGGCCCCCGCAGCCTTCTGCAGAGGAGTCCTCGGCGGAGGATGCCCACTTCCTGCGGCCTGAGCTGCAAATGTGCGGGCTGTGCAGCGCGCCCAGGGGTGGGAGAGGCCCCGGGAATAAGAGGCGAGCGTGGGCCGGGTGTGCGGGGAAGGTGTAAACACAATCTGCTCCCACCAGAGCCAGCCTGCTCCACACGGGAGAGCCCCCTGCCAACCGGGCCCACACAGCACCCCGGCTGCTTCTCCCCTCCACCCCCCCCCGCAGCCACCAGGGCCAGCGAACCCATCCCCCGTGCGCTGCACCCCTTCCCCTGGCGTCCCCTCCCTTCTCCCGGGACCGAAGCCCACAGTCTCCCGAACAGGCTCCTAGAAGAGTGCTGCAAAGGGGTGTCACTTCGTGGATGTGCGTCTGGGCCGCGAGCCAGCCCCTGTCCAGCCAGGGTGACCTTGGCCTGACAATTCCTCAGACTAGTGGAAGCAGACAGGGTAACTTGGAAATGGCAGGGAGCAGAGGCGGGGCTGCAGTGACAGGAACGCGGCAAACAGAGACCAGGGTGAGCTCAAAGGTAGGGGCGGGGAGCACAGGCTGGGTCCCCGCCGGAGCAGTGCCCGTGGCCCGCAGCCCGACAGCCCCGTCGCTGGGCAAGGCGAGGCCGCGCGGGAGAAAGACAGGCTGACAGGCGCGGAGACAGGTTGTCAAGACCTCCGGAGCCCGGTCTGTCTCCAGCACAGAGCTCCTTTCCCTGCTCTGACCCTTCCCCTGACTCCCCACCTGCCCTACTTCTAGAGGCTTCCGTGGCACTGCCAGGTTCCCAGCCGTATCTGCGGCCCCTCTCCACTCATTTCAGTGTGGGTCCCCTCTGTCTGCGGCATCTCCCCCTTTCCTTCCCGCAGATGTGGAGTCAGGGCCGCGGAGGGACTGCCTTCTAGAGAATTCCCCCCAGCTGCTGCCTCCTGAAAGCAGGGGCAAAGGCCAGCCAGGCTAAGACGTCCCTGGTGCGCAGTGGGCCTGGATGGGAGGGAGGGGTGCATGTGTGGGCAGGGGTGGAGGCGGGAGGGTGGCTTTGGAAGATGAATGGCTTCCAGACAGTCGAGAGCAGCTGGTCTGCAGGGTCTGCGCCTGGATCTTGGGGAGCAGGAGCGGAAATCTGCTTTTATCTCTGCTCTGGATCGGCCAGGACTTCGAGGAGCCGCAGCTGGGGGCAAGGGAGGCTGCCGCTGTTACTGAGCAGTCAGCAGACTGACAAAAACAAGTGTCACGCTTCCCCCCTTCCCACATGCCACTGTCCCTTTGGAACGCGCGCACGCGTGCACACACACGCACGGAAAAAATCACGCTCAGGCAGACCAGCGGAGGGATGCCTCCTTGCAGCCACAGGCTGATGTGTCACAAATCCAACTGGCATTTCTGGCCGATCATTTCAGCAGCGCAGTTAGTGACAGGGCGAGCTCTGGGGACCCGGGAAAGGCAAGTGCCACAGGGAAGGGAGTGCCCCCGCGGCAAAGTGACATCACGCAGCCTGGGACCAGCAGCTTTGGGGGCTGCCCGAGAACCCCTTCTCTCACAGAGCGGCTGCCTGGGCCCTGGTGGGTAAGAGCGCGGGCTCTATAGACTCCATCTGAGGCTGGGGGCCCTGGGGGGGTCCCCCATTAACTAGCTAGATGCTACTGGACAGATTCATTCATCTGTGCCTCCTCATTTCTGAACTGGATACTAACATGTCCAATCTCCTCAGGTCATTGCAAGGATTAGATCTGTGAATGAGAAACCCTTCCACGGTGAACTTGAGCCATCACGTTGGTTCTGGGGCTCCTCGCTCCCTACCTGCACCTCCCTGAGCCTGGGCTGCTGGGGCCCAGGAAACCCCACTGAGTCCCTCCCCGGACCTGCCTCGAGGATCCTCAGGATCTCAGAGGAAGGGAGCTCATCCCAGAGCAATAATACCTCTGCCCGTCATGCCTGCCCCAGCCAGGCTTTGGCTGGGGGGCCCCACAACCAGGGCCCGGGGCAAAGAGAGGCCAGGCAGGTCCAGGGGCCGAAAGGGAGGGGTCTGCGTTCTCCATTGCTGCTCTTCCCCCACTCTCCTTCTCGCTGCTGCTGCTTCCACAGCGTCCTTTGTGGGGAAGGGGGCAAACCAGGACCTGAACTGAAACAGAAGACCAGACCAGATGGACCCTTGCTCCCATGCCAAGGCAAGGGCTTGTGTTGCAGAATGGGCATTCCAGAGCATCATCTCTCCCTTAGAAGTCCTCAGGCCCCCAGCGTGACCACCACCCCATCCCCAAGCCCAGAAGATGCTGTCAAGATCACACATCATTCCCTTAAAACTAACCCTTGCCCTGTAGCCTGGACCATAACGGGCTCAAGGTAGGAGCTGATGGGAGCCCACCCCCCTTATTCTCAACCACAGATGAGCACAGAGCTGAGGGCGGCCTCCTGTGCTCCCACAGGGCCAGGCCTTGCAGAATCTTCCTTCCTTGTCCCCAGCCCAGCCTTCTACCCTCCAGGGTTCACGGCCCTGCCCTACCTGCCTCTCCCAGCCGATCCCGGTCCCTGGGGCCGAGCTCCGCCCGAAGAGATGAAGCCTTATTTCAGAGGCTCTTTCTTCCTAAACAGAAAAGCGCAGAAGTCAGAAGATTGTCGGGGATGACCTTTCCATGTTTCTGGACTTCCTCTTCCTCCCAACCCCTGCCTAGCGACTCACCCCACTATCAAGGGGTAGGAGTGGCCGGGAAAGTGGTTGGAATCGGAGAGCAGAAATTTCAGCCCTGATGCCACCCAGGCCAGCCTTTCAGGGCAGCCACTATAAGCAAGAGGTGTCAGATGCCCGGCCAATTTTTCCAATGAAATGAGTCCTGACAAGTCATTAGGCAACTACTCCCTTTGAGCAAGACCAGACCAGGCCGGGCCAGATGGTCCAGATTTGGCTCTGTTCTCCTGACAGGGGGCCCAGGCCCATTTCATGCAGAGAAGATGGACTGCCTGAATTCAGGGACCTGTCAAACCCCATCGGCCCTAAGTCAGATGGATGACCTTGAGCAAGTAATTTACGTGCCACGTCCCTCAGTTTCCTCCACATGAAGGAGAGATAGAAACACTCGTTTTGGGGTGCCTGGGTGGCTCCGTCAGTTAAGCATCCAACTCTTGATTTCGGCTCAGATCATGATCTTATGATTCATGGTTCAAGCCCCGCTTCCGGCTCTGCACTGACAGTGCGGAGCCTGCTTGGGATTCTCTCTCTCTCCCTCTCTCTCTGCCCCTCCCCAGCTCGTGTGTGCTCTCTTTCTCTCAAAATAAATAAATAGAAAGAAAGACAGACGAACGAAAGAAAGAAAGAAAGAAAGAAAGAAAGAAAGAAAGAAAGAAAGAAAGAAAAGGAAAGAGAAAAAAGAGAAAGAAAAGGAAAGAGAAAGAAAGATAAAGAAAGAAAGAAAGAAAGAAAGAAAGAAAGAAAGAAAGAAAGAAAGAGGAAGGAAGGAAGGAAGGAAGGAGGGAAAGAGAGAGAGAAAGAAAGAGAGAGAGAGAAAGGAAGGAAGGAAGGAAGGGGACATGTGTCTTGTCAACCCTCTGGGACTGTTGAAATTTAAAAGTGAGTTAATACACAAGAGACTTTTGGGGAAGAAAAAAGCTCCGATCCAGTGTCAAGTAACAACAGGAGAAGAGTCAGCATTTACCAAGCAGCTACCTTGTGCCAAGTGCTTTACGATTATCTTAATTTCAACCTCACAAACCCCTCACACCATCCTCTCGTTAATCCCAGTTCATATGTCAATAAAAAGATTACGTAATATTCCCAGAGTCTCTCAATCAGCAAGAGCGGAGTCGGAACTTGAACTCTGTGGACCTCCAGACCCAAACTCCACAGGGAGGACCAGTCATTTGAGAGCCTCCTCCGCGCGAGGTCCGGGGCTCACCATTTCGCCACGGTCCGCCCACGTCACCGGTATGAGTACTTGGGCACTATGGTGACCATCTCAGCTAGCCTAGATGTCAAGGAAGGGCATCACAGGAATGCCTGCTTCCAGCACAGGCCTGGGGCTTTCCCAGTGGGCCTGCTGACATTCACAGGCTGGGAGAGTCCCAGCACCAAGGAGGAATTAGGAGCCGCATGTGGAGAGAGACTCGCGTTCTCATGGCGCCCCAGTCCCTGTGTGTCTAAGGGGCTCTCATGGCGCCCCAGTCCCTGTGTGTCTAAGGGGCGCTGCGGGCAGGTCCCTCACTCGGAAAGAGACACAGGGGCGCACCAGCCGGCAGGCATGCTGAGGGCTCAGCCATCTAAGCCCTGTCGGGAGACGCCTTTCCACCAAGGGCCCTGGAACCCAAGAGCATCACACTCTTTGTTTCACGAGGTGTGAAAGAAGGCTAGTCGACCTTTCGCAGGAAAGAATGTCGCTTCCCATAGGACTCCCACACCAGCAGGGGGTCCCCAGGCACAAAAGAACGTGCAAAACAGTACGTTCTTCATAAAGATCTGTTGATTTTTTTTTTCAGTGTTTTTTTTTTTGACAGGCATAGGAGCCCCTGTCATCAACAGCCACTGGTCACCCAGGGAAGGAAAAACCCAGAAGTTCCCAAAACTTCACCCCTTGTAAAGGCCACATGGTTTCAGCCTATGGAAGAGTTAACTTTCTGGCCACTGGAGACGGCGTCCTGCCCGCAGGGGCCGCTCGGCCAATGGCGCTCGGTGCCGGTGATGTCATGTTCTTCCTGCGCCTTCTATTGGGGATTGGACAGCGAATCCTGCTAGAGGCTCAGGCAGAGGAGTCGCTGAGGCTGAGCGGGGGCAGCAGGGGAGGGGGAAGGGAAGGCGAGCAAAGCAACGTAGGGCTGCTTCTGCCTCATCCCTCTCTCCAGTCCCCCTGCACCTTCCGATAGAAGGGAACCTGGGGACCAGCCTGCAACAGGCGGAGCAGCTGTGGCCCAGAGGAGAGGCTGGGGGCTCCCAGCGCCAGCTGGAGAAAACAGATATTCAGTCTGCCCAGCAGACACACAGGGAGCAAGGTGGCTGAGGCGAGGGGCCAGCATTCAGCGCTCAGCTCACATACTCACTCCTGGTCCTCCCCAGGCACGGACAGGGGCGGGGAGAGCGGTAGCTTCCTAAGACGCCCCCTCCCTCCTCCACCCCACATTCTCTGCTGCCTTACCTGTCTGAGGACTGGAGGCCTGCGTCCAAGCTGCTGCCCATAACTGCCCCATCGAGTCCACTGGCCTCTCTGTGGGCGGGAGAAACGGGCAGGAAGGGCTGCGGGCAGTGCCCAGACCCCGACCCTCTCTCCCGCAGGACCCAGCTGTGCTGAGCTGTGGGCCTGGGAGCTTCAGCCAGAGTCTCCAATGAGCTGCAAGTTCCCCCTGCTCTGGAGGGGAAGCCTCTCAGGGACTCCCGGCACCCCCCTCCCAGCCTCCCTGGAGGTCCAGGCAACCTCTGCCCACCTTTGGCTTCACCCTCGTCCCACCCAGTAGGGTCTCCCCCTCCTCCACCCGAGCCCATGGCCCGGTCAGCTTCTCACGGTTGGACCCGGTTGGCGAATCGGCGGCGCCAGAGCATGGCCAAGGTGCTGAGCAGGAAGAGGGTGGTGCACATGTCTCAGCCGCCCCATCCCCTCCCAGGCCGGGTCTGCAGAAGAAGGGGCCACAATGGCCCTGCCTGCTCTCACCAGCCGCTGCTTTGTCTGTCGGCTCCTGCCGGCGATGGATTAGGAGGCTCAAGCTGATTAGTGGGGTCAGCAGACCCGACCTTGTGCAGACTGATTAATCTCCGCAGGCCCAGGCTGTCCCCCGCTGTGGCAGGTAAATGCACCTGTCTGTTCTGGATGCAGATGGGATGTAGACGAGACGAGGACCCGGGTCTGGCCTTCAAGGGGCTTCTAGTCTGGACACGTGCACGGGCAAGTTACATAAATGCCCACCTAGAGTGACTTAGGGGAACAAAGGCATCTGCAGAGCACCGTGGGGGCTGTAGGCGTCAGGAGAGGAGCCGGGGGCATCTGAATTTGCAGGTGCTCACGGAAGGCTGGGCCCCCAGACAGAAGACTCTGGCAGGGCTGCAGACTTGAAAGCACAGGGCATGTTCCAGAAACTGGAAGTTGAGGGGCGGCGGGACAATGATGTCACTGGGGAGGCATCAGGAGGGAGGAAGGGAGGAGAGCGTTGTTAGATGATGAAGCCAGGAAGACAAGGGAGGCCAGGGAGTGAAGGGCCGGCTAAGTGGTTCAGTTCTTCCCTCCGGACAATCCTCTCCAATGTCACCGACACCACACCTCCCTCCGTAAAAGATCGAATTTAAGCGTGCACTCAAGAAATGGGTGTACGCAGCCAGTTATAAATTATATACTAGACTTCTGTGCAAATATAGTCCTGCCCCATAAACACACGTAAAACTTGTAAAGGATGAGATCAAACTAACCAGAAAAAAAGATCGCTCCTACTTCCTTTCCACGGCCCAGTGGAAACTCTTGGGAAGGGCACTGTAATGGCTCTGGGTGTCCGATCAGGGGGGTTCAGTGAGGTGGCCCGGTGCGGTGGGCTCAGTCTTGGCCCAGGCAGCATGTGGCGCACATGGTCTGAACATCCCCCCTCCTTCATCCCTCTCTCCAAGTCCTCCCGAAGAAGGCGGCACTGGATTTTCCTTCCCTTGACTGAGAGGGAGGCAGTGTTGAGGGATCTCCTGCCCAAGATTGCAGGGGCGCCTCCACCCTGAGGTTCAGGGAGGGTGTATGTGGGCTCACAACTTCCAAACATGATTTTTTATTTTTATTTTTTTAGTTTTAAATGTGCATTTACTTTTGAGAGAGAGGGAGACAGACAGACAGACAGAGCACCAGCTGGGGAGGGGCACAGAGAGAGGGAGACACAGAATCTGAAGACAGGCTCCAGGCTCTGAGCTGCCAGCACAGAGCCAGACACGTGGCTCGAACCCACGAACCTCGAGATCTTGACCTGAGCCGATGTCAGAGGCTCAACTGACTGAGCCACCCAGGCGCCCCCAAACATAATTTGTAAGATACATTACCCAAAGCCTAAGAGGAAAGCCAAGGTCTTCTGGTAGCTGCAGTGGGACATAAAGTTTGGGGAAGGGCAGGGTCTCCGGGCGTTAGGAGAAATGGACACTGGCGTCAGGCTTGGTCTGGGAGTCAGAGCGGGGAGCTGGCTGTCCCTGGTGCAACAGTTGCTCGATGGGTGGGGACCCTTCGGCTATCTGAGGCCCAGCCCCCACCTCTGGTCCAGTGGCGCTCACATCTCTCTGAGCGGGCCCGCAGGACAAGAACTTGTCTCTTCCATGCCCAGAACCCCTCCCTAATCGGAGCCTTGGTAGCTGAGATGTCTCCAGCGGCCTGGGCCTCCCCAAGATTCCCTGACACCTTCACCCCAGGACCTCTTTGCGCGGCCAGCCGCCTCTCCTTCGGACTTCCCTCCGCCAGGGCCGGGATTCTGGGCAGCTCCTGTTTTGTTGCCTGCCCGTGTCATTAATAAGCCACCCAGGGACTTTTTTCCGATGCCTTGGACGCCTTGTGCACGTACCGAGGGGGAGGGGATGCTGGCCGGAAGGACCGGGGGCCGCAGGCCTCTGGCGCTGAAGTTGGACAGCCGGCCCCCATCCCGCAGCGGTGGATTCCAGTAAGACCCCAGTCCTAAACCCGCCAGCGCAGGGGGTCGGGGGGGGGGGGGGGGGNAGGACCGGGGGCCGCAGGCCTCTGGCGCTGAAGTTGGACAGCCGGCCCCCATCCCGCAGCGGTGGATTCCAGTAAGACCCCAGTCCTAAACCCGCCGGGGGGGGGGGGGGGGGGGGGGGGGGAGGGTCCGGAGCTCTGGGGGTGGCGCCGAGGCCCCAGCGGCTGGCTCGCTCGGGGGAGGCCGGGAGTGAGCGTTGGCTCAGCTGGGATCCCGGCGCCGCTGGAGGGGCTGCGTCCGCCCCCTCGGGCAGGCGGGCGGGCGGCCACGCCGCAGATGCCTGGGAGTGTTTGACTTTGAGTCAGTTCCCCGCCGCGTGAAGGGTGCACACACGCACACGGCCCGGCACCACCCGCAGCGTGAGCCGGGACACCGTGCCCACCCGCCGCCCACCCCCGCCGACCCGCACCCCGCACCGCGCGCCAGCCCGGGGCGCACTCCTGTGCGGCCCGCGCAGCCCGGCGCCGCGTGACCGCCCCCTCCCCGCGAGGCCCCCCGGCGCTCCCACCACACCTACGCCCCAGCCCCGCCCGGCGGTCAAGGTCCGCGGTGGCCCGGCGGGCGCCAGCCGCGTCGCCCCCACCCCTCCCGGCCTTCACCTTGCCGGAATTGGCTCACCGACGCGGGGTTGGGGGTTTGGAGCGCCTTTATTTTTTTTAACATTTTTCCAGCAGACCACATCCCCGCCCCCCGCTCGCGGTCCCCCGCCCCCCGCACATATACCCTGCACACACACACACACACACACACACCCGGCGCGCACAGACAGACACGCTCCCTCCCTCCGGCGCGCTCTACCCCTCGCTCGCCAGCCCGCCCGCCGCGCACGCAGCCGGTCCCGGCTCCCCGCGCCCGGCGCCCCGCGCCCCGCCGCCGCCGAGCGAAGCCGGGCTGGGCTTGGAGCTGCTCATGGAGAAAGTGCCGGGCGAGATGGAGATTGAGCGCAGGGAGCGGAGCGAGGAGCTGTCCGAGGCGGAGAGGAAGGCGGTGCAGGCTACGTGGGCCCGGCTCTATGCCAACTGCGAGGACGTGGGGGTGGCCATCCTGGTGAGGTAGGTGTCGCTCCGGCCCGGCCGAGCCCGAGCCCGGGGGCGGGCGGGCGGCAGCGGCTCCCGGCAGGGGCGGGTTCGGCCCGGTCCGAGCTCCTCCGGTGCCACCTCTCCAGCTGAAATTGGGGCCGGGCCTGCCCGAGTGCAGGCAGTGTGGGGTTTCTTGGGGGTGGGCGAAGCCCTGGCTGAGCCGTCCTGGCTCTGGGCGTGGGGCTCGGAACTAAGAGGCAGACGAAGAAGAGGGGCCCCCTCTCCCCCTCTCCTCTCCGGGGCCTCGGAACTCCAGGCACCGCCAGCCCCAGCCGTGCCTTCCTCACATGCCACCCCAACCGCCCAACCCGGCTGTCACAGACACACATTTCACCAACCCTTCAACTGGGGGCTCCCCATTTTAGAGGCAGGAAAACTGAGGCTCAGCCACGAAGGGGGACAAAGAGGAGCAGACCCCTTTCTCCAGCGCCGCCCCTTTCTGTGTTCAAAACCTCTGGGAAGGACAGAGCAAAGGGCCAGAGAATAGAGGTCAGAAGGAGTAGGTCACTGGGGTCTCCTTTTCCCAGCTGGCCCCTTCCTGCCCCTTGGGGGTGCGCGGGCAGGGAGCTCCCAGGTGAGGCACAGGTGAGCTGAGAAGCAAACAGTCCCTGGGGCAGAATCCTTGCTGAGCACAGTAGAGGGAAAGGAGGCTCCACCCTGAAGCCACCACCTGGGAAGGAAAGGCCATGTGTCTCGGGCTCTGAGGTTATCCAGGTACCACATGGCCCTGAAGCACACTGATTTACACATCTACACACCCCCGGCCACTCCGTTCTTCTATAGTTAATGTCCCCAACCCCCACAGGCTAGGAACTCACTATAGCTAGGACAGATGATGCTCTCTTCCCACACACGCTGATCCCTGGGGCCCCAGACCCGTGCTCACCCTCAACCCTCCGTCCGGCAGCCAGCGGGATCTCCAACAGAGTAGGGAGTCTTACTATTTGGAGATAGGGTGAGCCCTTGCTTGTGGAAAGGAGTGTTGAAATGCATGCCCGGCTCCCTGTCCTGGCCCGGCTTTGGCTCCCGTGTCTCTCTCTTTTTTCTGCCTCCCCCAAGCCTGGGACCTGCCCAGCTCCATGTCGATATGCCCAGATTCCAACTTGGAAACAGCTTTGGGAGGAAAAAGAGCAAGAAGCACTCTCGAGTGCCCCTTCGGAGGAGGAATGATTCTAGAGGAAGGGATACGAGTGTGTGGGCAGCTCCGAAGCCCAGAAACGTAGGGGGGAAGGAGGGGAGGCCAACGGGGGTTTCAGATCCTGAAGCCATCAGACGTTCTGAGGCACCGACCTGCGCATGGAGCACCCACATAAGCACACGGTGGGTAGCGGAGTCACGGGTGTGCCAGGCTGCATCCCTGGAGGGTGGCCCTTAGCCGCGTACATCGGCACATGCCAGCCCACCAGGCCTCGGGACGCACTCGGGTGGGCACGTGGGTCACCCAGAAGAAAGGAGGCGGAGTCCACGGGACGCTGGAGATTTTCTGTCCAGATACCTTGCCCTTTGCCAGGGAGGCCGGAGAGGGGATGTGTCCAGGATCCAGCTCCTGGGATACTTCCCCAGGAATGGGGGTGCAGAAGAAAGAATCAGCCAGGGCTGTTTCTGGACAGGCAGATGTCTTGGCAAGATTTTCTTTCTGTGCACCTCTGCAGTTCCCCATTCTTGACTCTTAGGGGGGCTGGGTTCGGGCTGGGGGAGGGGGGTGTTTACCTGAGTACTCGGGGCTCAATGAGAGGCCCACAATTAATCTGAGAAGGCCTGAGATAGCGGTTAGGTCTAGCCGGCTGGTCAGCCCAGGCCACACTTCACCTGACCCACCTCTGTGCTGACGGGAGCCCAGCTCCTCCTTGCCAGACCCAAGCCTCGCCAGCCTTCCCCTCCTGGGTCCCTTCCTGCTCTCTGCCCCGTGACCTGTGAGTTGGGGGAGGGCTTGGTTAAGGGGAGTATAAGGGATAAGCTTCTAAGGTGTCCCAAAGGCCCCTCCCCAGATCCTGTGCCCCTCAGTTTTGTCACGCCCCCCCCAACTTCGCACACACCCACATGGACAGGGCCCCGCGAGAGCCCGAGAAATTGGTTTTCTGACCCAACGCTCTCAGGTCCCCCCTCCCCACTGGGCTAAGGCCAGCCGCACCCCCATGCCCTGCCCCCCACCCCCGCCCCAGGAGTTAGCAGCCACGAAGGGGGTGGCCATGGTGGAGACGCTGTCCAGGAGTCTGAACCAGACCCCACACCTGCACTCTGACCCACCGACCAACTGCGGGCTGAGCGGGAACGCCCAAGCTCTAGAAAGGCTCCCCTCCCGGTTGTAACTCTGCGGCCTTCCCCCCTCCACTCAGACAAGCCTATTTCAGGCTCTGCTAGAAACCCAGATGCCTCTGGGAGCTGAGAAACTCCCCAAGGCTGACTGGGAGGGTCGAAAGTGCATGTGGAGGGGCTGGGGAGAGAAGCCAGGATGAAGGAGCCGAGTGCGGCCCCTAGACTCCCCTGGTCCAGCAGAGAGGCCCCCTGGGACCGTCATTTCTTGGGGGCCACCACCTGGCCCTGGGTGTTGACCCAGGAGACCCACTGGGTTCCGGGCCACCATCTGCCTGGCATAGCAGTCGCTCTCTGAGGCTGGATGGGAAAGCTGTCAAGGCAGGGACTGTCTGGGCTCCTACCTGGCCCCGAGACCCACTTTGCTGGGCCATCGCGGGCATGGATGCCTGAAACAGAACGGGACGCTAAAAGCAGTGGCGACCTCAGGAGCATATTGCTGGATTAATGAGACCACCTAATAAGTGCTCAGTGAGCCTTCCCTGTTTTTTCCTCATCAGTAAAATGGACACAGTGCCTGCTTGGCTGTGGCAATTAAATGAAATAATAGGTGGAGACGTTTCCACGTTGTTACACACCCGGCGAACGGCGATGGTTATGTTTATTGCAATACGAAATGCACAAAGTCTGAGATGTTCATTCAAGTCCGGACTGGGCTCTTTACATTTGTCCTTCGTTACAGGACTCCTCCAGAAATTTCCAGCGTCTTTTCAGCCTCGTTGCCTAATTCAGCCCCCCACCAGAATATCTGTGAAGTACAGAGCCCGAGGAGCTCCCCCTCACACTTTTGCAGACAGGAGGTTGTGAAGCGGTTTGCCCAAGGTCACCCTGGGTCTCCACGGGAACCGGCCACTCCCCCGCCAGCCAGCAGCCGCTTTGTCGCTTTGTCGCCTAGAGGGATGGCCTGGGCCAGATGCGCTTTCTGCATCTGTTCTGGGTCTTTGGCCAAAGGGCTGATTTGGCAAATTATCAGCTTTCTCTAATCGCAGAAGGGGGTATGTTGTGTGAGGTTCTGATTGAGTCTAGGTCTGTACCTCCCACAACAGCCAGAGCCAGCTCTCCAGCATCACCCTGCAGACCACAGGGCCCTGGGCTGAGGTGACGGGTCAGAGGGTGTGTGTGAGCCGGGCTCCGCCCTTGGGCTGTGGGACCCAATCCAACAGGCAGAAAGGGAAGAAGCAATAAAAGGTGTCAGGGAGCCCCTAATGACCTTGAGGGGAGAGCAGCAGCCCCGGCACTCTGGGGAGGCAAGTCTGGCAGACGGAAGGAAGAGTGAGGAAGACAATCCACTGTGTGGACTGAAAGGCTCAAGGAATGTTTCACCAGCAGGGTGTGGGCTGGAGGAAGATGGCTTGAGTTGGGACAGTTTGATCCCAAATTAAAGGACTGGGATCCCAGGTTAAGGACTTTGACTCTGTCGGGCAGACAGTGGGGAGCCGGTGAATGTTTTTGAGCGTGAGAGCGACCTAATAAAAGTGATGTTTGACCCAATGAATTGTATTAGACAATTTCAGATAAACTGGGGAAGGGGGAGAGAGCTAGAAAGAACGAGGGTCTGCCCCCAAGACGTGTGCCGGCTTGTTGGAGAGGAAGGATGGGCAGTTGTGAAGTAATTACGGAGCTGCGAGAGGCGGGTAAGATGAGTCAACAGCTTTAATTAAACCAGCCAATCAATATGTTCTGCAGACAGAGGGGGGAAGCAGGTAGTGAAGAGGGAGCAGACGGGCTGGCTGGAGAACTGGGCCTCTTTTCTTCCCCTCCGTTGACTGTGTGACCTGAGCGAAGTCACTTGGGCTTTACTTTGTTCACGAAGAAAGCTTTACCTTTATCGTGATAAAGGCTGGCATTTACTGTGCTGAGGACTCCGCATGCGATCTCTCTGTGCATCCTCAAAACAAGCAAGGGACAACGATGCCCATTGCACAAATGAGGAAACTGAGACTCAGAAAAGGGAAGTCGCTTGCTCCAGGTCACACTGGCCCCAGATCCCAGAACTAGAGCTCTCGTGGTCGCTGCTGGGATTGGAGCAGGGCTAGAAGGGTGTGGAGGGTTTAGAAAGGAGCCCAGAGCAAGGAAAGCAGAGGCCCGAGAGACAGAGCCGTCTCTCTGTGCAAGTCTGGCAGATGGAAATGGCCAGGACCTGGGTGGGCGGCTGCATATAAGCCAGCTCGGCCAGACGGAGGGTCTGTGTCCGAGGGACTGCACACATGGTGGTGAAAATTACTGGTCCCCCCGCCCTACCCCACACCCCCATCATCCTGGCCACCTCGGGGTGGAGCCGGGGCAGCCCCTCCTTCAGGCCTCACTTGCCTCCTTCCAGGTTCTTTGTGAACTTCCCGTCCGCCAAGCAGTACTTCAGCCAGTTCAAGCACATGACGGAGCCCCTGGAAATGGAGCGGAGCCCCCAGCTGCGGAAACACGCCTGCCGGGTCATGGGGGCCCTCAACACTGTCGTGGAGAATCTGCATGACCCCGAGAAGGTATCCTCTGTGCTCGCCCTTGTGGGCAAAGCGCACGCCCTCAAGCACAAGGTGGAGCCGGTGTACTTCAAGGTGCGTGGCTGGGTGGTGCGGCCGCTCTGACCACCCACCCTGGGAACCCTCTGGGAGTGCCCTGGGGGGGCAGCAGAGGTGACCACTTGGACATCCAGCCTCTTCCCCTGGAGTGGCTGTGACAGGGAGGGGCAGCAGAATTGGGGGGCAGTGGGGGGGATGGGTGTCGAAGGTGCCGAGTCCCCAGAGCTGCCAGTCTGTCGTGTCGTGAATAATGCCCTCGGCCAGCCACTGGATAGGAGGGGTGCTGGGGCCCGTGGGAGCTTCGGGGAGCGGGACGCCCAGGCATTTACTTCCCCCTCCTCCCTTTGCCCCCAGATCCTCTCTGGGGTAATTCTGGAAGTGATCGCCGAGGAATTTGCCAATGACTTCCCACCGGAGACACAGAGAGCCTGGGCCAAGCTGCGTGGCCTCATCTACAGCCACGTGACTGCCGCCTACAAGGAAGTGGGCTGGGTACAGCAGGTCCCCAACGCCACCACGTGAGGAGGGGTGAGGGTGGGCCGGGCAGCCCCCCTGCCGTGTCCTCCCCTGCCCCCTGCCCTCCCACCTCTCCTGGGGCACAGGAGCTGACTGCCGGGGCGGGGATGCTTCCGGGAGGCTGGGTCCAGGGTCCCGGGTCACCCTTAAGAACAGGCATGATGGGAAAGGGCCGGCTTGAGCCCGGGGCCCCTGCTCGAGGCTGCTCAGAACAGTGGGCCTGGGACAGATTCTCCTCCGGGAGAGCCATCCCGTTCCTTAGAATCGGAGAGCAGCTCACAGCCCAGCGCAGTGAGGCCCTAATAGGTTCCTGGCGCGAGAAGACTGGCTCGTCGGGCCCAGTGGCAGCCCATACCATCTCCTGCCACTTGCTCCCTGGGTACCGGCCACGTGGGGGATGTTTTTCATCTAAGGCCGACCAGTGCTCCCCCCTGCGTCCGCCTCAACAGGGCTGCAGCCGGGAGAGTCACGAGGATGTGTGCACACGCACGCACACGCCCCAGCCCACGGGGGGCCCGCATGGGGGTCACCGCCACGTGCACGATCAAGGGGTGTTTACTTCCAGGCTGATCCTGGAGGCCGGGTTCCCGGTTTCTGGGGATGGGCTCGAGGAGGGTGGCCTGCCTCGGTGGCTCCAGCTAAGTGGGAGCACGAGGGAGGGGAGGGCTGGCCCCTCGACGTGGTGGCTGGGAACACTCCGGCCTGCCCGGGCCCCCAAGGGGCAAGGCGGCTTTGGGAGCTCAATGGAGGGGCGGAGGCAGAGCTCCAGAAGGAAAGAGGGAGAGGAGCGTAGGCGGGAATGGGAAGCAAGGGTCAGCCAGCAGCTCGGGACACGCGTTGTAGAGAAACATTCCCAGCAGTTTCCCATGGAAAAGGCGCGTCTCCTCCCCGGGCTCCAAGATCTCCTGCTCCCAGGCCTCCAGGCCCAGCTCTGGGGGAGGTCCCTGGAGGGGGACCTTGGGAGGCCGGGCCTCCGACCTTCCTGCTGCTGACCACACTGGCCCCAGCTGGCTCCTCCCCCTCCCTTCCCCCCACATCGGCACCACCCGGGGATGGTTGGTGGGGGGGAGATGGGGGGGCTCGGGAACTTCTGGCTACAGCCAGGCAGCGACTCCAGATGTGCACAGCTGGGCTCTGGGCGGCCCCAGATCCCTGGGGTGGACGGAAAGCAGGCAGGAGATCTTTACCTGCCAGAGGAGATGCCGGCAGAGCCCAGAGCGCTGCCGGAAGCAGACAGAGGGGCCGGGGAAGTTCAGTGGGGGGGGAAGGGGCTCGCCCTCCCACGCCTCTCCCCAGGCTGGCTTCTCCCCTGCGTGCCGGAGATGAGTTTGTTTACAGCCAGGAGACAAGACTTCCTGCTTCTAGAGAAAAGGGCTTTTTTACAGGGGCCTAGAGGGACCGCAGAGGGAGAAGGAGAGAGAGCTGGCCAGTGCACGCCCCAGTGAATCAGAAACACATGGGCCGCATTTCCCGACACGAAACCCTGTCCCCTCCCCCTCTTTTGCCCCAGCCGGACCCCTGGGATTCCATCTCGCCAAACCCCAAACACTAAGAAACCACCAGAAGCTCCGTCTGCCCGTTTCTGCTCCTCATGGAGTGAACGGGGATAGGCTACAGGGACGGGCTGGCCGGGCCCCCACACCCATCTAGGCTTGGACATCCCGAATTTACGTCACTCCCCACCCCCCGCACCCCCGCCAGACATGAAAGGGCTCGTCCCTTCATCCCTTTGCACACTCTCCCCCTACCCGGGTCTCCTGAGGGCACGGGTGCGGGCGCCAAGAAGGCATGTGGCCCTGGGCCCCGGCCTACAGACCCCACCTACTGCCGAGGTTCAGATGGGGTGAGACGGTGGGAGGGAGTTGCACAGCAATCCTAGCAGGTCTCCATCCAGTTTCTCGTACCAGGGCAGCAGCGCTGGGCCGCCCTTTATGGAAGGGTCTCTGCTCAAGGGTGTGTGTGCCTTTTCTCATGGGTGGGGGGGTCGGAAGGTTGGGGGGTGCGGTGGTGAGTTCAGGGGGCCTTCATGGGCAGAGAATGCCTGTGTGTGGCAAGAAGGGTACCCAGCCAGGCCCACCCGAGGGGGGACACTCAGAATTCATAGAAAAAGGGCCGAAGTGTTGGTTCACACAGTTGATGTTACCCCAGATGTTATCCACCTGGTGGAGAGAGAGCTGCGGTTCAGGGGGGCCGCCTGACTTGTCTGAGGCCGCCTGGCAGGTTCCCAGCAGAACTGGGGTCTAGTGGGCTCTGCCTCCAGGCGGCCGTGCCCTGGGCCTCTCGGCAGATACTGTCCTGCCTTGCCGTCCCCTGATCCCTCCCCCTGCCCCCCCACCACGTCCCCTGGTCCCACTCCATGCCCCCCCTCCCCGGTAACCTCTCACCTCCGTCTCCTATCTCATCCACAGCCCACCGGCCACGCTGCCCTCCTCGGGGCCGTAGGACCCCCCCTCTCTCCTTCCCCCCTCCCAGGCAGCACCCTGAGCAGAAGGCCGAGTTCCGAAGACCCTCCCTGGGTGCCAAGGAAGCTGGAGGAATCCCTGAGTCGTCTTCCCAGAAAGAGGCAGCCTCAGTCCCCACCGGAGCCGCCGGGAGGTGGCGCTGGCTGCCTGGCTGCTGACCCCAGCTCAGTGGCCTTTGGGGATGGGGGACCCTTCCTCCTTGAAGAGCTGGGCCCACCCTTCGTAGCTTTTCTACTCTCTGTCAGAGACCCGGCTGAGAAGCTGGCAGGAGCCGGGGGCAGGTCCGAGTCCCTCCGGGAATAAGCCAGCCCCGTTTCTGTCTGCACGAGCAGCATGCACCATGTCACCTACCTAGAGCATCACGCGCACACATCTACCATATAAACAGATATATTCTATATACAATCTATATATAAAATATATATATATACATACATATCTATACTGTGTATCTTCGGAGCCCAGAGGCACATGGAAGCCTGGGTTCTGCCCATCTGTGTGTGGGGCAGGGAGGGGTCCTGGTCATGCTTCTGGGCAGAAGACAGTGTGTTCTCGGAGAGATGGGGGTCCCACATCAGAGAGAATCGAGGTCCGTGGGCACGGTTGGGGTGACCCGAGGGCCTGGGTGGGCAGGGCTGGGGTGACCCAGCTTTGCCAGCAGAGTCCAGCCCGTTGTCTGACCAGCCTCCCCACATTCCTGCCTTCCACTTCCAGGTTAAAAGGATTTGGCTTTTCCCACTCCCCTGCCCCCCCCCCCCCAGGATGTGGCTCCCTGACTTGCTGCAGCCCCAGGTTGCAAGGGCGAGCAGAGGGCCAGCCCCGCGCGGGACAGGGGGAGGGGCCGGAGGAAAGGAGCCTCGAATGCCACCCCCATCTGCCTTTGCTGCCTCTGCAGCAGAAGCAGGGCTCCACGCTGCTGTCAGAGATGACAGCCCAGATGCCGCCATCCTGCGGGCCTGGGGCCTGGGGCCTTCCCGCCTCTCCCCCCTCCCACCCCGGCTGCTGGCTGAGAGTTGGTCCTGTCCACCCATGTGGGTCAGAGAGGCTGGGGACCCCCTCCCCCCGTGTGTGTCCCTTGGTCACGTGTACCGTCCTCAAGGGTGTCTGGCTGCTGTGGCTGCTGTGCCTGTGTTCCCTCCCGTCCCTCCCCCTGCGGCCCTGCGTTAACTGCCTGCCCTTTTGTAGTTTCTGATGTTTGTAACCAGTCCCAGCCGTGTCATTAAACAAACTCGCTCTTCCCGCGTCTGTGCCGCTCATTCTGTCTTTTCCTGCCAGCTGGCCCTCGTCTCTGCCTCCCCTCCTCAGGTCAGGGCTCAGGCCTTACTTGGGAGCCACTCAAGGGCCCGCTGTCCTGTACCTCAGCCTTGGCTGGCCAGGGCCCCTCTGAGCTGGGGCTCGCCACCCCCGGAGTGGACGCCCCGACCTGTGCCGTCAGGAGCACAGGGCTGGAGACTGGAAGCCGGGGGGGGGAGGGGGGCAGGGGGAGAGCCAGCAAGGGTGTTTGTGCCTGTTTTAGTTTTTTTAATGTTTGTTTATTTTTGAGAGACAGTGTGGGGAGGGGGGGAAGAGGGAGACACAGAATCCGAAGCAGGCTCCAGACTCTGAGCTGTCAGCGTGGATCCCGACACGGGGCTCGAACCCACAACCCGTGAGATCATGACCTGAGCCCAAGTCGGACGCTCAACCGACTGAGCCACCCAGGCGCCCCTGTGCTTGTTTTAAAAAGTCAAAGGGCTTTTAATCTATGGTTCTAGAAATCTCCTCCCAGAGGAGAATAGGGTAAGTGAGGGAGGAATCAGGGAGAGACTTTCTGGAAGAAGGTTCCTGCTGGTCTGATGGGCCAGTAAGAGAGCCGAGGACTGGGCTCCCACTTGCCAGATGCGAGCATCCCAGGCAGGGAGAGGGAGCACCCCACCTGCCGCACCATTTACTGTGCGGAGAAAGGAAGTCTGCTGGTACCAGCCTGACACTTCTAGCACCTTCCCTGCGCTCTCCACTCCCACCCCTTCCCAAGCCCTGTATCCTGCACCCCACAGCCTCAGACTAGCCTGCCCAGCCCCCACGCACAATGGAAACAACAGCAGAGAGAGCATCAGCTCCCCAAGGAGGGGCCGGGAGGTCACCACCCCTGGGTGGGCTACAGGAGAAGCAGAAAGCAGCCTCCGCCCCTTGAGAAGACTCCAGGCGGCCTGGGAAGATTCAGCTGACAGACAGGAAAGTCTTATCTCCCAGACCATGAACTTCTTGAAAGCAGGCTACGCCTTCAGTCTCCAGGGCCTGGCACGGCAGACCTGCTCGGGAGAAATCCAAAGACTAAATGAACACCACTCATCCCACTCATCGAAAGCAAGACCAGGACCCGGGGCCAAGAGTGAGCTGTGTGAATGAGCCTTAAGCGCAGGGTGGAGACAGCGGCAACAGTGCAAGTCCTTTCCAGAGAGGCTGCGCCCCGGGATAGAGCGCTGGATTCTGGAGCCAGCCTGTCTTCTAATGCTGTGTGACGTTGGGCAAGCTGTTTTGCCTCTCTGGGCTGTGTGATCACTTCTAATTTAAGATAGGAGTGAGGGGCGCCTGGGTAGCTCGGTCGGATGAGCATTTGACTCGATCTTGGCTCAGGTTGTGATTTCAGGGTTCGTGAGTTCAAGCCCCACATCAGGCTCTGTGCTGACAATGCGGATCCTGCTTGGGATCCTCTCTCTCTCCCTCTCTCTCTGCCCCTCCCCTGTTCATGTTCTCTCTCTCTCTCAAAATGAATAAATAAAAAATAAAACAGGGGCGCCTGGGGGGCTCAGTCGGTTGAGCGTCCGACTTCGGCTCAGGTCGTGATCTCACTGTTCGTGGGTTCGAGCCCCACATCGGACTCTGTGCTGACAGCTCAGAGCCTGGAGCCTGTTTCTGATTCTGTGTCTCCCTCTCTCTCTGACCCTCCCCTGCTCATGCTGTCTCTCTCTCTCTCTCTCTCTCTCTCTCAGAAATAAATAAAACATTAAAATTTTTTTTAAAAATAAAATAATAAACGAAAATAAGTGAACAGGGACGTAAGCCAGCCATGGTGCTGGGCACGTGGAAGTTGCTGGGGCAGAGGGACTGGACTCTCAGGCCATTGGAAGCAGCAAATGGAAGGAGGGAAGGGGAGACTGGCCAAGATGAGTCTTGAGAGAGGAGGGGCAGGGATGGGAAGAGGAAGGCAGTGCATGGAGGAGGGAGCTCTCAGGAAGCAGGGCAAAGGACAGGAGGTGGAGCGGCCCAGGAGCCTGGCCATGTCCTGGGCCTCGTGGTCCCTGATGGCCTCAGGCTGAGCCCAAGCCAGGCTTGGAGGCTGCAGGGCTGAGAGGAAAAGGGGCACCTGTGGGCGGGGTGGGGGAGGGCTTCCGGGAGGAAAGACACCCCCCTTCACTTCACTTGGCTTAGATGGTGAAGGGGCCTCTGAACCCCAGCGAAACTGGAATCATTCTGGAATGTGGCCCTTGGGAAAGTTTATCTCCACTCCCCCACCACCTAGGGAGGGGATGTTGGCAATTAGCAACTCCCCCCAGACCTGGGCTAGACGGGGGTGGGAGGTGGAGAGTGGGTGGGGGAGGGACAAATCCAACCACCGCCAGATGGGCAGGGCCCAGGTGTCCCCCGTGGGCTGTCCCCAGGGAAGGGGAGCAGTGTCTGGGCTTTTGTGCTGTATGCTCAGGGATAGCCTTGTCGCTGAAGAGCTAAGCAACTGGGCCAGCTCCCGCTGGCGCCCTCGGGCTGGGAGTGATGGGGTGTCAGGAACAGGGGTGCCCAGGCCCCGGCTCCTTACAGGCCAAGCGGTCCTGGCCATGCAGACCCGCAGCGCCCCCTGCTGGCAGATGGGCAAGGGCCTCACCGCGAGGCAGCGCGCTGTGGGGCTAACGACCTTCCCTTTCCTGCTTCCCCTTCTCTGTGGGCCCGCCTTCCTCCCTCGCTTTTTTGTCCCAAGACAAAAAGAAAAATGTGAGCCCTCCTACCTATTTATGAAAATATCTTCCCATATTTTGAACCAAGCAGTGAAAGTTAAATAAATGGTCTATTAGTAAAAAAGCAGACTATATATAAAGCTTCATGGTGCCCAGGTTGTTGGCTCGACTTTGTCAACTTTATAAAGTGACTCACTTCTGGTGGCTGCATTATTCCAGCCTCTGCCTCAGGGCCACGTGGCCTTCTCTGTGTTGGCCTCAAAGTCGTGCGGCACCTGGGTGGCTCAGTCGGTTGAGCGTCTAACTTCAGCTCAGGTCATGATCTCATAGTCCATGAGTTTGAGCCCCGTGTCGGGCTCTGTGCTGACAGCGTGGAGCCTGGAGCCTGCTTCGGATTCTGTGTCTCCCTCTCTCTCTGCCCCTTCCCTGCTCATTCTCTCTCTCTCTCTGTCTCAAAAATAAATAAACATTAAAAAAATAAAAGCCTCTCAAAAAAAAAAAAAGCCTCTCTGTGCTCCTCTTTCAAGTTCATGTCATTGTATTTGGCGCCCAGCCTAAATCTGAGATAATGTCATCTGGAGATCTCTAGCTTGATTACATCCACAAACACCTTTCTCAAACAAGACCACATTCACAGCTTCCTGGTGGATGTGAATGTGGGCGGTGGGGACCTCCAGTGAGCCCACGATGCCTGCCTGTAGGGGGAAGAACAATCAGGGAGCCACCGTGACCTTGACCATGACCTTGACCGTGTGCCTGGAACCCCTCCTCATCCTGTAAGCTAGACTCTGGCTGGGCCCTGCTGGTCTGACCGGGCCGCGCCCCAGAAATTGTCAATCTCCAGGGTGGAAGAAGTCCGTAATGAATGTGTGAACAGAGAGGTAATTTCAGACCAGTGAGGACCACAGTCTCGGGGGCAGGAGGGAGCTCCTACAGATGGGCTTCATCTATTCTCCTCCAACGCTTCAGTGATACTCCTCATAACCCCATTTTATGGCCCAAGAACTGGGTTCAGTTAACAACTTGCCCACGGTCACAGGGCCGAGCAGGAACTCCAGACTGACCCCGAAGTCTGCGCCCCTCAACAACGCAGCAGAGAGAAGCCTTCGCCCCTGGCCTGGACTCCTGGCCTGAACCCATGGCCTGACCTGCTACCTCTGCTGCTTCCAGAGTCTGTCTCCACCCGGCAGCTGGGCAATGCTTTCTCTAATCGTGTCGGCCCCGGCTCAGACCTTCCAAAGGCCTCCGGGTCCTAGACAGCCCTCTGGGGTCCAGAAGGCCCTATAGAAGGAACAGCTAATAATGGGGGAGGTTAGGGGCACCTGGGTGGCTCAGCCGGTTAAGCATCCGACTTCGGCTCAGGTCATGATCTCACATTCATGAGTTTGAGCCCCACGTCGGGCTCTGTGCTGACAGCCAGCTCAGAGCCTGAAGCCTGTTTCAGATTCTGTGTGTCTCCCTCTCTAACCCTCTCCTGCTCACTCTGTCTCTCTCTCATAAATAAATTTAAAAAACATTTAAAAACATTTTCAAAAACTAATGGGGGAGGTTAAGGAAGTCGATAAAGAAAGGACCTGGGGTCAGAGACTGTGGGGAGAGCTGAAAAGGCCCCACGGAGCTTCAGAGAGAAAGTGAGGGTGAGCTTTCACAGACCCGAAGTTCTCAGTTTCTCATTCCCGAACTGAGGTCTGGGCCGCTGGTGGGGAGCCCACAAGTTCCCAGCTCGGGAGGAGTGGAGGGACCCAGGCTCTGGAAAAGACTTTGGGAGCCTGAGGGACAGCTTTTGTGTTTCTCAGGACAGAGTGTGGGCAACAGCATTTCAGACGGGCATCAGGAGACCCGCACGGGTCCAGATCTGCCCTGCCTTCCTGTGCAACCGTGGGCAAATCTCTCCTGTGCCGGGCCCCACTCAGGACCCCCCAAGACGAAGGGCCAGATGACCGCTGGAGTCCATGGGCTCTTGAACTCTTCCTTTTTCTGCTGAGCCCAGAGTCTCTCCTGAGAGTTACTTCGAGGGGCTCTAGGGAACTGAAAGCTCTAGAGGTGACTAGCAGCCCCCAGGAGAGCAGAGGGTCAGGGCCCCAGGCCACAGTGAGGGTTCCGGGAGGGTAAGGACCAGGCCCCAGGAGGAAGAAGAATGCAGAAGAATGTCTTTTCTTTTATTCTTCCTCCTTCTTCTGTTATTTTTCTTTTTCAATTACATAAGTATACATTTATATATTTTCATTGTAGAAGATTCTAGAAAAACCTTTCAAATGTTATTTAAAAAAATTTTTAATGTTTTTATTTATTTTTGAGAGAGATAGAGTGTGAGTGGGGAGGGACAGAGAGAGAGCGAGCGAGACACGGAATCTGAAGCAGGCTCTGGGCTCCAAGCTGTCAGCACAGAGCCCGATACAGGGCTCAAACTCGTGAACCATGAGATCATGACTTGAGTGGAAGTCAGAAGCTCATTGGACTGAGCCACCCAGGTGCCTGTAAATTTTATTTTAGAGAGAGAGCATGCCCTGTGTGCATGCAAGTGGGGGATAGGGAGAGAGAGAGAGAAAGAGACTTAGGCTCAGCACAGAACCCAATGCGGGGCCCCATGGGGGGCTCGAGCCCACGACCATGGGATCATGACCTGAGCCAAAATCAAGAGTCTGTGAATTTAAAGTAAAATATAACAATCTCTCTCTGGGGGCTAAAGAGTATCAGCTGCCCAAGAACACACAGACACCCCACATCCCAGCAGCACAGCCTTGAGCAGATGACTTGAATTTACTGTGTCTCAGTTAGTCATCTATACAACGGGCTGTTGGGAGGATGAAATGAATTCATACATATACAGAATGCATTTGTGCCATGCCTGGTACTCATGGGGAATCTTGAATAATTTATGCAAATGGGGCCACAAGGAAAGATGGGGGCACATATGTCATGTCTCCTCCCCCTCCACCACCCCTCCCACCCGCATACACACAACATTGTCCCATTGGTTCACTTTCAAAAGCCAAGTCCAAAGATAAAAGTATCGACAAACAGACTGCAGAGCCTTAAATCTAGCACAGAGCCCTTCTGAGCACAGGGCCCTGTGCTGCTGTCCAGGTCACATGCCCATGAAGCTGGCCCTGCCTCTGGACAACAGCCATTGCCAATGAACTTGGAAGTGGATCTTCCTCTAGCCAGGCCTTGGGATGCCCACAGGCCGAGCTAACACTTCAATTATAGCCTCTCAAGATACCCTGAGCCAAAACACCCAGCTAAGCCACACCTCATTCCTGGGCCACAGAAACTGAAAGAATAGTGTGTGTTGCTTAAAGCAGATAATTCACTAGTGCGGCCGTAATTAAGGAATTCACAGCTGTCATTCTGTAAAGTGGGTCTTTCCTTCCTCCAAAGTAGGACTGTTTGGTTACTTTAAAACACATTTCCTAGGGCACCCGCATGGTTCAGTCAATTGAGGGTCCGACCTTGTCTCAAATCATGATCTCACGGGCCGTGGGTTCGAGCCCTGCGTTGGGCTCTGTGGGGACAGCCTGAAGTCTGCTTCTGATTCTGTGTCTCCCTCTCTCTCTGGCCCTCCCCTGCTTGTGCTCTGTCTCTCTCTGCCTCTCAAAAATAAATAAACATTAAAAAAATAATAATAAAATAATAAAAGACAGTTCCTGCTGAAAAGGCAGGAGAGATGCTTGAGATTTTCCCTTTATTCACCTTTTTTTTTTTTTTGAAAAAAAGTAAGCTCTACATCCAACATGGGGCTCGAACTCACAGCCCTGAAGTCAAGAGTCACATGCTCTCCCGACTGAGCCAGTAAGCCGCCCCACCACCAGCTTTCAGAGTAAAATACTGGTTTAATAAATTCCTCTCTGGGGGTCCTAAGAGCTTCTCTGGATTTCTCCTGTTTACATTTCTCAGGAACACATGACTTTTCACGATTCCATCACCTGTACTCATGTTTCTTTTTGATGCTCAGATTGTTCCAGTTTGGCCAGTGGGAGTCCCTTCCAGCAGATTAGTGTGTCCTTTTGACACGGTGCCATTAATTTCTGAAATCCTCCTTGCTTTCTGCCACAAACAAGATGTCTCAAGGTCCTCACGCACTTTCCTTGCCCCAGACCCAGAGCCAGCTATTTTTCCAGGGAGCCTTGTTTCCTTCAGAGGAGCCTTTGTTTAGGCACTGAGATCTGGATGCTAAGGGTCTTTGTGGTTTTAATCGGGATCCCCCCTCTGCCCCCAGAATCGGGTATATTCACTGTCCGTTTTCACATATTCTTCTTTGAATTATCTGTTCCTATTTTGTATCCAATTTTTCTCTTATACATACATTTTTTAAGATTTTATTTTTAACAGGCACCTGGGTGGCTCAATCAGTTGAGCATCCGACTCTTGATTTTGGCTCAGGTCGTGATCCCAAGGGTCATGGGATCAAGACCTGCCTCAGTCTCCCTGAGTGGGAGCCTGCTTGGGATTCTCTCTCTCTTTCTCTCTGCCCCTTCCCCTCCCCCTTCCTGCTTATGCATGTGCTAGCTCTCTCGCTCTCACTCTCATTCTCTCTCTAAAAAAAAAAAAAGGAAAAATTATTTTTAAGTAATCTGTATACCTAACACGGGGCTCAAACTCACAACCCCAGGATCAAGAGTCACATGGTCCCTAGTCAGCCAACCAGGCTTGCCAGGTGCCTCTCTTATCTTGTAATTTTAAAATTGGTTTGTAGGACCTCGATATTGATCCTTTATCACTTATGTTCATCGGAAGCACTTTCTCCCATTTGCTGGGCTTTTAACTTTGTCGAGGGGCAGAAGTCTACAGATTTTATGTCATCAAATCTGTCGGTCTTTTTGGGTATGGCTTCTAGGTGCAGTTTCAAGGGTGGTGTGTCTTCCTACAGAGGCCTCAGCACCTCAAGGTTAGCTAAACGGCTTAATGTAACACATCAAACAGCTACCTAGTGGGGAACTGGGTAGACTGGAGTATTTGCTACCAAAGCCAGCGTACCACCCCCCCCCCGCCGCCCCCCAGGCCTCCACTGCCCTCCCAGGGTGTCTGCAGCCTCCAAGGTGAGGGAAGGAAGATGCAGTGGTGATCTGGGGTCGGCAGCATGAGCCCAGCCAGGATGTGGGAGGTAACATGGTTTCTGGAGTAACATTCAAAGTCATTCCCAAAGACCAGTCAGAATGACCAAGCCTTGGCTGAGACTAGGATGCCCCAGAGGAGGGCTGATAAAGGGTTGAAGGCAGCACATGCTGGAGCAGGCTGCCGGGAGGGAGGTAGAGAGTTCAAGGTCACCGTGGGGGAGGAGCTGGCACCGGGAAGAGACAGTACTGGAAAGCATCTCTGGGCCCCAGGAGTCTAATCACATCAACCTCTGGACACTGGACGCCTCCGCAGTTCACCTGGGTGGCAGGCAGCTCTTAGGATCCCTGGGGTCTTATAACTCAGGAGCACCCAGTTAGAGAGAGGGTCACTGGTGCCCCTTTCTGGGCAGGATGTTCTGAAAGGAGTGCAGGATGGCAGAGAGGAGTTATTTAGGCTTTGGCATCTTAGCCTGTGGCCTTAATGCCTGTAGATTTAAGAGGGGCTGCCAGGTTTTCTGAAAAAAAAAAAAATAAATAATAAAGGCAGCAAAGATGAATCATGGCTTCCTTAGGTTTCCTAGACCAGGTGGGGCTCCTTGGCGCAGAACCCCTTATAACCACTAGGTGGCGACTCTGCACCATCAATGCCCGCTGCCAGGGCCCCAGGAAGTACAGGTTCCCTTGTCTCCACTTCACCCCTGGCGCCAGCTGACTCTTTCTTGACTTTGCCCCCTAGAGCCGGGTGGTGGGGGGGCGATAAACCCCCGAGCATAAATAGAGAGGACACCTGGGGTCCTGGGCTAACCAAACTCTGGACAGAGGGGATGCCTTTCTCATCCCTCTTCTCCACTCCGGTCCCCTGGCCCCCTGGCCCTATACCTTTGACCTAGACCATTGCGGTAGCCTTTCACTAGCCTTGCTACCTTTCTTTCTTTCTTTTTTTTTTTAATGTTTTATTTATTTTTAAGAGAGACAGCGTGAACAGGGGAGGGTCAGAGAGAGAGGGAGTCACAGACTGAAACAGGCTCCAGGCTGAGCTGGCAGCCAGCACAGAGCCCGATGCAGGGCTCGAACCCACGAACCGTGAGATCATGACCCAAGCCGAAGTCAGATGCTTGACCCACTGAGCCACCCAGGCTCCCCTAGCCTTGCTACCTTTCAATAGATCTTTATTATGTATTCTAAATATCTTTTAATCACAGCTAACAAAGAGACCCCCTAATATTTTATTCCCCTGGACAAATACAAGGACATCCTTCAAAGGTATGTTATCAGAACCTTTTGGCTTTGCTAACCTTTGACTTCAGGGTCGCTTTGCCCTTTTCTTCGGAGTGTCACAATGTCTCACCTTCTGATCTGAATGTCACAAGTGATGGGATTTTGGAGTGATGGGGACTCAGAGCCAATGGCCAACAAAGAATTCCTGAGACATCTTCAGTGCAAAAAGGTGGGTTTATTAAAGAGACCGGGAACAGGACCCTTGGGCAGAAAGGGCTACCTTATAAGTGTGAGGCTGACCATTTACATACTACGGAGTTGGGGGGAGATAAAGTCAAGAGGAAGTTTCTAAAGGGATTTTCTTATGCTAAGAAGACTAATAAGATACTGGAGGCCTGACTATTGTCAAGCTAAGTATCTAGTAAGGCACTAACAGTAGGGAGTTCCTGGAGAAATGTTATACTTTGTATTTGCCTCAAGTATTTGTCAATGGGCTGCAGGTTATAAGCAAATTTAATTTCACTTGCCATTTCCTTCTTGCCTTTGTTCCCACATCACTGTGGAGGGGAGGGTGATGCTGGGGCTCCAGGACACTGGGTCTAGAAGTTTCTGGAAATGAGGCTATTGAGAAGATTGCCTTTTTCTTGTCATTTACTAAGACATTTGTCAATTAATAGAGACTCATGTCCTTCATGACTGTGATTTCTGTCAGTTACCCATTTTCTTTCCTTCCCTTTGTTCTTGGGCAGCCTGAGTGCCTGAGGAATGTCACAGATGGGGGGGGGGAGAGACGGGGGTTAGTGCTAGCTTGTGCCTGGCCCTCAGCTTGCCTTGTGATCCCATCACCATCTGCAATGCTTGTCTTGCTTACCCCTGGGGATTGCTGTCAAGATTAAAGATGCAATCATGTCTACGGAAGTACTTTTCAAAGAGTAAAATATTAGATACCAATTTTCCAGTTTAAAAACTCCCTGCTGTTTGCAGAACAGAATAAAAACACCTATCTTGACCCATCAGAGCCTCCAGCAGACACCGCCTGCCTTCCCACACTCGCCGCCCATCATCCTTCCAGCAGATTCTGTGATGCAGCCAAACCAGGGGCCAGAAATTCCCCTACTATCACCGGGGTTTCCTCACTCCTGAGTCTTTTTTCTTGTTCTACTAGGAACTCCTTTTCTCATTGCTACCAGTCAAGCCCCTCCGGATGCCTTTAGGCTCATTTTAGAAAAAGCTTAGGCAGTGTTTTCTGTAAGTGAAGAACATAATACGTGGCACATGGTATGAAAGGAAAAGCAAGTTTCTGTCCCCCTCCTCTCCACCACCCTCCCACTCAGGGTCACTCCACAAATGCACTTCTGGAATGTTTTTGTGGATCTACCAGCAAATACATGTATGTTCTCTTTAAATGTAGGTAAATGAACTTATTCCAGGGACAGCTGGCTGGCTTAGACCTTAATCTCAGGGTCAAGAGTTAGAGCCTCACGTTGGGCATGGAGCCTGCTTTAAAAACAACGGAGGGGAGTCTAGGCGGCTCAGTCAGTTAAGCTTCCAACTTTGGCTCAGGTCATGATCTCGCTATCCATGAGTTTGAGCCCTGTGCCTGGCTCTGTGCTGACAGCTCAGAGCCTGGCGTCTGCTTCGGATTCTGTGTCTCCCTCTCTCTCTGCCCCTTCCCTGCTCATGCTCTGTCTGTCTGTCTCTCTTTCAAAAATTAACATAAAATTAAAAAAAATAAATTTAAAAAATGGAGTTACACTAAACACGACCTTGCTCTTTTTCACTTACTATATTCTGAATGGATTCCACATGAGCTCACAGACTTGCCTCCCTGCTTTTAAACACCTGTGTAACCATCACCGCAAGCTATACCCCTGGTCTGTTTGACGCCCTTCTGCCTGCTGGCTGCACGGGTGTTTGCAGTTGCAGCCAAGGCCACGACCAGCCTTCCTGTGAGGAGGAAAGCCGGCAAGAGCAGATAAAGAAGGCCAACCAGATGTCCGAGGCTGGACATGCTTCTGGCTTCTGTACCCTTGCTTGCCTCTTGCATCAGCCAGCTGCCCACATAAGCACAGCTGATTCCCCCTTTTTCCTTGAGCCCCTGCAATCTCTCCCACCTGTGCAGGCAATAGAACGTTGCCAAGTACCCGGATGCTAGCCAGGCATAAAAGAAGGTCAGTGCCAGGGCTCGGGGCTCAGCCTTTGGAGGTGACTCCGCTGAGCAGGTACCGGTGCGAAATCAACAGTCTTTTCTGATTCTCGGAGTGCGTGTTGCTTGTGTCTTCCCGTGTGCCGAGGATTTGCTGTAACACCTGCATCCACATCGCTAGGCAGTGTGCTCTGTTTCCATGGGACAAATCCCGGACATCAGTCACGGCCAGGAATCCTCTCCTCCTGGGGGCGCCTACAGTGTCGATTGGCGTTCTAGGCGTGACCACGTGGTTCAGGTATCTGGAGGATTTGCTGGAGCCTGAAGTCAGATTGTGACTCAGTTCAAACTCCAGCTGCTCCACTTCATCTCCCTCTGCCTCAGTCTTCTCATCCCTAAAATGGAGATGATCATAATGGTACCACTCCTGAAGTTGTCACAAGGATGTGAGGACAAAGGCAAACAGAAATGTAGATAAAATTAAATTTCCTTATAATCTGCAGCCCATTGGCAAATACCTGACACGGGCAAAGGATAACATTCCTCCAGGAACTTCCAATTGATTGTCTTCACGTTAATACCTTGGCGGGGGGGTGGGGGGGGTAACCCTTATCTTGACAACAGCCAAGCCTCCAGGATCCTGTAAGTCTTACCCCGTCTTTACCTCCCCCCAATCCCAAAGGATATAATCCATTGCTCCTCACAAGCCTAATGTAGCTTTTTCTACCCAGGGGTCCGTTCCTGTGCCTTAACAAAATCACCTTTTTGCACCAAAAATGACTCAAGAATTCTTTTATTATTAAAATTTTTTTTTGAATGTTTAATTTTGAGAGAGAGCATGAGCGAGGGGGACAGGGGGGAGGGCAGAGAGAGGGAAACAGAATCCAAAGCAGGTTCCAGGCTCTGAGCTGTCAGCACAGAGCCCGACGCAAGGCTTGAACTCATAAACGGTGAGATCATGACCTGAGCTGAAGTCAGACACCCAACGGACTTAGCCGCCCAGATGCCCCCCCAGGAATTCTTTCTTGACTGTTTGCTCATGAACCTCACTTCAAACCACATCAGCAAGAGTTGAGATAACACATTATAGCCCTTAGATCAGGGTGATGGGGTGGGGAGGGGCAAGCTGAGGGCAGAGGGCAGAGTGCAGGATAATAGCACCGACCCCCCCCCCGCCATGTGGGACATGTATGATATTCCTTGGACTGTCCCAGCTACCCAAAACCAGGAAAGGACAAAAACACAAAACAAAAAAAAACAAAACAAACAAAAAGCAAATGGTTAAATTGACGAGTCTTCACCAGTTCATCAGAAAAAGCCAATCCCATCAATAGCCTGAAGTCCAGGAGCTCTACTGTCTTAATGTTAATTCTTTGTTAGAAGGAAAAACAACCTTAGCTTAACAGTATCTCTGCCTCCAGTAAGTATTTAGCACGCGAAAGTCTCTTTGGAAGCCCCCTCTTGACTTTATCTCCCGTGATTCCATTTTTTAAAAAAGTCACCCCCTACACTTACAGTACAGCTCTTCCTGCCCACGGGCCCTGTCCCTGTGCTTTATTTAATTTTTTAAAAGAAATTTTAATGTTTTATTTATTTCTGAGAGAGGCAGCATGAGCAGGGGAGGGTCAGAGAGAGAGGGAGACCCAGAATCCAAAGCAGGCTCCAGGCTCCGAGCTGTCAGCACAGAACCTGATGCAGGGCTTGAACCCACGGACAGTGAGATCATGACCTGAGCCGAAGTCGGACGCTTAACCATCTGAGCCCCCCAGGAGCCCTTCCCTGTGCTTTAATAAAATCACCTTTTTGCACCGAAGACATCTTGAAGAATTCTTTCTTGGCCACCGGCTCAGAACCCCATGAACCCTACCATCACCCCCACAGTTCATCAAGAGGAAGGACTCCAAATGGCCAGCTGCCCTTACCTTCCTGTTCAGTTATTTTTTTTTTTAATTTTTTTTAATGTTTTATTTATTTCTAGGAGAGAGAGAGAGACAGCGTGAGCAGGGGAGGGTCAGAGAGAGAGGGAGTCACAGACTGAAACAGGCTCCAGGCTCCGAGCTGGCAGTCAGCACAGAGCCCGACGCGGGGCTCGAACCCACGAACCGCGAGATCATGACCTAAGCGAAAGTCGGACGCTTAACCGACTAAGCCACCCAGGCGCCCCCCTGTTCAGTTATTTTTAAAGGTTGTTTGTTTGTCTTGAGAGAGAGAGAAAGCCCAAGCGGGGGAATGGCAGAGAGAGAGGGGACACAGAGGATCTGGAGCAGGCTCCGTGCTGACAGCAGCAAGCCTCATGTGAGGCTTGAACTCATGAACCGGGAGATCATGACCTGAGCCTGGACACTCAGCTGACTGAGCCACCCCAGGGCCCCTAGCCTTCCTGTTAGAGTGTGTGTGTGTGTGTGTGTGTGTGTGTGTGTGTGTGTGTGTGTGTGTTTCCACCTCCCTATTGAGTGCCAGCCCTTGGCACACAGGCCCTGATCTCGATCCTCTCTGCTGGCCCCCAGCCCCCAGGGATGTGGTGGGTAAGTGGTCCTTGCATTTGCTACGGGGCGGGGGTGGGGGTGGGGGGGAGCCCTCCAGCTTTAATCCACTCCCCACCCCCCTGTCCTGGGGGATGGGGAGGAAGAGGTATGCCTTCCTCTGCATAATCCCCAGCAGCCAAGAGCCCCTCCTCCTCTTCTCACTTCTTAACTTCCCACCCCCATCCGGATTAGTGATAAACACCGCGGGAACTCTGTAAGGGGCCAGGGTCTTGGCTGTCCTCTCAGACCACAGGACTGCTTGATCCTGGTCCCCACGGGTCCAGGCCCCTCCCCCCGGCCCCCAAGTAGAGTCTCCCTTCAAACTGTGCTCCTTGTCAGGCCAGGCCTCCCCAAGGTGGAAGGGCAAGATAAGAGCTGCCAGGGCGAGAAAGGGGCATCCGGACCTTGGAGATTTTCCCTGGCTCCCCTCAGCACAGTTTTGTCTAGGCCGAAGTGGGGAGGCTAGGTCAGTTAGGTCCTCTTCATGCCGAGGAGGAAGAAGGGTCCCCCTGGGTAGCCAGACCCAGGCCAAGGGGCCGAGAGGGCAGAAAGACGGGGTGGCTCAGTGCCAGTGTGGGGGCATGGTTAGTGGCCACACCACAGCCAGCACCCACCCAGCCCACACCCAGCCCGCAGATGGAATTGGGTGGGTCCTGGCAACACCTTCAGGAGGGGATAGGTTCATAAATTTTGGCCCTGGCCACAGGGTAGATGCAGGTGGGACCCTCCCCCTCCCCCCACAACTATGGGCTCCTGTGGGAGAGGGCGAGAGCAATGCCACGTCCACACCCCAGGAGAGCCGCAGAGCTATGGAGAAGCCCGGCCACAGGGAGATCAGGAATCAAAGGCCAGCTTCTCTGGGCTGAGAAGGAGTAGAAATTGGCTCAAAATTGATGGGACATGGGGTCCCAGTGTGATAATAGTAACAAAAATAGCAATACTAACAATAGCAGCTGCCAACAGTTATTAGCACACGCCAGGTGCCCTTCAAGGGGCTTCTTACCAGAGGCAGGGCCGGTTATCACCCCCATTTACAGAGTAGCAAGCAGAGGCTCACGGAGGTGGTAGGCTATCCAAGGCCACACAGATAGGAAGTGGCAGGGCCAGGATCTGAACTTGGGTCGTCTGGCTGTCAACCTCCACGGCCTATAATAACCACAGTAGTTAACACTGCGATGCACCGCTTCACTGCATCCCCACTACCAACCACGTGAGGCCAGGCAGGCTTTGCTACTTTGCAAATTAAGAACAGGCTCAGAGGGGCCAGGGCCTGGGCTGAGGCCCCCCCTGAACCCGAGGCTGGCCCCACCGAATCTCTGGATCCTGAGCCCTTTCCTCTTCTGCAGCAGGCACCGTGTGAGCCAAGGTTTTGCCCCATCAGGAAGGTTATGTGTCGCCAGGTCAGAGACAACGTGAGTTTTCTTTCACTGGGTCGGCCGGAAAGGAGATTCCCGGGGCCCCTCCAGAGCCCCCCGCCGCCCACGCAGGCACCCAGCGCGCGCTTCGCCCAGTGGCGAGCACTCCGGCCCGGGCTTCGTGCAGGGGTCGGACGGGGGCCGCCCGGGGGCCGGAGCAGTGGAGCAAGTCTCCGCCCCAGGAGGATGCAGGGGAGGGCAGAGATCAGAGGCTTCCTGGAGGCGGGAGCTGCCGCAGGAGTGGTAGTCATCGAGATTCTGCAAATGCGTTTCGGGGAAAGCGAGGGGCTGAAGGTTCGAGGAACAGGCCCCCTTGGCCTTGGACTGAGAAAGCTGGCGGGAGCGGGATGCGGGATGCGGGGTGGTCGTCACGGGAGTGACTATTCTTGGGGGGTGACGTGATGGCAGTTCAGACCTAGATCATGCGCTTTGTCCCGGGAGGAGAGGTCGGCGCCCGGAAGACACCAGCTCCCGCAGAAAACCGGGCTCTCCCCAGGCGGGGACGCCCTCCCCCAAACCGGGGATCTGAGCCACAGAGCGATGGGCGCGAGGCCCGGGCGCTCCTGGGCTGGCCGCCTGGTCCCGCAGCGACCCGGGCCCCGCCCCCAGGCCGCCCGGCCCCGCCCCCGACCGCCCGGCCCCGCCCCCGACCGCCCGGCCCCGCCCCCTCCGCCCGCGCGCAGGTAGGGAAGAGGCGGAGCGCCGAGGCCCCGCCCCCAGGAGCCACCGCCCAGCCGCCGGCCGGCGCCGCTCGGAGCTGCGTCCCGGGGACGTGGGGCCGCAGGGAGGTGAGCGCGGGGTGAAGGGCGGAGCCCTGCACGCGGCGGCCCGGCCGCAGGCGTCACAGGGGTCCGCGGGGTCGGGCGCGAGCCTGGCCTGGGGCTGCTGTGCGGGGCCCGCGAGGGCGCCCGACCTGCGGAGCGCTCGGGCCCCACGTGGGCCGCGCCCGAGGCCAGAGGCCGGGGCTGGGCTCGGACGGGGCCGCTGGACCGGGGCTGCCGGTCCCTGGGGCTCGGCTGGGGCGAGACGCCCAAGGGGTCCTTGGCCACGGGTCACCAGATGTAGGGGACACGACGATTGAGCAGAAGTTTAAAGCCCCAGGAGGAAGAGAGGGGACTGCCTGGGTACAGGACCGCGCAGTCTCGCCTTCGTTTCAGAAGCGCCTGGAACTCAGACCCTTCCCTCCCCGTTCCCTTCCTGGACGAGCAGCGGGCCGGCGCCGCCGCCGAGGCGAAGTTTGTGCGTCCAGCCTCGCCAGGGTGGAAACAGGTGCGGGAGAGTGGATTCGCAGCAAGTCTAGGTCGGAGCTCAGAAATCGGACCCAGCAGTCCATTCTGATGTTGCTCCAAGGGCCTTGGGCTAAGTGAGGGTTAGAAAGGGTTAGGTCTGCTAGACATGCTCTCCCATCCCAGGACAGAGGGGAAGCCAAGGTCTCAGCCCCCGCCTAACTGGGTGAAAGGCTAAAGGAAGGGGAAGGGTTGCCAAATGACCCCACACGTTGACTGGCTGCTGTTTCCCATATAGATTTAGGACCCCGCGTTTGTGACACTTACAGGTAAAATGATGAGCCCCCAGCATCTGTGTTCCTGCCACTCCGTAGGGAGGGCAGAGTGGATAGTGAAGCTTGTGGTTCTCAAGCAGAGGACTGATTTTTGGTGGCAGGAGATATTCGGGAATGTCTGGAGACATTTTGGTTGCCACAGCTCAGGAGAGGGAGGTGAGTGTTGATCACCACTGGCATCTAGTGGGTACAGGCCAGGGATGCTGCTAAAAACATCTTACAGTGCGCAGGACAGCTACCTACCAGAAATTAACCAGCTCAAAATGTCAGTGCTGGCCCATCAAGTCACTTATTATTGACTTCCCCTGCTTGCCTCGGTTTCCCCACGGGTTAGGGGAAGAACAGAGTAAACTTAGGTTGTGAGGGCAGTCATTCCCCTAGCATGAGGCTTCCTTTGGTGCCAAAAGCCTGCCTCTTCCCTGCTCAAACCAGGGGCCCTGCAGGAAGCTGGTCTGGGTGCTGTGGGGGAGGAGCCCAGTCCCAGGGGCTGGGAACAGGGCCCTCTCACCGCTCAGTCTCCAGGAGTGCTTCACCCCTAAGGCAGCCTCCCATGCGGAGTTAGCCAGGGCAGCCCTCTAGCTCAAATATCCCCTGGGGTGGGGGTGGGGGGGAGGAGGAGAATGGGGAGAGCTCTGTTCTCATAAATTTCCCCAAAGCTGGATTGCTGAGACAGGCATGGACGCCTGGCGCCATGTGACCTGCTGGAATTTTCCCTTCTAACCTGACACCTAAGTCTTCCAGTTATTTACACCAGGAAAATAACAACCAGGGACTAACAGGCTTCTAACTCCTTGTGGCTCTCCAATCTGCTTCCGCCCGGCAATAAAAAGGTCCTCTGTGGCTGTGGGAACCCTGATTAGCCCCCCTGGCTGGGACAGTGAGGCAGCCCCTGCTCCTGATGTTAGCCAAGCGGCAGGCCGAGGGGCAGACCCCAGTAGGGACGATTCCTTTGAGGTGGGCTCAGAAATGTTGGCCCAGTTCTCAGGGGATGGGGCTGGGGGCCTGGCCTAGAGGGATGGGATGTCCGTGCCCAGGACCCCAGGCCACCCCACTGCCCTCCCGTCTCATTTTCTGACAGTGTTCATTGCCCATATCCTGTTCACTTCTGAACCCTGGCCTCCTGGACCAACTCAGAACTCTGGCAGGATGAGACGGTGGGTGGCAGATTCTAGGGGTTTTTTTGGTGGGTTTTGTTTGTTGTTGTTGGCTGTTTTGCTTTTAACTTTGAAGGCCTGGAATGGCACTCCCATCTTTTTGTTTGTCAAAGAAACCAAAATAGTGGCCTCTGTCTGTAGTGCGTCCCTCGTGGCACAAAGCAGCATTGAAGGCTTGTACAAAGCCGTTCAGGGATTAAGCCGTAGAGCCCGATATTGAACCTGGGCCTGTGGTTCCCAAGCCCAGCCCCAAAACCTTGTGCCACCTGCTGGTAAACCTCCAGCTGGCTCCTATCTGGTTCGCTCATTTGTGAGCTGTAGCTCGACGTGGCATAAGACACACACACACTGCCCAGAGGGACACTTCTGTTCTCGAAGGAGGGATTAGTCAATGCCACAGATACCTCGTGGGGGCCACCGGGGTCTGAGCCGGGCCCTTCGCCCTTGGCAGTGTTTTTACTGGTGGCTGGAGCCCTTCAGAGCTTCCTGTCTACCTGCAATCAGCTATGCCCGATGAGACGGCAGATAAGAGGAGAAGAAGCCGAGGGGGTGTGTCTGTGCGGGCCTGTACCTGCTGGTTTCCAGGTGACTTCAGCGAGAGCCACTGCTTTTTGGTTCAAGATGAGTGGTGGCAGGATCGGGGTGGCCCTAGCCTTCTGCCTGCCCCACGGTGTGACCCCTGGGGAGATGTGCTCTCTGGGCTGCCTCCCCCCCCCACCCCCCGCGCCCCATCTCTGCACATCCTTTCCGGTCTGTACCACCCACTTGGGAGCGCAGGCCTCGGTGTGGCCAGGCCACCGGCGGGGTTTTCCGGACTGAGCTCACATGTTCGTTCCCAGTTTCGTATCCGGCTGAGCCAGGCTGTGGGGAGGACTGGCCGGGACATCAGCGGCCACTGGGAGTGCAGGCTAAACTCACCTGTGGGGACTGGGTTGGGGAGGCGCCCAGGCGAGGCCAGCTCTGAGGATACAGGCCGGGGCGCCTGGCCTCACCTGTCCCATCATTGGGGGGGGCAGTGCTCGGGGGACAAGGGCTTCTACCACACAGCCCATAAAGTTACCGTTGCTTCCCTGAGGGAGTTAGTGGGGGGGGGGGCGGTAAAGAAAAACCCATCACCTCATCTTCAGGGAAGTCCGGGAGGCCCTGTGTCCACATCCCGTCATCCTGTGCTCTTACCCAGGGACCCAGACACAAGTCATTTGTTTGCGGTTCAAACGCTGCCAGAAGGCATGTTGTGGGGGCGGGGTGCTAGCTAGGAAAGCGTTGGAGCTAAGCGGCCAGTGCCAATCAGGGATGCCAGCCGGCGGAGGGTGGGAGGAGGGGGGTTCCCAGCGCAGGGAGCCGAGAAGCAAGGCCCAGAAGCTGGTGGGCACAGTGGCCTAGGAGATGGTCAGTAGGACTAGGGTCACTTAGAGTCCGTGCCTAAGTTTCCTTCGCTACATAGTGGGCCAACAGTGGTCTCCCGGGACGAGCTGCCGTGAAGATTCCAGTGGATTCCAGTGGTGACACATGTGAAGTCTTGGGCGGGAGCTGCCGTGATAAAGGCATCACACCTGCTGTTAGGAGCGTGGCTGTGGGCCCTTGGCACGTGCTCATGGTGATGACAGGGGCCTTGCCTCCTGGGCTCTGGGGGAGGCAGTGCTATAATTACAAGGTGTGGGGGGGCCGATCTGGGGTGGGGACCTCAACCCGGGGAGGCTGAGCGACTCCGGAGGGTGGGTTTCCAGTGGAGCCTTGGGCAGGGAACTGTTGGCTCCTCCCAGCCAGGGCTTTTCCCTGCCGCCCCCCCCCAGCTTTTGTGATGGGGGAGTGAGGGAGTCATGGAGGTGGTGACCCTTGGCTCTGCTCCCTCTGGCTGCGCCCTTGGGGCCAGGAACGGGAAAGCCATTCAGAGCCTTGGTTTCCTCTGCCTCCCCCGTGTGGCCCAACAGCCAGTACCTAGAGCGCCCTCAGGTGGTCCCGCCCCTGCTGTGCAGCAGGGAGCACCTTTGCCCGCTCCGGTGGGCCCTCCCCAGGTCAGGCCTCTGGGTGTGGCTCCAGAAGGCCTGAAACAGGAGGTGGGAGACCCACTGTGGGATGGGGGCCAGAGCAGGACTTGGAGGGGAAATAAGGCCTGAGCCCTTGATCTCACTTTTTCGGCCACTAATGATGATGAGGTAAGGGGAGCTTGAGCTTGAGAGAAAGCCCTTTGATAAGCTGGGAAGTAGCAGCTAAGTGCCAGGTGATGTCACTTCTGCCTAGGGGCTGCTGGGAGGGGCTCCCGAGTCTCAGAGGCCCACACCTAAACTGGGCCAGGCTCCGGGACTCCTCGGTCACCACCCCAGGCCCATTTTGTGGCCACTTTGTCTCACCAGTTCCAGGGTGGCAAGAGACACCACGACCCCCTAAGTAGGGAGCCTAGGACAGGTGACTTGACTTCTCCGAGCCTCAGTTTCCCCACCTGTCAATCAGAGATCTGTTACCACTGGGGCTCTGGGCTCAGATGTAGAGACCAAGTGAGTGGCGGTCAACCAAAAAGAGGCTACCAAGTACTGGCCATCGCTAGTGCGCTGAGCGCGGTACATTCATGATCCCACGTCATCTCTGTTGGGTGGGGGAGGCGTCCCGCCATTTCACAGCAGAGGAAACTGAGGCTCTGGCAAATTGCTCCAAGTCTCCCAGCAGGGGGTGGCCAGGGCCGGGTTTGAGTTCCCGTCTCTGTCCTCCCCTCCCCGCAGCCCTCACTCCTCAACAAGGGAATCCATGCTGCCCCAAGTGAGGGGGCGGAGGGGCTGCAGTGAGTAGGGATTTACAAATCCCCGCCTTCCCCTGTCTGAGTGGCCTGGATCAGCCCAGGCCCAAGTACCCTGAAGCTCCAGCAGCCATTGGGGCTGGGACCAGCCTCTTCCAGGGAAGCAGCGAGCTCCAGGGCAGGGTTCTGGGAAGTCAAGTTTATTAGCTCCCTAATAACTGTTTACAAGCTGAAAACTGTTGGCCTGGCACGCTCCCTCCCAGCTGTGGGGCCGGCCTGGGCCTCCAGAAGTGAGGGGGACCCAGGGCTGCCCAGGGCCTGACTGCTGGCTGAGTGATTGTGGGCACGGTGCCTGCCTCTCCATAGACTATGGTGAGCCTTTGTCCCTCAGCTGAACGTCCACCCAGATGAGCCCAAGCTAATAATGGTGCCAAAGCCACCTAGATTTCAGACTCCTGGGAGGCTTTGCATAAACAGACTAGGGTCAGAGATGTTAAGTGGCTTGCGTCCAGTTCACGGCATTTAGGGCTGGGCCCCTGTCTCCCCAAGTTGGACCGTGTTTGTTTCAGCTTGTATTTATTTTGAGAGAAAGAGCGCAAGAGAGAAGGGGGGAGGGGCAGAGGGAGAGACAGAATCTCAAGCAGGCTCTGCGCCAGGGCTCGAACCTCTGAACCGTGAAATCATAACCTAAGCCAAGATCAAGAGACACTTAGACTGAGCCACCCAGGCGTGCCAGGTGGACAGAGTTTTCACTGTCTGGAGCCAGGCCGCCGGGAGGTGGGTGGAAGCTCAAGACAGAGTGCCCTGCTCTGGGTACCGAGTGTGGTCCTGTCTGGAAACAGCCTGGTGTCAGCCTGGAGTGAAGTGGGCCTGCCCTGCCCCCCAACCGATGTGTACCCCATCCTTCCCCTAACTGCCCAGCCTGTGCTAGGCCTCTGCTGGGGCCAAGGACCGGGGAGAACCCAATTGCCAGGGGCACCCGGCTGCCTCCTTTGGAAGAGCATGTGACTCTTGATCTCGAGGTTGTGAGTTCCAGCCCCACGCTGGGTGTAGAGATTACTAAGAAATGATTATAAACTTAAAAAAAAAAAAAAAAAACCAAAAACCAATTCCCAGTACCTCTCTTGCCTCAAGAAGGGCAAATCCTCTTGCATGTTTGAGCAAAGCCAAGTTTGCACCAAGCTCGGGTCAGCATGGTGTCCAGTGGTGTGCACTCCCTTTCTAGGAGCTTCTTCTGCCCTGGTGTCTGGCCCAGAAAGAGCCAGGGCCTCTGCACCCCCCGATGCCACTTCCTTTTTTTTTTTTTTTCCCCTGAAGTTTATTTATTTTGGGGGCGGCTGGGTGGCTCAGTCTAAGTGCCCACCTTCTGCTCCGGTTTCATGGTTGGTGGGTTCAATCCCCACATGGGGCCCTGTGCTGACAGCTCAGAGCCTGGAGCCTGCTTTGAATTCTGTGTCTCCCTCTCTCTCTGCTCTCTCCCTCCCCTGCTCATGCTCTGTCTCTTTGTGTCTCTCTCAAATATAAACATTAAAAAATTTTTCGTAAAAAAGTTACTTTTGAGACAGGGGGACAGAGGATCTGAAGTGGGCCCCGTGTGCACTGACTGCAGCTTTAGCTCAGTGAGCCCCATGTGGGGCTCAAACTCACGACCTGAGCTCAACCAACACTGAACCAACCGAGCCACTCAGGTGCCCAGCCCCCCACCCCGTGTCCCTCCTGACTCTTCCCCTTCTTCACTGTGATGCTCAGGGAGCAGCAGAACTGGGGCAGAGCATGTCACCTTCCCAGAGGGGGCTGGGCTGTTGGGTAGGACGCCCCAGGACCCTGTGCTCCCTGCCTTCTGTTGTCCCCAAGCTTCAGTTGGCCCCTAGGCTCTGGGAGCTGCCGCTTTCCTGGGAGTGTGGAAGGGCACATGGATCCCTGCTCAGCTGCTGTCCCTTGGGTGCCCCCACGAGCACCTTCTGGAGTCCAGAAAGTCCCAGAGGGCACCTTGGAGGGCAGGGCCCAGCACTGTGCCCAGAGTGCTGCCTGCCCCTGTATGTTGCCTGCAGCTGCTACGTCCAGCTCAGCCAGCTTCCTGGACGCAGGGCCCCCTCGGAGGATGGGGGATTCACATCTCTGCCCGCCCCACCCGCATGTGGCCCCGAGAAAGCCCGATGGGTAGTACCTAGGGTGTCGGGGTCTGCACCACTCTAAGAACTTGTGATCCCCACCCCCGACTCCCACAGACTCACACCCTCAGCCTGGAGCCCAGCGCCCGCTTCCCGTGTCTGTGGTCGGCAGTGCCACCTAAGCCACTTGAACTGGGTCAAGGGGAGTCCAGAACCTGGGGTCTGATGGGGGGAAGCCAGTAGGTGATCAAGCCCCTGGATCTACTCTCTCCTCCCCACTCATTACCTTCTGAACTGAGTCTGAGCAAAGCCCTTAAAGGTGCGGCGGGGTGGGGGGAGAGACATGGGGGCTCTCTGGGCAAGGGTCCTCTGGGGGTGGGGCCTCTCCCTGTGGGGGGCGGGGTGCAGCTGGGCTGAGCGCAGGTCCCTGCATAGCTTGCAGTTTGTGTCTGCGGGCTTGCACCACCCTGGGGAAGTGGGTGCTGGCCGGGAGGGACGGAGAGGGCCGCGGAGACTTCCTGCTGGCTTCTCCAACTTTGCCCAGCAAGTGACTTGGGGTTCAAAGCCTCCAAGGGGGACATTGTGATCCCTTCCCTTTCTGTCTCCCTGTGTTCTTTGTCTTCCTGAGTCCTGATCCCCAATCCTCAGAGTCTCCTCTGCACTTTCCTGTCCTTCGCTCCCGGCCCCACTTGGCAGGGCAGGGAGTGCGCGGGTGAGTCACTGGCCATCGGGAAGCCTGTAGGACGACTGGGTGACATGCCTGCCTTTACATAAGCTCCTGGACCTCGAGAGGAGCTAAAGCAACTTCCCGAGGTCAGCAGAGGCAGGGTTTGCCTGGGGGTTGCACAGTGGGCGAGGGCCAGCTTCCTCTTCGCAGCTTTCTAAAAACGACCTGGTTCCCAGAAGGGGTGAGGGGGGGGAGGGACAAGCTGGTTTCAGTTTCTACGGCAGGGAAGCAGGGGGGAGAGGCCACTTCCTTGCCCCCGGCCGTCATCCTGTCATCCTGTGATTCATCAGGGAACAGACAGGTTCCCCCGCAGAGGGCCCCGAGCTGCCTCCCTTCCCTCTGGACTGCCCCTGGCCCGCTCACCACCCACGGCTCAAAACCCCGGGCCAGGTGGCAGTTTCTTTCTTTCCTTGGTTCAAGGGACCTGAGCCCCTCCCTGCAGGAAGGTCCTCTGAACTTCCTGATCCTGTCCGATCTGGCGGTTCATACCGATCTGCCTCTTTCCTCTACTGGAGGGGATGCTTGCCCCTTGTCCAGGCTCGGCCTCTGCCTTTGTCCCCAGTTCTGGCCACACACAGGCTGAGCCCTGATGCCAGCAGCTGCCGCTCGCTCCTGCGCTGGGATTCTGAAGATCCCGCCCACCGTCGGCATGACCAGGGGAGCGTTCAGAAACCTGCCAGGGCGCCTCAGAGACAGGCGGGCAGGGAGGGGATCGGGCGGCCCCCTCCAGCGCCCGGCCGGAACGTGCGCTGGTAGATCTGTCAGGAGACCTCTCCGGCCGAGGCCTGGCTGTGACTGTCGGGATCGGGCTTAGCTGCTAGGGCCCAGCCCCACCCTTTGTGGGGAAACCACATTTTCTGTGGACATCAGTGAGTGCTTCTGAGTCTGCATTTCTGTCCTGTGTGCCCGATCCTGGCTGCCATCAGCTGGGTCCCACCACTGCTGTGGGCATGGGGGAAGGGTAGCAGACCTGTCACCCCGTGAGCCCCTGGGGGTGATTTGAACTCTGCACCTTCACTCTTTATTGGATCTGTCCCACCCCACCCCATGATGGACTCCACCCCAAGTCCCCTCTCTCCATCCAGGCCCCTTTGAGGTCTTCTAACCAGTCTGGGCTGGGGCTGAAGGTCCTTCTGGGAGAAGGCCCTGCCGAAGCCAGGATCCAGCTAGGGCAGGTGCCATTGGTCTCGCTGGGTGGGAGAGGCTCCCGGCCTGACGTGCTCCCCTGACTCGACCCTGAGGCTGGCCGCTGCATCGGCCCTGGGGGTCTTAGAGAGAGCAGCGGATGTGACTGTGGGCCAGGAGGAAACCCGGTCCCAGGATGTCACAATTTCCTCTGCAGTGAGCAAGCATTTCTGGGGCGTGGGAGATATGTGGTGGGCGGGGTGCTCCCAACGCTCCAGCGCTTTCTCTCTGGGTTCCTCCACGGCCCCACCGCACTACCGGCCCTATCCTCTGCCCCCCACCGCCCCCAGGAAGGAACTGGGATTCTGATACATCTGCCCCCCAACTTCTGCACGAGTTTGGGGCCAGTCTCAGGAGCAGGCTCGCCCCTCCATGGTGGAGAGGGGCCGAGGAGAAGTGGTGTTTTGTACTAAATGTGTGGGCCTCGCGGGCAGCAAAGCTGGGCCGTCACCTTGTCCGACTCCCTTGCTTAGCAGAGAAGGAAAGAGGCCGGGGTAAAGCTGCTTTGCAGGCCAGGATGTGGCCTGGCCCACGAAGATGGTGGAAATGGTCTTGGATACCACACTCCGCCCCAGGAAGGTGCGCACGCAGCCCTGCCTCTGTTCTCCGGGGCCAGGCCTCTTCTCCCTGTGACCCCCAGAAGTGTCTTGGGGCCGGTCCAGTCTCCCCAGCCCTGCCGCCAAAGGTTGTGTCTGCCCTTATTTCCGTCAAGACGGTGGCACCGATGGCCCTTGACACAGCAGGTCCGAGGCTGGGGAGTCTGGGCTGTGTGGGGGAGGGGGGAACAGGAGACCCCGTGGGAGCTCATCCTGGGACAGCATCTGGTCACAGAGCCACAGCAGGGCAGAGGGCACTTCGTGGAGCCTTCCAGAATGGGCTGGGTGCAGGATGGGGGGAGGTAGTTTTGTCCAGGGTCCATATGGACTGACAATCTGAAACCACGCATGTACCCACCGTCCCCCCTCTCCCCTGCCTCCCATCCCATCAGCCTTTAGTGAGGGCTTAACTGTTCCAGACCTGCCTCTGCCTAGGGCTGTGTAGAGGACACCTACGCACAAGCAGTGATGCTGGGAGAGGCAGGTGAGAAAGTGGTTGGTTCTGTCTGGTGACAGCGCAGACTTCCTGGAGGAGGTGACATTTCACCTGGTGCTGCCCAGGCAGATGAGGTGGAGCCTGGTGTGGCCAGGTGAGGTGCCAGGCTTCAGACAAGGCAGTGGGGGCTTGGGAATCTGTAGGGACAGCAGTGTATTAGGTAGGGGCCAGGGCAGGTTCTGAAGGGCACTGGGTGCTTATTCCAGGAAAATGAGTAGTGCTGAGTTCCAGAAGGATCCTACGTACTTGGTGACCTCACCCAAGCTTGGGCTCAGCAGCCCTGCCTTCCCAGCCTTCCTCCGCTGCCTGCCTCCCTCCTTGGGGCCAGTTTCATAGGCCGGTGCCTGCCTGGTGCCCTCTCGCTGCACCGTGGTCCCAAGGGAGACCAAACTGGAGAACTTTCCGTGCAGGGGCCCCAGGTGAGGCTGTTGTCTGGGAGCTGTCCCCAGAGTAGACTCGAAACGGTATCTGAGGAGCTGGCCAGCCCAACGCTGAGGCCCATCTGCCCGTGACCTCTGAGGGACCTCGTCATCCTCTGCCAGCCTGGCCTGAGGGGTGGGGTCAGGACTGCCAGCACTTTGGGATTGAAAGGATGCCTGAGTCTCTCGGTCAAACCCGGAGCAGAAAGTGTCCTGGGCCCCCGGCTCTGCCCCAGATCCCCCTCTGGCACCCACTCCCCACCAAAAGCTCCTCCTGTGGTTGGAAGCCTTCGCTGCCCTGTGGAATCAGAGGGAGGGCGCAGACCTGCCCCCACAGCTCCCCATGGCAGCCCCCGGACCCCTCTTGTTAACCCCAGGCCTCTGAGGAACAGCTCTTAAGTGCTGCTGAGTATAACTTTCCCTGCGGGCTGGACTCTACTCTGTCGCCTGCCCTGATTGGGGGGGGGGGGCGCTGTCTAGCCCCCCGTGGGCTCTAGCTTTGGGCTGGGGGTGGGGGAGCTCCTGTTTCTTAAAGAGACCCAGCTGTTCCCTTCCTGGCTGTGTGAGCTTGGGCAAGTGACCTAACCCTTCTGAGCCTCCGTTCCCATCCACAGAAGGGGAGCAAGGGGAGATGTCTGTTTTGAAAGGTGTTTTGAGGACAAATTGGGATAATGTGTGTGAAGGGCCAAGCCGGGCCTGGTGCACTTCTGAAGACATGATCTGTCCTGTCCCTGGTAGCCGTCGGGGTTGTCTACTCACTGAGGGTCTGCTGCAGTGTCCCCTGGGTCCCCTGTGGGTGTCCTAGAGAGCTCTTCACCTTCAGATGCTTAATTTTATGTTGTGTGGACCCGACCTTGATCAGTTATTTAAAGAACAAATACAACTTCTGGGGCGCCTGGGTGGCTCAGTCGTTTAAGTGTCCAACTCTTGATTTCAGCCCAGGTCATGATTTCACGGTTCGTGGGATCAAGCCCTACGTTGGGCTATACTGAGTGTGGAACTTGCTTGGTCTCTCTGCCCCTCTTCTCCCTCCCCCCATAAGTAAACATTAAAATAAAGATCTAAAAAAAAAAAAAAAGAACGAATACACCTTAAAATCATCTGAACGCTGCCTGAAATACCTGCCTTACTCTAATTGAAATGAAATCTTGATCAGAAGACATCCAGCACTTTGTTTTTAAGTTAAATGTGTCTAGTAAAGTTATGTTGAAACAGAAAAAAAGAGTAGAGACCATCCGGATTTGGGATTCCCACCCTGGAGCTGGGGCTTACAGAGGGCTTTTTAGGTAAAGCCTCTGAGGCGAGAGCCCCCCAGCTGGGCACCCAGCTCACTGTCAGGAGGGGCTCTGATGCCAGGCAGCCAGAACCTATTCTTTAATGCCTCACCCGGGAGGCGGGTGGAATTATCCCCATTTTACAGTTGCATAGACTGAGGTCAGGAAGATTAAAAGGTGCTTTGGTCCCAACATGCCTGCTTGAGTTTGCCCTTCCTTCCTTAGGGGCTGCGCGTGCCAAAGGAACCGCCCTGCTTGGCCTGGAACCGTCTACCTTTGCACCTGCCCACTGAGCTGAAGCTTGGCCCCAGAGCATCTGCAGAGGGAAGGGCTAGAATGTACTAGAACATGCTCTAAAGACCCCTGCAACCAGAGCCAGGAAGCCGTGAGCTCAGCCCAGATCTGAAGGTAGGAACCCGGGGAGCGGAGGGGAGCGGGAAGCGGGGGGTGCGGGGGTGGAGGAGCAGCGGGGGCTGGACTCAAGGCGCCAGGTGCTTTGCTTGTTGGTTTGCTTTTCAACAAGTACGTGCTGATCCTACCGCCTGTGGGCCCGGGGCTCCTCTGGAGGTGGAGATGCAGCAGTGAACAAGGTAGAGAGAGGAAGGCGAGACTTGAAGGGAGGGGGTGGCAGAGGGCTGCTTCAGGCAGTCAGAGGGGGCTCCTTGGAGGAGGCGGCGCTCCAGCTGGAATCAGAATGAGAGGAAGGAGCTTCCTGTTCCACTGTGTGATGATCTGACATGGAGATGGAGGGCCGAGCACAGGCAGAGGCGTGACGTTTATGGAGCGCCTGCCTGAAACTTTTTTAAATAGTTTTATTGAGCTATAACTCACATTTAATCCACAGAAACTGCATCTGTCTACAGTGTACAACCCAGTGGTTTTTCGTGTAGTCACAGGTACGTGCAGCCCTCACCGTCACCTTCAGAATGTTTCCATCACTTCAGAATGAGACACCCCCCCCCACCCTTCAGCTGCTGTCCCGCCCCCTCCCTGAGCCCTAAGCAACAGCTGATCTTTCTGTCTGTAGATCTACCTGGTGCAGACTTTTGCATGAATGGGCTCCTAGAGTTCAAGGTCTTTTGTGTCTGGTTCCTTTTTTTTTTTTTTTTTGTAATGTTTATTTATTTTGAGGCTCAGGAGGGGCAGAGAACGCTAGAGAGAGAATCCCAAGCAGGCTCCCTGCATCAGGGCAGAGCCTGAGGCGGGGCTCAAATTTAGGAGCACTGAGGGGCGCCTGGGTGGCTCAGTCGATTAAGTGTCCGATTTCGGCACAGGTCATGATCTCATGGTTCAAGGGTTCGAGCCCCGCGTCGGGCTCTGTGCTGACAGCTCAGAGCCTGGAGCCTGTTTCAGATTCTGTGTCTGCCTCTCTTCTCTCTGCCCCTCTCCTGCTCATGTGCTCTTCTCCCTCTCTCTCTCTCTCTCTCTCTCAGAAAATAAATAAATAAATAAAAATTTAAAAATTTTTAAAAATTTAAAAAAAAGCAAACTCAGGAGCACTGAGATCATGACCTCAGCCGAAGTCAGGAGTCCACCACTTAACCGACTGAGCCGCCCAGGCGCCCCTCACGTCTGGCTTCTTTGGCTTAGCATAACATCCTGCAAGTTCATCCCTGCTGGACCGTGTCAGCGCTCCCCTCCTGTTTGTGGCTGACAATTCCGTGGTGTATGCGACACATTCTGTTTGTCTGTTGATTGGCCTTGGGGTCGCTTCCACCTTTTGGCCCCGATGAACGTGCCTCCAGGAACCTTCCTGCACAAGGTTCTGGGTGTGTGTCGGGCATTCTGTTGTTTGATGCCCCGGGCGCCTCTCTTGGTGGGGGGAGGTCTTTCCCCCATTATAAGGGGAGGGTTTGGGTGACCTGAGGTCAAGGGCAGGCCTCCGTGCAGGTCAAGCCCAGACCACCCACCTGCAGTGTGCTTGTGACCATGACCCCTCGGCGTCTCCTAGCGGAGCCTAGCAGGTGTGAGACAATGAGGGACCTAGAGAGGTCAGGTCAGCCAGGGGCAAGGAGGAAACTAAGCGAGGCAGGGCTCAAAGCCCGGGTGAGAAGCTTGGACTTGGTTTTAAGGGAGAACAGGCCATCGTGGGGTAGTGTTGAGCAGAGAGTGATGTGGTATGATTGGTGCTTTTTTTTTTTTTTTTTTTTTTTCTGAGAGAGAGAGAGACAGACAGACAGCGTGAGCAGGGGAGGGTCAGAGAGAGAGGGAGATACAGAATCTGAAACAGGCTCCAGGCTCTGAACTGTCAGCACAGAGCCCGACACGGGGCCCGAATCCACGAACCGTGAGATCATGACCTGAGCCGAAGTCGGATGCTCAACCGACTGAGCCACCCAGGCGCCCCTGATTGGTGCTTTTAAAAGGTGGCTTTTGTCGCTGTGTAGAGGATGGTTGTGGGGGGAGGGACAGCAGGTGGAGTGGTTAGGAGGGTGCCTGTGGTCCTTCGGGTGAGAGAAGATGGTGGCTTTGGTGAGGCCGGGTAGAGATGGTGGGGACAGACAGATTCAGAACAAGCATGGCTGCTGTGTCACCCTCTGTCACCTGGAGGGCTCCCGTGTGACTCCCTGAGTCTGTGCACACCCGGGGTCAGCACTGTGTCGGCAGGTGGTGTGGAGCCCCTGGCCTTGATCGAGGGAAGGAGAGACCAACCCTGCTCCAGCAGCTTCGGGAAGCCGGGAGAGGAAATAGCCGCAGATTTTAGCCAGAAAGAGGGCAGAGTGAGTGACAAAAGGAAGAGAAAACAGGCAGAGGGCCTTGACTCTGCTGGAGTCAAAGGGGAAGTGGGGGCTGGTGGCAGCAGTAGGAGTGGAAAAGCCCCAGATTGGGGCAGCGTCAGTAAATTGTCACCTCCTACTGGCAGGGCCATTCCCCAAGATCCCTGGAAATTCAAGACGCACTTATCCTTCCGCCCAGCAACTCCGCTTCTAGAAGCTTTGTCTTGGGGTAGTGCTGGGGCAAGCACACAGTCTAGGTCTAGGCGGGGGTGTCGGTGAACAGACAGACCCAAGTCCAAAATGCCGGAAACACCCTCCACGGCCATCAGTCTGGAATTGATTTAGTCTTGGTACGTTCCACTCAATAAAACCTTTGTAGTCATCGAGAAAGGTAAGGTGGGGGCGCCCGGGTGGCTCAGTGGGTTAAGTGGCACCAACTCTTGATTTCGGCGCAGGTCGTGATCTCACAGTTCATGGGTTCAAGCCCTGTGTCCGGCTCTGCACTGAGTGCAGAGCCTGCTTGGGGAATCTTTCTGTCTGTCTCTCTCCCTCTCGCTCTGCCCCTCCCCCACTCTCTTTCAAATAGACAAACATTTTTTTTTTAAAAAGAAGGATAAGGCAGCTCTGTGTGCATTGATGGGACAAGACGCACATGCCCCGAAAGGAAAGGTTTGGTAGGAGTGTGTGTAAAACCCAAGTGCGTGTGTCCTTTTCCAACTGCACAGAGGCTCCTTACTGGGAGATGGGTGACAGGCAGGCCACGGGCTCACTTTCTGCTTTATTGTCTTCTGGGTCTCTGCTGCTTTGTTTCTGCAGTGAAGCATGCGTCACTTTTATGGTTGGGATATAGCATTTTTCCTCCCTGAAAAGAAAGAAGGACCAGACAGGTGGCAGTTTCAGTTACCTTTGAAAAAGGAACCAGGCAGCCCAGGGGATGGGAACCAGCGTGGTGGCTTTCTCCTCCATCTGCAGGCAGGCTGAGCCACTACTTCCCTGCCCACACAGCTGTGGACCTCTCGTCTGGCTAGCGCCCCGCCAGGTGGCCCTGGAGCCTCTTTGTCCTCCCCCAGGCCCTGCCCCCAGATCAAAAGCAGCCCTCGGGCCCCTGGCCTACTTTGACCGGGCTGACAAGACGGCCAAGGTCACCACTGCAGCTCTGTCCTTTGCCCTCAGGCTCCTTTCTGGGTGTGGTCCTTGCCTGAAGCAGAGAGACCAGCAATGGAGGGAGGTGGAAAGGTGGGGATTTCCCAGGCCCCCTACTGGCCTGGAATGCAAATGATGGACTGAAATAGACCTTGCAATACCCCCCCCCACACCCCCCCAAGTTCAGATTCAGTCTCTGCTGCGAGGTTTAGACCCCGGAGTTAAGTGTGACCAACTTTCTGCAGGTTGTTCTTAGCCTGAGCCACCTGCCCTGGCAGCAGGGTCCCCAGGTCCCCGCCTGTCTTGCCACCTCTCGACACACTTGTGCCCCTCTCCCTGTTTCCATTCCAGCCGCCCGGCCCCCCCTCCCCCGCCCGCCATGGCCTCGGCCGACAAGAACGGCGAGAGCGTTTCCTCCGTGTCCAGCAGCCGCCTGCAGAGCCGGAAGCCGCCCAACCTGTCCATCACCATCCCACCACCCGAGGCGCTGGCCCCTGGCGAGCAGGCTAGCATGCTGCCCCAGGTAAAGGGGCAGCTGGACGCCCACCGCCCTGCGACACGTAACAGCTGAGCCCATGCAGCACCGCTCGGGCAGAGGAGGCCCCTCCTGGCTGAGCCCCAGCTGCCTGGGTAGCCCCTGACTTAGGCCTGTGCGCCCTCCTCCCTCCCCAGACATCACAGTGAGTGGGCCCTGTGCTCAGGAGCTGGGTCTCCCGGTGGCCAGTAGCCAGGGATGTGCGGTCCTCAAGAAAGCCTCCCGGTTCCACCCAGGACGCGCTATTTCCCTTTCTGTGCGAGCCCCTCCACATCACCACCACCCCCCCCAGGGGCGAGGACTGTCAGACTTGGGGGAAGGGGCCCCGTGCGCTGGGCATCAGCGGCCTGACCCTGCAGCGCCTGGCTCCTGTGGAGAATGGAAATGAGCAGTGTCACCGACAGGCTGGACCAGCGCTCCATAAAGGGCTCATTGAGAGCAGGCTTGAGGCAGTGTCCTGGGGCATAAAGGGGTGCTGTGTTGGTGCCACCCACTCACCCTGGGGGGCTCCTTCATGTACAGGGAACCAGGAGGGAGTGCTGGGAGGGAGCTAGGAAATCACGCTCGGGTTCACTGAAGAGCGTTAGAAAATGGTGACTTGACAGGTGGAAGGAAAGCAGCCCAGGGCTCGTAAATCAGGGGGTGAAGCTTGTTCTCCGTGCTCTCACGTAGGGAGCCAAAGAGCCAGGCCAGGGCACGGGCGCCACCAAGTCCCAGCCTGTCCCCCCACAGAGGCCCAGGAACCCAGCCTACGTGAAGAGCGTCAGCCTCCAGGAGCCACGGGGAGGACGCCAGGAGGGCAGCTCGGAGAAGCGCCCTGACTTCCGCCGCCAGGCCTCCCTGTCCCAGAGCATTCGAAAGTGAGCACCCTTCCCGGCGCCCCCATCCCCGGCAGCCCTGCGGACCTTCTCTGGACCTTTCCTGGGTCCCCTTCCTAGAAGGAGCAGGCAGGCCTTAATGAGCAGCCCTCCCTGCGGGGCTAGAACGTGAGGGTCCGTTAACACCGTGTTGTGGGGGGAAACTGAGGCCCCAGGGCGGCGTGTGCCTCGGCACCTATCCCCCCACCCACCGCACGTGCATGGCATCGCCTCCCACATCCCCTCCCCTGCACACAAGTGCACCGCGCCCTTCCACCTCACGTCCCCCCCACACGTGCCCTGTCCCGCTTCGGGGCTTCGTCCCCACGGTGCGCCCACACCCGCGGCTCCCGCAGGGGCACAGCCCAGTGGTTCGGGGTCAGCGGCGACTGGGAGGTGAAGCGGCAGCACTGGCAGCGGAGAAGCCTGCACCACTGCAGCGTGCGCTACGGCCGCCTCAAGGCCTCGTGCCCGCGGGACCTGGAGCTCCCCAGCCAGGAGGCGCCGTCCTTCCAGGGCACCGAGTCCCCAAAACCCTGCAAGATGCCCAAGGTGGGTTCCGTGGGGAGGGGGTCAGGGGCAAGGGGGGCCGGCAGTGGCAGGCGACCCAGCCCAGGGGCCTGATCTGCTCTCTCCTCCCTCTCTTCCAGATCGTGGATCCGCTGGCCCGAGGACGGGCGTTCCGCCACCCAGATGAGGTGGACAGGCCCCACGCCCCACACCCGCCACTGACCCCCGGGGTCCTGTCCCTCACGTCCTTCACCAGTGTCCGCTCTGGCTACTCCCACCTGCCCCGCCGCAAGAGGATGTCTGTGGCCCACATGAGCTTTCAGGCGGCCGCCGCCCTCCTCAAGGTGAAGATGTCCCTGCCCGGCCCCCCACGGCCCCTCCGTCTCTCTCCCCAGAGCATCCCCCGGAACTCACCCGGGCGCGTCCCTCTGTGCCAAGGGCAGTGGATGCACGGGATTACCTGGCAGAGGGAGGGGCCCGGCCCATGGCCTTCCAGCCCCAGCGCTCTAGGGTTTGGGAAGCGGGGTTCTGCACCCCCTGGGCTGGGAAAGTCAGAAGGGAAAGGTACACGCACCGCCCGCTCACCGGAGTGTACTTGGCCCCTGTGATGTGCTGGGCACAGGGGCTGCAGAGTGAAACGAGCCAGTGTCCCTGCCCTGGAAGAGCCCGCAGTCCCGAGGGGACACGTGTCCCCAGTCCGCGTGATGAGTGCCGGGGTCTGTGCAGGAGATGGGCTCGTGTCAGGGAAGGGCCCGTGCAGAGCCCGGGAGGTAGGAGTGGGTGTGGCGCGTCGGGGCCAGAGAGGTGGGCAGGGGCACAGTGTGTGTGGCCCGAAGCTGGGGCTGGGGGAGATGGCCCGAATTTGGGGACTAGGGGTACAGAACGAGTGGTAGGGAGTTCGCTGCCCAAGCCAGAGGGCAGGAAGTCAGCAGGGAGAGGAGCATGGCCAACTGGCGGCGGAGCGCTCCGTTCAGGGCTACAGAAGGAGGTGCTCTGCCCAGGGAGGATGGGCTTGCTGGTTCCTTGGGGGGCGGGGGGGACTGATGCCCATGCCTCTGTCATCACAGGGGCGCTCAGTGCTGGATGCCACGGGACAGCGGTGCCGGGTGGTCAAACGCAGCTTTGCCTACCCCAGCTTCATGGAGGAGGACGTGGTCGATGGGGCAGACACATTTGACTCCTCATTTTTTAGTAAGGCAAGCATGGGGTGAGGGCCTTGGGGACAGGGTATGGGGTGGCCTGGGAGTCAGGAAGAGGGGACCTGGCCTTGATCATGCTGTGCCAGGAGCCCCTGACAGTCCAAAGGCCCACTGGTGAGATGGGATGTGCCGCCCCATGGAGCTCCTGGGCCCCGGTCCTACTGTCGGGGACCTGGCGGGGCAGAGTGCCAGCCGGGAAAGTCACCGTCAGGGCTGCCAGGCACGTGTCCGCCACTTCCCTCCCAAAGAGCCTGTCCAGGCTTTGTTCTGTCCTTGGACTGAGCTGTGGGGAGCAGCTTTGGGGACAGTGACTCCTCACACTGTCTTTGTGTGTGTCCCCCGCTCCACCCCACCCCAGGAAGAAATGAGCTCCATGCCCGATGATGTGTTTGAGTCTCCCCCACTCTCGGCCAGCTACTTCCGGGGGATCCCACGCTCGGCCTCCCCCGTCTCCCCCGATGGGATACAGGTCCCTCTGTGAGTTCCGGGCATCCTTCCTCCCAGTGGAGGGAGGCGGTGCAGCGGGCTGTGGCTCCCCCAGACCGCAGGTCCCTCCCAAGCCCCCTTCTGGGAGGTGCGGGGTGGGGGTGGGGGGAAGGGGCAGCAGGCTGACAGCCCTCCCCCACCAGGAAGGACTATGGCCGAGCCCCAGGGCCCGGGGCCAGGCGCAGCAAGCGCATCGCCTCCAAGGTGAAGCACTTTGCCTTTGACCGCAAGAAGCGGCACTACGGCCTGGGCGTGGTGGGCAGCTGGCTGAACCGCAGCTACCGCCGCAGCATCAGCAGCACCGTGCAGCGCCAGCTGGAGAGCTTCGACAGCCACCGGTGAGCAGCGCGGTGGCCGGCTCCGGGAGACGGGCTGTGCGCCCGGCTCTCAGGCGCCTGCCGGCAGAGGGGAGGAGGGCCGAGAGCCACCCACGGAGGTCTGGGAGCTTCCGGCCTCCCCAGGACCCTCTCCTGCAGCTCCCCCGCGTCCGGGCACTTGGCGAGCACCTCCTGTGGGTGAGGACGGCGGGGACAAGGCCTCAGGGTTTTGCCCTACAGGCAAGCGTGTCACCTGCGAGGGGTCCTAGGGTGCCTGCTGCCTCTTCACCCTCCCTGCTTCCTTGGCCTGTATCCTCAGCCTGGCTCCTGAAAGCAGTCAGTCGACAAGCATTCGAGCGCCGTCACACGGGCCCCGGAGCAGCTCCGACAGGCACAGGGAGGGCACGGTGGGCCAGAGGGACAGATAGAACCGTGGACTATGAGTGAGGGGGGCGTGAGGCAGGATGCGCACAGAGACCTTGGGGGAAATTAGAGGATTGGAGAGTGCCTCACAGTGTGCGATGGGCAGTGACCCGATAGCCGTTAAGCCCCAAACGTTAAAAAAATATTAAGTAATAAGTGTAGCGGGGCGCCTGGGTGGCTCAGTCGGTTAAGCGTCTGACTTTGGCTCAGGTCATGACTCACAGTTGGTGGGTTCGAGCCCCGCGTCGGGCTCTGTGCTGACAGCTCAGAGCCTGGAGCCTGTTTCAGATTCTATGTCTCCCTCTCTCTCTGACCCTCCCCTGCTCACACTGTCTCTCTCAGAAATAAATAAAACATTAAAAACAAAACAAACAAAAAAAGTGTAGCAAATGTCCCAAGGAGGACAGAGAGTGAGAGTGAACTGGTGAGGAGGGGCGCAGCCAGCATGAGCAGGAGTTAGCCCAGTAAAGAGCGATGTGAAGAGCATTGCTGACAAAAGAAGCACCATGTATAAGGCCCTGGGGTTGCAAGGATCATGGATTGTTCCAGGAACTGTGAGAGAAATTCGTGGGTGGGCACAGTAATAAGGCCTTGCAGCCAGCAGGAGGCAGTGGTGTTAGACTTAATTCCAAGGTGGCAGGAAGCTGGGAGAGAGACACGTCGGGGTGCATTTTTTTTAACGCTTATTTATTTTTGAGAGAGAGGGCGCAAGCTGGGGAGGGGCAGAGGGAGACAGGATCCGCGCTGATGGCAGAGAGAGGAGAGAGCATCAGCAGGGCTTTCACGGACTTCAAGATCATGACCTGAGCTGAAGTTGGACGCTTCACAGACTGAGCCACCCAGGCGCCCCTCTAGGGATGCATTTTTTAAAAAATATTTTTATTTATTTCTAGGAGAGAGAGACAGCGTGAGCAGAGGAGGGTCAGAGAGAGAGAGGGAGTGACAGACTCTGAAATAGGCTCCAGGCTCTGAGCTGGCAGTCAGTACAGAGCCCGACGTGGGGCTCGAACCCATGAACCGTGAGATCATGACCTAAGCAAAAGTCGGACGCTTAACCGACTAAGCCACTCAGGTGCCCTTGTAGGGATGTATTTTAAAAGTCCCTGTGGTGGAGGACGAGTTGGAGGGGGGATGAGCTCGACAGGCTGAGGGCTGGGATGTGGGTTCAGCTCTGCTGACCCAAGGCCTGTTCCCCAGGCCCTACTTCACCTACTGGCTGACCTTCGTCCACATCATCATCACACTGCTGGTGATCTGTACCTATGGCATCGCGCCCGTGGGCTTCGCCCAGCACGTCACCACCCAGCTGGTGGGTCAGGCTGAGGGAGGGGTGCTCCACTGGTGGGGGGGGGGTCCCACCTGCCTGAGAGGCATCAGGGTCATCTGCCACTGAATCCTTCCACCAGTGGCCTCCCTTCACTATATAGCTCTACCCCTAGGCTCCACCCCTTGGGCCCTACCCTGGGACGGGGAGCCCCCTGATCCCCCTCCTTCTGCCTCTGCCCCAGGTGCTCAGGAACAAAGGTGTGTATGAGAGCGTGAAGTACATCCAGCAGGAGAACTTCTGGATCGGCCCCAGCTCGGTGAGGGGCCCAGCGGGTGGGACAGCCCCCGTCCAGGCAGGGTGTCGGCTTGCCCAGGGGGTCCCCTCAGGGGAACCTCAACAGAGTGGCCAGCTCAGGGCCCACACTTACTCTTTGCCCACCCCCAGATCGATTTGATCCACCTGGGAGCCAAGTTCTCACCCTGCATCCGGAAGGACCGGCAGATCGACCAGCTGGTGCTTCGGGAGCGAGACCTTGAGCGGCACTCGGGCTGCTGTGTCCAGAACGACCACTCGGGCTGCATCCAGACCCAGCGGAAAGACTGCTCGGTGGGGCCAGCCCTCCGCTTGCCATACCTTCGGGAGGGTCCCTGGAGGACAGTGGCCTCATCATCCCCTCCCTCCTTCCTCGCCCCACACACCCCTGCACGCAGGCTGGCACAGGGAGGGTGCCGGCTTCCCCAGCCCTGGACGAGTGGGAGCCGGGTCTCGGGAAGGTCAGCGGGGGTGGAGAGAGGTCTGGGAGATGGGTCTGAGCCCTGAGGACGAGCGGAAGAGGCCCCGTCCTGGAGGGTCCCTCGGCCACTCCAACGGGGGCGACGTTGGCTCAGTCATAACCAGCCCTCCTCCGTCCTCCAGGAGACTTTGGCCACTTTTGTCAAGTGGCAGGATGACACGGGCCCCCCCATGGACAAGTCTGATCTGGGCCAGCGGCGAACGTCAGGGGCAGTGTGCCATCAAGACCCCAGGTACGGCCCCAGGGTGGCCCACACCGGGGCCCTGAGAAGATGGGTTTGCGTATCCTGCCCTGTGCCTCCTGCAGGGAGTGTAAGGCTTGGGGGGGGTGGGGCACAGCTCCTCATTTTGCCCCCCCACCCCTCCCTCCAGAACCTGTGAGGAGCCAGCCTCTAGCGGCGCCCACATCTGGCCCGACGACATCACCAAGTGGCCAGTGAGTGTCTGGGGTGGAGCTCGGTCAGGGAAGGGCAGGGAGGGGGTGCCTGGCGCTGCCCAGGCCCAACCCAGTGTCCACGCCGGCAGATCTGCACGGAGCAGGCCAAGAGCAACCGCACCGGCTTCCTGCACATGGACTGCCACATCAAGGGCCGCCCGTGCTGCATCGGCACCAAGGGCAGGTGAGCCAGCCTGGCACCTCACCCCGGGAACCCCAGCGCCCGGCACCCCGCGGCACCCAGGCTCCAGGCACCCCGGCACCCCCCTGCACCTGGCACCCCGCCCAGGGCTTCCTCTTATCCTCTGTCACCACCCACCACCCTGGGCCAGTGTCCTCCCTCCCTGGTGGGACACTGGGGTCACCCGTAGTGTCAGGATGAAGGGAGCTTGTCCCAGAGCTAGGGTCCCTGCTGAGGGGCCCCCCCCTTTCTGCCAGGGATGCCTGCTGTGGCCGGGCCGTGGGCACAAGGTGAATGTGCAAGAGTCCTCAGGGCCCTGATGCATGCCCTTGCCTCCTTGGCCCCCCAGCTGTGAGATCACCACCCGGGAATACTGTGAATTCATGCACGGCTATTTCCATGAGGAGGCAACACTCTGCTCCCAGGTGAGGCAGGGCCTGGCGGGGCCCTGAGAGGGAGGAGGCGAGCGCGGCAGCCTGCCCGAGCTGGCCTCATGCGTCCCCTCCTGCAGCGGGGGCCCGGCTCTGCCCCCCTACAATGTCAGGGCTCGCTGGGTGGAGGGCACTGACCTCCACATGCTTGGCCTCAGGTGCACTGCTTGGACAAGGTGTGTGGGCTGCTGCCGTTCCTCAACCCCGAGGTCCCAGATCAGTTCTACAGGCTCTGGCTGTCTCTGTTCCTCCATGCGGGGTAAACGACCCCTGGCTGCCCGCCCCTCCCCCCCAGACCCCAGTGATGTCTGCCTGCCCCCCCCCAGGCCCCTGTGATGTCTGCCTGTCCCCCCAGGCCCCTGTGATGTCTGCCTGCCCCACCCTCCCCCAATCCCCGAAGGGGGGCTCCTAGGCCAGGGCACAGCTGGCACAACCCCCCAGACCCCCCCAGGCCCTGCAGTGTCTGGCTGGCGGCCGCAGGCAGATGCCCGATGGCTGATGCCTGGTGCGCCCCCCTTGCCAGCGTGGTCCACTGCTTCGTGTCTGTGGTCTTCCAAATGACCATCCTGCGGGATCTGGAGAAGCTGGCCGGCTGGCACCGCATCGCCATCATCTTCATCCTCAGCGGCATCACCGGCAACCTCGCCAGCGCCCTCTTCCTCCCGTACCGGGCGGAGGTAGGGACTCAGAGGGGGCAGGGCAGGGAGGGCCAGCTCTGCTGCTTCCCACCCTTCCGCCCACTGTTCTGCCAGGGGACACACGGCCGTCCTGTGCCAGGCTCAACAGCAGATGGACAGCTAAGCTGTGGGCTTATTGGCTGATCCCTAATCCCCGGGTGCAAGGAGCAGCAATGCCCCTGAGTCTTGCTCAGGCATCCCCTCCAGACCTTCCCAGATCCTGTCCCTCCCTTTGTTCACCTCTGCTTCATTCCTCTGCGTGACCATGACCCCTGCCTTCCTGCCACATATCTGTGGGCTGAGCTGCACAAAATCGCCAACATGAGACCGCTCTCAACCCACAGAAACCGCAACAGGTTTCTGATCAGCTCGACCTAACGTCGTTGGCTTGCTCAGTGTCTGTCTGTCCCACCGTACGCTGCCTGGAGTGGCTTGTCGGTTGCGCTGATTGCACTGACCACCCACTGGGCACATAGCAGGTCCTCAGAGTTTGTAGAAAGTGTGGGTGCCGCAAGCCCAGCTTTGGCCCAGCAGCTGCAGCTGCTCCCTGACTTGCCCCCTCCGCCCCAGGTTGGGGGTCCCTGTGCCTGGGAGGAGCCCACCCATAGGCTAACCCAGATCCCGGGGCTCCAGCCGGCCCAGCCCGGGCTTCCCATGAGGCACCTCGAAATGACCCTTCTCCCCTCCCCCGCCAGGTGGGCCCGGCCGGGTCGCAGTTCGGCCTCCTCGCCTGCCTCTTCGTGGAGCTCTTCCAGAGCTGGCAGCTGCTCGAGCGGCCCTGGAAGGCCTTCTTCAACCTGTCGGCCCTTGTCCTCTTCCTCTTCATCTGCGGCCTCCTGCCCTGGATCGACAACATCGCCCACATCTTCGGCTTCCTCAGCGGGGGGCTGCTGGCCTTCGCCTTCCTGCCCTACATCACCTTTGGCACCAGCGACAAGTACCGCAAGAGGGCCCTCATCCTGGTCTCGCTGCTGGTCTTCGCCGGCCTCTTTACCTCGCTGGTCATCTGGCTCTACGTCTACCCCGTGCACTGGCCCTGGATCGAGTACCTCACCTGCTTCCCCTTCACCAGCCGCTTCTGCGAGAAGTACGAGCTGGACCAGGTGCTGCACTGACCGCCTGCCCCCCGGGCGGGGCATCGCTGCTGCCCACAGGGCGCTGGGGGCACCGGGGCCCCAGGCCGCAGCCCTGAGACCCGCTGCCAGGGGGCCCGGGCTCTCCCTCCACCAGGCCAGGCAGTCACAAGGGCGGGGTCCCCCGGGGCAGTGATTCCTTTCCCAAGGTCCTCAGGCTTTGTCCGTCCCCCCACTCAGCCTCTGTTGGTGTCTCCTGGCCACACACGCACACAGACACAGACACCATCACTGTGAGAGTGCCCTTACTCGGACGTGGGCAGGGTGCCCACCCCTGCCTCACCATGCCAGCCTTCCTGCCTGTTTCTCCTCCCGTCTCTGCCCTAAGAGCCCATGTCCCTTGTTCATCGGTGGCCTGGTGAGCCTGCCCTTAATGCTCCTGCAGCAGACTTGTGGGAAAGGCTTTGCCGTGGTCTGAGGCAGAGAGAGAGCACCGAGACCCGGTTAGGCGGGGAAGCTGGGAGCCTCTGCTTGTTCTGAGCACACAGAGGCTGTCCCCTCTGTCCCTCCTGGCCCTCCCTTCAAGTCAGTGTTCTGCCTCACGGGGCTGGCTCTGAGAAGGCCGGCCCTGCCCCACTCTGCCTCACTCCTGCCCAGGTTGGGGTGGGGGCTGGGCTACTCACTCCTGCCCAAGCTGGGGTGGGTTCCCAGGGGTTGCCCAAGGCTCAGTCAGACCCGTTTTTTACTGGTTTATATTAAGGTTCTAATTTTTAAAAGTAACGCTAACTTTATACATGGATGATGTCTCAAATGTATTAAATGATATTCTTTAGAAATTTCATCTTTGGACCCGAGGGGCTCTAGCAGAATGAAAGCTGGAACTTTATTTGGGGTGCGGGGTGAGCCCAAGGCGATGGTGGAAAAATTGCGGGGGATTTGGTTGGACCAGAAACCAGGTTTGGGGCCCCAGGGGGTCCCTTGAGAGGGCGGGGTTAAATGCCTGGGCCCCAGGGGGGCGTGAGGGTCTGGCTGCCCCCAGCAGAGATGGTGGGGGGAAGGCAGCCCCCGGTGCGTTCACCGTGCCCCACGCACAGCCCTCGCCCCACATCAAGAAGCCACGTGGAAGGTTATGCCACGCAACCACTTTATTAGAGGGGAGAGACTCAGGGTGTGTGAGACCAGGGGTGGAGGGTACACAGGGTGAGCTTGGGGGTGGCCCCTGCTCTTTCCTGAGCCCAGCTACACCTCATTCTGGGGCTGAGGATGCGAAAGGGAATTGTGAGGCTGGGGAGAGGAAGGGCCTTCTGAACACCAGGCCCGTCCCGTGAGGGTGAGGGTGTAGCCTGCCGGGAGGCTCCACCGTTGGTTCCTGAGAACGAAGGAGTCGCTGGGGTGGGCGCAAGGCCACTGCCTGCTGTCCCCCATTACCAACCTCTCCCCACCTCTGGCGATTTGGAATGCAGGGGGTCCAGAGAGCCGCACAAGGACAGGCTGGGAGGGAGGTGTACCGCCTCCGCGGTTGCCAGGCAGCTGGGCTGGGGACAAAAGGGGACATCGGGGCTGGGTGGGAGCCCCCATCCTGCCTCCCCAGAGCTCCAGCACCTGGCTGCGGGCCCTCTGGGGATCACAGCCAGGTTGGAGGGGGGTGAGGGGGGGAGAGCGGGGAACGCAGACTTCAGCAGCCGCTGTTCCTCCTCCGGGAGGCATGGTCCCGCATGGAGCGCTGGAGCTCACTGAAAGTGTAGGAGCCCAGCTTGATGGCGCACCGGCCCACAAGGCTGAAGCCGAATTTCTGGTAGAAGGGCACCAGCCTGTCTTCACACATGAGCACGGCCCGGCGCACTGTTGGCTGGCCGCCCAGGTAGCGCAGGAATCGCCACATCAGGATGAAGCCCTTGCCTTGCCCCCGGAAAGTGTGGTGCACGGCCAGGGCGCGGAGGTGGGCAGTGTGGCCCCCAGGCCGGTGCAGCTTCATCGACTCCTGGGGACGGGCAGGGGAAGTGAGGCCAGCGCATCTCTGTCAACACCTGCCTCCCAAACCAGCCCCACCCAGCCAAGAGCAAGCTCCTCTCGGGTGCCTCCAGTCGGGGCTCCGTTCCTACCCACGGAGGGCCCCAAATTGAGAACTGTACTCTCAGCCCCATGAAGGACCCTTCTGGAAGGCCTTTGAACCCCCAAGAGGTGGGTCCTTTTGACCCAGGAGAGGACCAGAGGAAGAAATCCCAGCCCAGGGGCTCCTCTGCCTCCCTCTAAGCTAGAGAAGCCGGGGCCTGGCGGTGGCAGCCTCCCTCCCGGAGGCCGAGTCCCCCAGCCCCGTCCTGCCCTCACCTGAGTGAGTCTCTCCTGGTCCCAAAGTGAGGCCATGATGAAAGCCACAAGGCGACCCTCCTGGAACCAGCCCATGGATAGCTCAGGACACAGGGTCAGGAAGTGCTTGATCTCATCCGGGTATAAAGGGCAGATGCCCAGGACAGAGATGAAGGCTGGAAGAGGAGGTACGGCAGGTGACTCAGTGGTCCCCATGCCTCTGGCCGCTGCACACCAAGTGTCTGCTCAGAAGCCCAGGTGTGGTTTCCCACTCCCCTCCCCCATGGGAAACCAGGGGATTCAGGGTCCTTCCCATCCCTGCTTTGTGTGCGTGTGTGCACGCGCGGGCGCACACACACACACTCATTCTGATACTCCCGGGCTCCAGCCACCAAGGACAGCGGCTCCTCCCCATGGGCAGACCCTGTGCGGGGCCCACTCACCTTCACGCTCAATCTCAAACACGCTGGTAGCGTCCTCTGGGGTGAGGCAGCGAAACTCGCTGGCGGGAAGCGTATGACTCCGCTGGCGGCCTGGGGCCTTTGGAATCCCAGGCTGCGGGGGTGAGGCCTCGGGCTCCAGGGGGCTCGTGCTCTGTGTGGACATCCTGGATGCTGGTGCCTCCTCGGGGTGCCCCAGCTTCAGAGGCGGCCAGAAAGGGCCCTCCAGCACCTGTCAGAGGGGAGCGAGAGTCAGGGGCATGGTCCGCATCTCCGGTAGGGGCCGGCCAGGGGGAGGACGTCTCTTGCCTCTTGTAGCCGGACCTGGGGTCAGGTGAGTCCCAAAGCAGATTCTGGGGACTGTAAACATCGGTGCCCTCTCCCCTCCTGTCCCTTCTCAGTCAGAGGTACCCGCAGAACAGCCCTTCCAAACCCCCAGTTCCGGCATCCCTTCCCTCCAGGGACATCTAAGCCTCAGGAGGCGGTGGGCAGGGTGGGCAGGGCTCCGCAGAGCCTCGGGCACCCGACACTGCCGCCCAAGGTGGGAGGGGGGGCCACTGACTACTTCTAACACATTTGTCCTGTCCGCCCAGAAGGAGACTTTCTGGACCTTCGGGTGAAAGATTCCACGGCTCCAGCTCTTGAGGTGGCTTCAGCCCTTGACACTGGAGCAAAAGACCTTTCATCAAAGTGGGTTCTCAGGGAACCTTCACATCTACTCAGACGGCCTCAGACTGGATGGTGCACACCCGGGGAAGGCATCAGGCGAGCAGCAGTAGCCTGAGGGAGCAGGGAGTGGGCCTGGGGAGCATGGGAGACCCCCCTGCCCTGCCCCTGGCTCACCCGCCCCCTGTGGTGCTTTGTCTCTCCCAGGATGCCCTGCGGATTCTTAGAGGAGGCTGTCCTTCCCTTACAAAGCCCCTGGCTTCCCTATGTGCCTCGACCCTCCTCCTCGTCTCTTCCTCCCTACATCCAGGAGCCCCAGGCCGGGCATCTCCTATTCCTGAAGGCTGGGTGCCAGGGGCAGGGGTCCCACTTACCAGCTCCCTGAACAGGGGCCCAGTGTTCCCACCACAGAGCCGATCCCCCTGGAGGTGGCCTGCAAGCACAGGAGCCTCCCCCTCGGCGTGCGGCTTGCCTTCCGCAGCAGGTGTCTACGGGGAACATGTGATGTTCTCACTGATTTATAATCCCTGTCCCGCCTCCGTGTCATACCCGCAGGACAAAGCCAGCAGGGTGTTGGGCACAGTGCTCTGTCCCTGCCTGCTGAGGGTCAGACATCAGCACAACACACTGGGTACACAAAGGATTACTGTGATTGATTAAGGCCCCAGAATGTGGGAGGAGGAGCACAGGGCTAAAGCCTCAGGGGTCCGGTCTAATCCCTGCCCTGGCTCTGCCTGGCTGGGACAGGCATTCACCCTTTGTGCTCCGGAGGCTTGGGCAAGCCCACCTCCGAGGGGCCTTCCATCTCCTGCAGGCCATTTGTAGTGCCTGCTGTGTGCTGAGCTGCAGGGAAGAATGGCCTTTAATCCACATGACAGCCCTTCCCAATACTAACCCCATTTTATAGAGAAAAAAACTGAGGCTCAGAGAGGTTGAATAACCTGCTCAGAGCCCCCTGGCAAGTCACTGAGGCAGAAAAGGCAACCCCAGGTCTGTCTTCCTATATCATGCCCTTACAGGGTGTGTTGCTTTTCCACACAGCAGATACACGACTTCATGGCCCTACTGACCATCAGACTGTGTTCTCAGGTCAGGGTCTCCTAAAGCGAAGGGAGCAGTGAGTGGCCCATCAACCTTGGGAGGAAATGCCCAGATCTCAGTGAGCCTGGAGAGGCAGGCAGGGCCGGAGGCAGCAGTATTCAGACCCTGCTGTGTAGACAGTGGCAAGCCACTGATCACAGCCTTCTGTGTCCTGCTCCCATAAACTACCTCCTCCAGGGATAGTATAACCAGCATTTCTCTTTCCAGAGTGCTCTGGGGAAAAGCCCCAGGTCCAGAAGTAAGAGTCAAAGCTTCATGCTCACTGCTCGCTCACCACCTGTCCCAAAACCAGCCTAAAGAAGCAAGAGGTCCTTAGCGACTCATGCCCCCTGCCGTCGCCCTGGTACTTGGCCTGGCCTCCCACACTGGCCATTACCCCGAGGTACTTCAAGAACGCCAAGGTGGTGCGGCCGCCACTTTGGAAGACTCCTGCTAAAGCTGGACCCATGCCCTGGGACCCACAATCCCACTCAAACACCGAAAGAGCTAGAAGGGTCCCCAACTGGAAGCAGCCCAAAGGACCATCCATGCTAGAAGGGACTATGGAATATACGCAAAATGAAGGATCATTCGGCAATGAGAACAAACGACCGTGATGACACAGGGCATCCCCGAGGACACTCCCCCCAATGAAAGAAGCCCCAAAACAAGGATTTTGAAACAGAACCCACGAGTCTGTGGATTGTTTCTGTCCTAATTTGTGGTAGAAGTAGCGGCTGCCCAAGGAAGGGCTTCTGGGGTGCTGGTAATGTAACATTCAGTTCTTAAATTGAATGAGGGAGGTGGAAATTCATTTTGTGGGAAATTTGTGCCCTTTTGTGTATGTACGTACACTCTACTTGAAGTTTACTTAAATATTCCAGAGAGTCTTCCATCAGTTACACCCGCTCCAAAATTCCTTAAATACCAATGACCTTGGCTGCACCCCGTGGCCAAAGCTGCCCCCCCCCCGGGGGTGGCATCAGCACCTGCTGTGAGTTTTCCCTTGGGAATCTTGAGCCCCAGTCAATGGTCTCCTGGGACTCCTTCTTCCCCACCTCCAGGACCTCAGACATGCAGACTTCCCTTCTTCTTCTTCTTCTTTTTTTTTTTTTAATTATTTTTGGTTTTTTTTGAGACAGAGAGACAGAGCACGAACTGGGGAGGGGTAGAGAGAGAGGGAGACACAGAATCTGAAACAGGCTCCAGGCTCTGGAGCACAGAGCCTGACGTGGGGCTCGAACCCACGGACCGCGAGATCATGACCTGAGCTGAAGTCGGACGCCCAACCGACTGAGCCACCCAGGCGCCCCTGCAGACTTACCTTCTTTCCCTCCAGCTCACACCCCTCCTGCAGCCTTAGCGCTTCCCTTGCTGGAACCCACCCCTGTCCTGCCCTATCGAGGCCTGGTTTCTAAGCCTGCACTTCAGCACTGCTGCCCCGTCCACCCGCCGCAAAAGGAAGGCCTGCTCTTACAATGGTTCCGGAGCCCTGCCTGCGTGGCTCTGACACTGGGGTCCCCAGCCCAGCCCAGATGCCCACCACAGGCACACCCCTATCTGTGGGGTCCCTTCCTCCCAGGGCCTCTCTGCTGTGTGAGGCCCAGCAGAACCCCCAGAGCTTAACATGCCCCCCAGCCCAACTGCTACCAGGCACTCCCTGTCTTTCCCCTTCTGGGGACCCACAACAGACCTCTCAGGACTGCCTAGAAGACCTCCTCACGCGTGGCTATAGGGCCTGGTTGGGGAGACCTGTCCAGGACTGGGGCTGGGCACCTCTAGCCCCAACCTCAAGGTCTCAGGAAAGGCCTTCTCTGTCCTTCTTAGACCCTGTGGCTCCACTGCACCCCCTCATGCCCATCACTACCCCCCATCACCACCAGAGAAGAGGAGGCTGTTGAATCTGCCTCTCTTTTGATTGACCACTGTATGACCCTATTCTTTCTGGAAAACACCTCTAGACACACGGAACCTCAGAGACCAAGACATTATACTAAACACGGCTACTGGGGGGCCCGATCCCCCAAAGGGGCAAGGGAGGGAGGGGGAGGGGGATCTATCGCCATCAACTGGAAGGGGATGACAATATACCATGAATGATGAGAAGGAAAGAGATGATTGAGGGGCACCTGGGGGTGATGAGGACAGAGAGGGACGCCCTCTGTAGTGAGATCAAGAGAAAGGTCAAGAGTGACTGCATTTATCTCTAGTCCCAGCCTTGCTGAGGGATAATCGTGGAGGCATTTCAGAACACCAACCACTTCTGGACACCAGGGCATCCTTCCCCACGAGGGGCTGTCATCGAATTCATCTGACCAACAGAGTAGCCTCAGGGGATGTACCTTGTGAATAATGTTGCCAGATTTAGCCAATAAATATGGAGGAAGCTCTGCGAGTTTCAAATTTCAGGTAAACAAATTTTTTTTTAAGATTTTATTTTTGTTTACTTTTTTCAGTGCAAGAAGGTGATTTTATTCTATTTTTTTTTTTACTTTTTAAAAATTTTTTTTTTTTTTTAAATTTCTGAGAGAGACAGAGACAGCATGAGCAGGGGAGGGTCAGAGAGAGAGGGAGACACAGAATCTGAAACAGGCTCCAGGCTCTGAGCTAGCTGTCAACGCGGGGCTTGAACCTACGAACCGTGAGATCATGCCCTGAGCTGAAGTCACAGGCTTAACTGACTGAGCCACCCAGGTGCCCCATGCCTACCAGTGGTTTTTTTTTGTTTGTTTGTTTGTTTTTAAGTAGAAGTCTGCCCCCTGCAATATTTGGGACACACTTACACTAAAAGTGTTGACCCAAAATTCTGATCCCCACCTGAAAGTCATGCAACATTGTATGTCAACTTTATTCAGATTTAAAAATATATTTGTTTTAATTCTGATTTAATTGGGCATCTTGTTTTTTTTTTTTTTTTTTCCTGGCTAGTCTATCTGTGAGATCTGAGAAAGGGAGAGGTCAGGACAGACTGGGAAAAGCACAGTGAGGGAACCAGGAAGAATTGCCTGCCTGCACCAGGGCACAGGGAGGAAGGCGCCCAAGCCTCGGGCAGGGTTGAAGCCTTTGGGTTTCCAAACCCCTATCACATCCATCATGTTGTACGGCACTAGTCATTACTGTGCCCATCCAACTCCCCCTGCTCCAGGGCTTCTCATGCCTGGCCACACACTGGAATCATCTGGGAGCTTTAAATAATCCCAAGCCTTGGGTCACCCGCCCATCCTGAGATTCTGATTTTAAGTTCTGGGCTAGGGCCTCAGGAGCGTAGACCCCCACCCCACCCTCACCAGGGGCTTCCTCTGTGCAGGCGGGCCTGACACCACTGCTCAAAGCACACATTGTCCAAGGGGCGCCCGGCTGGCTCAGTCAGTAGAGCATGTGCCTCTTGGTCTGTGGGTCATGAGTATGAGTGGAGTTTATTAAAAATTAAAGATATCCTGACCCATTGGCAAGACTTCCCCCATCCCCCATCTCATCCCTCCCTCCCCCTCTCCGTCACCAGCACCATCACCTGCAATGGCTCTGATGCACCCGCAGAGCCTGGCACAGTGTGGCAGCGAGCATCCACCCTGGCCCAGGGTCTCTGGGAGCTTCCCACACGGGGGTGCACCTGCTCTGCTCCCCCTCCTCCCCTCAATGTGACAATGGCCCGGTTCCCACCACAGGGCCCAGGGGAGTCCACCTGGGGGAGACGGAGAAGTGGGCCCCCTGAGAGACGGGGCCCAGAGACACTCTGATGATGTCTCTGAGACCCCGATTTTCCACACAGAGCAAGGGAAAGGCCCTAAGGGGCAGGAAGGCAGCCCTCTGTTACGTCATCTGTACAACCAGTTGCATTTTTAAAATGTTTATTTATTTTTAATGTTTATTTATTTTTGAGAGACAGAGAGCAAGTGGCGTAGGGCAGAGAGAGAGCATGGGAGACAGAGAATCCCAGGCAGCTTCCACGCTGTCAGCGCAGAGCCCTATGTGGGGCTTGAACTCACGAACCGTGAGATCATGACCTGAGCCGTAACCAAGAGTTGGACGCTTAACTGACCAAGCCCCCCAGATGCCCTACTAGTTGCGTCTTTGGGTGGTCTTGAGGGCAGCTTATTTCTCTTAACTCCTTTCCTGGACTTCGGATCTGCTCTTCACACCTCGTTGCACTGAGCACATTTTGTGTTACTGAATTTACCTTTTCAAACTCAGTCTGTTTCGGGCAGGGTCCCCTGGAGACAGAAACTGAGATAGAGGATTGCATGCAGGGTCCTGCTAGGGCGAGCTCTCGGGGTCAGACCCTGTCAGGGAGCCGGAAGCAACCCTGGGCAGAGGGACAGGTCAGCCATGGTGATGCCGCTGCCATAGAGGCCTCAGCCCAGCCCATGGGAACTCGGGAGCCAGAAAGCCTTTCAAGGACGCCCAGATTGAATGAAGCCCGGGGGCAGACCTTTTTGCCCTGCATTGACCTTGGTTGAGACAGCTTCTTGAGCTGAGAACAATCCTGCCAGCCAAGGGGTGGGTGCTCTGGATCCTTCTCTCTCAGCTGCCAAGAACCGCCCTGGCTGTGTGTTAGCACCAACTTCCGGGGTCCTTGCCAGGGTGATAAATCCTGCCGTGGGGAGAAGCGGTCCCAGAACTACGCACTCACCTTATCCAACTTGATGTTCTGCCTCTCTCAGCCCAGTGTCCTTGACTCCAGTCCCACGTTCTCCCAGCTCCCGTCGGTACCACCGGCTGGCACCTTCAGGCCCTTCCAGGTCCAGCCTTTCTCTTCCCTTAGGTGACCCAGCACATTACCAGCCGGGCTATGCTGTGATTTAGACCCAGCTATTGATCTGGTCCAAAGAGAGGAAGTAGAGTAGGTCCTTGGGGGGTAGCAGTGGGGAGAGTTGGCACTTGTCTTATAAGGAAGAGACTTGCTTTCCAGCAAGGAGAAAGCACTAAGCTGTCACAGGCAGGAGGGGCCCACACCTGTGAGGGTCCAGAAGACTCAGGGAGGTTTTCTCAATCTTTGAGATTTTCGAGTGCAGTGACCCAGATATCCCCAGATGTCTCAGGGTCCCCCTTCTTCCCAGTGAGTGTCCTCCTTGGCATAGCTGACTCACTAAGGTTGGGAATTCAACCTCCTTGTCTCACTAGGTCCAGAACCTGATCCCCTACTTTTCTCTGTTCCCTAGCCTCAGGAGGCAGGTTTCTTAAATTAAAAAAAAAAAAAAAATTTAACATTTATTATTGAGAGAAAGAGAGAGACAGAGCATCAGCAGGGGAGGGGCAGAGAGAGACGAAGACACAGAATCGGAAGCAGGCTCCAGGCTCTGAGCTGTCAGCACAGAGCTTCATGCAGGGCTTGAACTCACTAACTGAGATCATGACCTGAGATGAAGTCGGACATTTAACAGACTGAGCCACCCAGGCGCCCCTAGAATCCCTTTTAGGGTCTGTCCTCTAGGACCACACTTGGCACCACTCATGGGTCAGAGTACGCAGGAAACAGACTTAAAGATTCTGAGGATGTTTACTGGGAATGTCTTCAGGCAACAAGGTCAGCAGAAGTGGGCAGAGGGAGAAGTTTAACCTTGATGAGGAAGTTCCAGGACCTCAGCTGATCCCAGGGGAAGCTCCGAAGCTGGCGGTGGCCATTCCCAGGTGTCTTGAATGGAGGTGAGAAGGCCAGGTTTTTTTCCTCCTTAAGGACAGTCATCGGATGGGTGAGGCACCTTCTTTTGGCCAAGGGTGATCTTTGGAAAGGTACCAGCAGCCAGTGCCTGGCAGTGGGGGAGGGGGTTCTTGGGATCTGAAGGTGGATTTGAGCTGCACACCACAGTGTCCACTGATGCTCGTCTCCCCAACAGGCTTTATAAGCCCCTGGAAAACAGAGCCTGGGGTGGAAGTGTGGCATTGTGTCCGTCCCCCCACCCTCCAGTGGGTGTCTATCACCCAGGTGTTGATTCTTCTGTTGAGGAGGATGGCATTTAGCTTCTTGACTTCCTGTGGATTTATTTTGAAGCCTCATTTGCATAGACAGGCTGGTTTCACTGCAGGGCCGAGCGGAGCCCCGTCCTTATTTGGGGTTCAATATCTGACATATTACACAGGCAAGTTTCCTCGGGAACTTTCCAGACCTTTCTGGAACGAAGATGTCAAAGGCAGGGAGGGATCGCCACCTTCTGGACAAAGAAGGGACCTACGGCTCCCTGAACATCTGGAGCCCTGCTGTCCAAGAGAAAGGTCACGTGTGAGTTCCACATGTGATTTTCATTTTGTCGTGGCCACGTAAAAAAGAGCCAAAAGACACAGGTGAGCTTGATTTTAGTAATATATTTTATTTAGGGGCACGTGGGTGGCTCAGTCAGTTAAGTGTTGGAGTTTGGCTCAGGTCATGATCTCGCGGTCCATGGGTTCGAGCCCCGCATCGGGCTCTGTGCTGACAGCTCAGAGCCCGGAGCTGCTTTGGATTCTGTGTCTCCTTGCTCTCTCTGACCCTCCCCGACTCATGTTCTGTCTCTCTCTGTCTCTCAAAAATAACTAAACATTAAACATTTAAAAAAATAAAATTATTAATAAGATATTTTGGATTTTTTTTTGCAAACAAGTCTTCAGAATTCAGTGTATATTTTACACTTACCTCACATGCCAATTAAGACTAGCTGCATTTCAAGTGCTGAAGAGCTGCATGTGGTTAGGGGTTACCACAAAAGACAGCACAGATCTAGAGACTGAAGTCTGAGGAGAGAACGAGAGTATGTGCGTGTTCATGTGTGTGTGCATGTGGGGTGAGTGTGTATCCGTAAGCAGTATGTGAACGTTCCTCTCCATATATAGGAAACAACGAGAACAGGGCACTTGAAGAAAAACAGAGGTGTCAGGTCCCAGAGCCCCGATGACACATCTAGGGCCATTGGGGGAGGTTGGCTGGTTTTGTTCAATCACTCAACAAAAATCTTTGGAGCACCGGGAGCCGGGGTGACTCAGCTGGTTGAGTGTCCAACTCTTGGTTTTGACTCAGGTGATGGTCTTGTGATTCGTGGGCTCGAGCCCCATGTTGGGCTCTGCACTGATGGTGTGGAGCCTGTTTGGGTTTCTGTCTCTCTTTCTGCCCCTGCTCTCTCTCTCCATCTCCATCTCAAAATAAACAAACAAATAAATAAATAAACCTTTGGAGCACCTACTATGTGTCAGACCTGTGCTGGATGCCGGGGGTACAATGATGAAGAAGAGCACAATAGAGAAGAATAAACACAATCACACAGGTGTTACAGATAAGTGGGGGGCCTAAGCAGGGGAACGGGTGCTTGGAGGACTTTTTAGATAAGAAGGCACAATCTGGGTTTTGTGAGATGAAGAGAAAGGAGTTCTTTAAAACTCCTGGTAAAACAGGAGTTGAAGTCGAGACATAAAATCTTCCAGGCAGATGGTGAACAAGTGAAAAGACACCAGGCATGAAAACTTGGGGTCCTGGAGGAGGGTGCCCAGGCTGGAGCATGGAGCATGTGCGTGGGGTGTACAGCTGGAAGACAGGGTTGGAGTTTAAGTAGAGGAAATTGATTCTAGAAGAGTTACCTGGTGGGCCAGGAGAGCCACAGAGAGATGTTAAGCCAAGAAGTCGGATGATCGTGTCTGCATTTTCCTGCTTCCTGGGGACAAGGTGGCACATAGTTTAGGCAGCAGGGTGACGGGTATATGGGGGTGGAGTACGGCCCGGGGGAGGGGCATGGTAAGGAGGCTACAGCAACAGCGTGGGCAAGAGATGGGGATGAACTAACCCCAGCAGGTGACTGTTTCTTGGGCTGGAACACTGAACAGGCCCTATGCCATCTATTCACCATGTAAGTTAAATTCTCAATAGCCCTAAGAAGTAGGTACTATTATTATTCTTATTTCACAGAAAGGAAACTGAGGCCACACAGTGAGTCAGAGGCAACGCAGGCTTCAAACCCAAGTCCGTCTGATTCTGGGACCCTACTCCGAGCCATGCCACTAGGACACCTCCCCACCTCCCCAGTGGAGCCGCTCTGGAGCTGGGGGGTTTGGGAAAGGGGTAGAGGGGCCATGACCTGGGCTTTGATTGCATGTGGAACTTAAGATCAAGTGTTAACCCCCAGGTGGCCAATTTGGTGCCCAGGGAGGTGATGCTGCCATCAACCTGCGTGAGGAGTCTGGGAGAAAAAAACTGGGTTTGGGGGAAGATGTCACTTTGGGGCATTTGGCTGGTCATCCGGGAAGTACCCATGAGCTGCTGCTGAGGATAAGGCCCTGGCCTGGCGATCTGGGACTTGGTGGCGAGGAGAGTGGCATGATAGAGTGACAGCAGCCCTACTATGCTTCAAGCTGGTCTGGTGGATTTGCTGTCCTTGGTCCCTGTACCCACAGGAAGGACAGACACGGGGTGGCCCTGCCAACCCTAAATACTCCACTTAGAGTCAGGAGTGAGAACGGCTAAGAGCCAACCCATCTGGGTCCTGATCCTAACCGCCCTGCACGGTGATCTGGGGCAAACTCCAAGGTTCTCCCGGGCATCAAGACAAAAAGGGGTGAGGCTCTAAGGGCAAGAAGGACTCCTTTAATTCCCAAAGCCCATGATTGCGGAGTAACCCAGAGCTGGAGCCTCAGGCAAGGACATTTCTCCTGCCCACCACTGGGGTGTGGGAGGGCTCCCCTGGGAGCTCCCTTCCCCCTCTACCTTCCCAGCTGAGACCCCAGGTACCCTACAGCCTCCAAACAGGTACTCCAGGATAAAAGCAGTTCTTTGGGCCTGTCTGGATGGACTCGAACAGGGAGGCTTGGAGAGGCCAAGCAGGCGGGGGCTCCTCCATGGGGCAGTGTGAGGCCCCGAGGCCCGTGCACACTTCTTAACCCAGTGGCAGTTTAAGATAGGGATAAGGCAGGGCCTGCTTCCCAGAGATCAGTTCAGGCTGCCGTGAGCTCTGATGCCAGCCCTTTAGCAAGGGGAGTGGCCACACTGGTTCAGTTTCTTGTTGGCGTGTTTATAAATCAGCAAAATTTTCCTGAAAAGAATCTCTATTCCCCAAGAAGGGCTGAGTATTCAGGCCATGAGAGGACCATGAGGTTTCTCCACTGGGGAATGAAGTTTTTTTTTTTTTCATTCAATAATTATGAGAATAAAAACTAACACACTGTTCCCATCCCAGCTCACCCCCCTCATCAGTGTGTGCGGTGTGCAGACTGTGGCTGGGAGCTCGGGGACCAGGAAGGAGCCAAGCTTCAGACCTTGGCTGGAGCATCTCAGGTCTGAGTGACGTTGGGAGGAATATGTACTGAGCCTCTTCCTCTAAAAGGACTCTGATGCAGCTCCAGCTGGGGGTGACACAAAAGGCTGAGAGGGAGCACCGGCAGCTACTCAGATGTGTGGGCCGGGGATGGGAAACTGACCAAACGGAGGGTCGGGAATCTCGGGCCTTTGACACCACTTGATACGTTACATCATGGAGCACCAAGACAGGTGCCAGGCACCTTACTAAGTACTGGGTTGACAAGCATACCCAGGACATGATCCACATGCTCACAAGTGGTTTTGTTCACAAGGGAGAGATCATTGTTTGAAACCAAAGACTCTTACCTACAACCTAGCAGATTCCTGGAGAAGGGGGCCAGCACGGGGTTGGCATGATGCTTCACAAAACGGGGGCTCATACTTCCTCTCTCACAGAGGACTAATCTATGTAAAGGTGGAGAATCTATGTAAAGCACTTGGTATAGTACCCGGTATTAAGTTACAGCTCAGTTAAGTGGTAGCTATTATTAGCCATTATTACAAGAAGCCGCAGAATAAACATGGTGCATCTTCCTGGAGTGCCAGTTTTGCTCAGTGATTAGGTAGGAAGGACATTCTTTTTATATTAAAACAGACACAGACATAAACTAGAGTAGGGTGTAAAACTCACTTGGATTTTCTTTAAAAAATTTTTAAGTTTATTTATTTACTTTCAGAGAGAGTGCACAAGCAGGGGAAGGGCAGAGAGAGGGCGGGGGACAGAGAGAATCCCAAGCAGTGCCGTCAGTGCGGAGCCCAATGCGGGGCTCAAACCCAGGAAGTTTGAGATCGTGACCTGAGCCCAGATCACGAGTCAGCCACTTGACCGACTGAGTCACCCAGGTGCCCCGTCGCTTGGATTTTTGACACAAAGATACTGAGCTCATTATTGTCCTGCTCTGTCAACCTACTTGCTTGCACCCCTCCACCCCTGCCCCATCCCTTGATAGACACAGGAACTAGAAAAGCCTCTGCAGTTGGAGCCAGGAAACCTGGGTTCCAACTTGGCTCTGCAGGTTACTGTGTTGTGACACTAGGCACTGAATTCCCTGCGTCCTGTTTTCTCCCTGATAAAATGGGGGTAAGTACACCTATATCCAGGATTGTGATAACAAGATAATGTATGTGAATGTGCCTGGCACAGTACCTGGTGAATAACAGGTACTCAATAAATGTTAGGTTATCAGGGGGTGAGGGGAAAGGGCTAAAGGGGCATAGTAGGTGACACAGAAGCTACTTATTGCTGTTAAGCACCTGGGTGGCTCAGTCGGTCTTTATGGGGGAGGGGGTGGGGAACTGAGTCTTTCGAGCAGATTCCAGATGGCCATTCATACACCGTGGTCTGGAATGGAAAGGCCATGGTTTGAGTCCAGCTTTGCCCCTAAATTGTATCCTAATTTCCCATCAGCTCATTTGGCCACAGTTTTTTCTATATCTTAGTATGCGAGTTTTCTAAGATTTGGGTCCATTGACAACGACCCCAACCCCAATATTACATCAAGATTCTAGAAGCACTTGGCTCAGGACACGTTATATACTCAGGCTGCCATCTGTGCTCCATGTATGTTCTGTCATGACTTTTCCACGAGTGTAGTTCTGTATCCTTGGTGGCCTCTCAACTGCTCAAGGAACAGGGACTCTGCCTTTGTAACAGAACCCAAATACTGTACTATTGAACCATTTTACTAATCTGTCATTGGTGGCCTTGCAGAAAAATGAGAAAAAATGATTTTGACTAGGAAAGGTCAGGGCCATATTCTTAGTATTCTAAATTTCCTTCTAAGAACCCATTAGGAATCTGTCCTCTGAGAATGTATCTAAATATTTTTTAAGTTTATTTATTTATTTTGAGAGAGGAAGAGAGAAAGAGAACCAGTGGGGGAGGGGCAGAGAGGCAGGGGGACAGAGGATCTGAAGTGGGCTTGGTGTTGCTAGCAGAGACCCCGATGCAGGGCTCGAACCCACAATCCATGAGATCATGACCTGAGCCGAGGTCAGACGCTCAGCTGACTGAGCCACCCAGGTGCCCTGAATGTATCTAAATCTTTTGGAACTTACTTCTGGGACACATTAGCATAATTACTTTTTATATTTACTTTAATTAATTTTTAAGTTTATTTATTTAGAGAAAACATGAACAGGGAGGGAGGGGAAAAGAGAGGGAGAAAGAAAATCCCAAGCAGGCTCTGCACTGTCAGCAAAGAGCCCCATGCAGGGCTCCAACTCACAAACCAAGAGATCATAACCTGAGCCGAAACCAAGAGTTGGAGGCTCAACTGACTGAGCCACTCAGGCGCCCCACTACTTTTTAATGTTTTAAAATGGCAACATGGAGCAAACCATAAGTATAGCAGTTCTACCTGACTAGACTTTTAGTCTAAGAAGGGAGGGTTGTAATATTGTAGCCATGGTTAAGCTTTATTTAAAAAAAAAAAACCACTTTATTTTTATTAAGTGTATGTCAGGCACTATCCTATTTCCTTCAATCCTCCCAATTGCCCGATGAGACACATCCTGCTATTATCCACCCCTATTTTACTGATGAGAAAATTAAAGTGAAAAAAGTTTATCAGTTTACCTACTTTTACAAGATTAGGACGTGGCAGTGCCAAATATTGGAATCCATGGGTCCATGCCACTCCTAACTATCTCACTATCCTACCTCTTGCTATGCATACTAAGCCTCATGAAGCTTTGAGCCCCCCTACATGGGTTTAAAGCCAAACCATAGGGGCTACTAATGCTTGATTATCTTTCTGATCTTTCTCTGGACCTCCTTCACTAACCCCTTGACCCATCCCCGAGGAGTCATGACCTTCCAAGCTGTGCGTGGAATGTCACTCTGGATACACTCTATACATATCTTTTATAGCCTTGCTTACAAGCTGCCTTGGAGGTGCTTTTTAGCTAGTTAATATGTACACGTTTTTTCTGTCCAACCAGATTGTAAACACCTAGAGGACAGGGACGGTATCTGGCTCTCTCCTACCCCTCCAGTGCGTAGGACCAGGGCTGGGGACGCCGAGGAGGCTCTTCAAAGGTTGCTGACCATCCTCCGCCCCACCTCGGCCACGCCCCTGTTCCTCGGTGACCACTCCACGTCCTCCTCCCGGGTCCCCCCCCCCCCCCCCCCCCCCCGGCCCCCCCCCCCCCCCCGTCCCGCTCCCATCACTCGCCCTCCCTCCGGCGCCGCCCCTCCCTCGGGAACTCTACCTTTCCCCCGCCCCCGGCAGCATCTCCAGCGTCCCCTAGCGACGAGGCAGGAGCTCCTAGCAACCGCATCTCGGTTCCCAGACGACGACGGCACGTAGGGCCACGTCAGCGCGCCGTGGCCCCGCCCCCGCGCCGGCTGGCCCCGCCTCCCGGTGCCGCGTTCACCGCCGCCGCCGCCGCTGCCGCCGCCGCCGCCGCCGCCCGAGACTCGCGCAGAGCAGTTATGGCGGATCCCGCAGCGCCCGCGCCCGCAGCTCCGGCTCCCGCCCAGGCCCCGGCCGCGGCCCAGGACGCGGCGCCGACCCCGGACGCGGCCCCCGCCCCGGCCCCGGCGCCGGCGCCCGCCCCGGACTCGGCCTCAGGGCCGTCCTCGGACTCCGGCCCCGAAGCCGGCTCGCAGCGGCTGCTGTTCTCTCACGACCTGGTGTCGGGCCGTTACCGCGGCTCGGTGCACTTCGGGCTGGTGCGCCTCATCCACGGCGAGGACTCGGACTCGGAGGGCGAGGAGGACCGCGGGAGCTCGGGCTGCTCCGAGGCGGGGGGCGCGGGCCACGAGGAGGGCCGGGCCAGCCCGCTGCGCCGCGGCTACGTGCGCGTCCAGTGGTACCCCGAGGGCGTCAAGCAGCACGTGAAGGAGACCAAGGTGCGGCGCGCGGGCCGGGGGGGCCGGGGCGCCGCGGGGACCGAGTTGCTGCTGCAGGGGCCCCAGGCCGGCGAGGGGAGGCGCGCCAGGCGCTGGCCGGCGTGGTACCACCGCAGTGGCCCGAGGTGGGAGGACGAGCCTCCGCGGAGGGGACGCTCCGGTGCAAAGTCATTGCACCAGCGCCGGGCCACCGGGCGCCGCGCCTCCCCCCCCCGAGGGGCTGCCGCGCCGCGCCTGGTGGGGTGTCGGCCTCGCGCTTCTGTACGTGGACTCGCCGCCGCGGGGGAGCCCCTGGGGCTCCGAGGCACGCTCGGCGTGGCACCAGTGCGGCGTTTCGCTGACCCCCAAGGAGCTACATACTGCATTGTGCATCCCGAAAGGAAGGCCGTGCCGGGCCCGTGCAGGGAAGGGTCGTGGGCGTTCCAAAGCGATGATAGAGGTGACCATCTCGGGTCACCAGTAAACCCAAGAAGTTCCCTAAATGACAGAAGGCGTTATCAGGGGCACAGACACCCCAACCCCTCTCTCTCTTTTGTAAACCTTGTTGCCTCATTTTAATTGCTGCGGGAACTTTGTGAGTAAAATCATTAACAATCAGAGCCGTGATATTAATAGTCCGGGGGAGTTGGGGGGGGGGGGGATATGACAGCTGCGACTGGAATTGATGACTCCCAAGTGCAGTTGGACTTCTTGAAAAAAAATACTACAGAAGCATGGATGGAGAAGAGCCACCCGTTTGGAAGCCCCAAGGGGTTCTTCCTGACTCGAGGCTGCGAAGCAAACATCAGACTCCCATATGGTGTTGGGGTGAGGCCGGTGAATATTGCAGGTTTACAAGCGAAGGGGTTTATCATCTTAAACCCCGAAACCTTGAACCAAGGTTGGCTTGGTGGCGTCTTAGGTCATGTTTTCCTGAGTGCGAGTTCCTATCAGTGATTCACACACATGCACACACCCCTGTATCTTTCACCCCTTCTTCATCTCCTCCTTTTCCTCCCCTTGAAGAAAACATTTCTAAGCAGGAATCGGGCCTGTGCTGTTGACTGGTCTGATTTCGGGAGGTGGGGGGGGGGGGCGACTGGAGAAGTTAATCTGGGTTTCTCACAAGCTGGGAGACAAAGGCCACAGGGGAATGGGGCCTCGGGCCACCCTACAGAGGGGTCTGTGGTAACAGCTCTGCCAGTGGAAGAGGCCCCTCTCCCAGGAAGAGCCTGTGCACCATTTCCTAGCGGCACAAGTGCCAGCCGTCGTTCTGCTTGCCAGTGTGCACGCACCCCCAGACCCAGAAGTCCGCACACAGGACCCTCTGGCTTCCCCCGCAGAGAAAGGAAAATCAAGGCCCTAGCTGCCCTGAGTCCGGAAGAAAATGAACAAGTTTGTGTGCCTCCCCTCCCCCCCAAAAAGTGGAAAATACTACTTTTCATAGCGGAATGCTCGTTAAACATTCCCATCGGAATGGGAAGACTTGCGCTCTTTATGCCGTGTTTCTGCGCCGTCTTACTAGCACATGGTGGCTCATGTCTTTCTGTGGGTTTTTTGTTTTTTTTATTTTTAATGTTTTTCCCTAACCGTCTTCTCCAGAGGTTTGTGACTTTCAGAAGGCAGCTCGTTTCACTGTGTCATGGCCTCCTGCCCCGGGACTCAGGCTGGCAGGCCAAGCTCACGACCGCGAACTGCCATGTTTATCAGTAGTTGTTCCTGTTCATCTTGACTTTGGTGGTTAACTTTGTTTACAGTTACATTCTGCCAGCCTCCTTCCACCATGTGTAATTATATACAAAGTTTGACCTAAAGCACCTAGTTAGGAATGGAAGAGAAAATAACTTTATTTTGGATACATTTTGAAGCTGGCCTCTTGTGATTTGCTTTGAATTTGTTGAAACCCATTGTGGCTCCAGTGGTGGTGTTTTCCTCGCCACCATGGTGTCTGTAGCTTTTGAGCTTAGGGGCATAGGAACCTTAGAAGTGGTGGCACGTAGGTGCCCATTTGTGGATGGCAAGACCCAGTTCTTATAGGACTTTGAGATGGGTTTGTTGGGGGGGGGGGAATTGTACACCTGATGAGCAGCTCCAGGTTACCAGAAACCCTAGGCCCAGATGACGCTGACTAGGGTGGTAGGTTGGGTCCTGGGACCTTGCACTTTAGGAAGTGGTTTAGGAAGATTTTTTCCCCGCTTCTCACTTCTCCTTGTATATCCATGGAGGGGACAATGTGCTGTACAGGAAAGACCATCAGACCAAGGCTGAGTGTCGATTCCGATTCCTACTCCCTCGCTAATTTGGTTATGAGATTTGAGAACCCACTTACTGACAGAGTAATGTGGCGACGGTATCGAGAAACGTATTTCTTTTTAAAGCTGCCACCTCTTGGCATTTTTTAAAATAGTACCCCTGTAGTGTGGAGTGTTTAGTAGGCTGTGGGGTGTTTTTCTGGTTTTCAGGTGAATTTGTTGGGCAGCGAGTAAAGGCTTAATATTAGTCTCTTAACTTAAGTTTGAAACGAACAAATTCGTGGAGAGAGATGAAGAGACTGGCCCGCACGTTCTACGCCCTCCTGGCCCTTTCAGCAAAAATTTTCAATGGAAATCAAATAAGTAGCTCTTCGTCGAAACTGCAGAATTTATGGGCCAGTTCCTGAGGCTTCCAGCAGCCAAAGTTTAGGACCTCAAAGAAACACGAAGTATGTGCTCCTTTCTTTCCTCAATCTTCTGAGAACCCTTCCGCATGGTAGCTGACTTATCCCCTTGACGCTGTTCCTGTGTGGCCACCGATCTCCTGTGTGACTTGGCCCCTTCCCCATCAGCGACCATCCTTGAGTAAACTTTTGGAATAAAGCCAAATGCTGACAGTCTCTCTGCCTTCTTGAGCACCGGCTTGGCCTGGCGGGCCTTTGTGGTCTCCAGCTGTCACGGGTGGGCACAGTGGCCTCTGTAAGGAAGGGAACAGACTGCGGTCTGTCAGTCCAAGTTTGGGGGAGCTTCCTGTTTATGCTTTGGCTTTCCATCTCTTGTGCGCAGTCTTTTGCTTTGAGTTGCCACAACATTCAGAGTCGCTCCTGGTTTGAGATTTAAGGTCTCCAAATGAAGCGGTCTCTATGATCACGCTGCTTTTCAAAGGCTGTGTGTGTGTGTGTGGCATCCCTCATGACCGGTCCCTCAGTAATTGGCTTTTTGGTTTATTTTTGGCTTCTCCTCAGGCCAGCATTTCCATTGGGCAAGCTATTTAGGTGTAGCATCATGGTATGTGAAGCTGGTGCTGCCTCACTGGTCCTAGTGCCGGACCCATTAAAAGTAATTGCTTTTAGTGATGTAACAGGAAGAAGTTATGTAAGGTGAGCCGAGATGCGGGACCGAGTGCGTCTCATTGCACTTTGTTCACATAGGATCACCGCACTTGTAGACCTGCACGGCTGCTCTGTGATTTTGTCCTTTGTCCTTTGGTTTCCCCTCCACTGACTTCTGGGACTTGGTGCCGTGGTGGTGCCTCTGACTTGCCACCTCGCTCAAGGGTACTTTCACCGGATAAAGGGTGTGTGTGTGTGTGTGTGTGTGTGTGTCCTGTGTTTGGAAGTCAAAACCCTTGGGTGCTCTTCCCGGCTGGCACCTACTCTGAATGACCTTGGCCTAGTCACTGCCTCATTTTCTCTCTGCAGTAAAACACAAGATCTGTCTTCCTAGCCCCTGAAATGGGCCCTAGCCTGAACCAGAAGTGTAGCTGGGTGGTGTGGCCACTTGGCTGTGAGCAGACACCATCCTGATGTCCGTCGGACAGAGCCAGCCCCCCCACCCCTGTCCCTTCAGGAGATCGATCACTTCCGTCCATCACACGGGGGTGCTGCACCCGGGAGGCACCTTGGGGGGCAAAACGTGCGCCAGACAGGTTTGTTTCAGCGGTGTCGGTGCTCTTGACCTGGCGAATTATAGATAGGACTTCTTTTTAAGACTCTTCTATAAATACTCATGAACTTCACTGCTCTGTTACTTTATGCACATTTAAAGTAACACCTGCCAGGGGCGCCCAGGTGGCTCGGTGGGTTGAGCGTCTGACTCTTGATTTCGGCTCAGGTCATGATCCCAGGCTCATGGGATCAAGCCCTATGTCAGGCTCTGCGCTGAGCATGGAGCTTGCTTAAGATTATCTCTCTCTCTTCTCTCTCCCCCTCTCTCTTTCTTTCCCCCATCTCTCTCTCCTCCCTCCCCGTCTTTCTCTCCCCCTCCCTCCCTCCTTCTGTCTCTCCCCACTCTCTCCAAAATAAATAAATAAAAAAATAAAGTCACACCTGCCAAAAGCCACTAGCCTTCAGGAGAGGGATGGAATGAATATATGTGTGTGCGTATTTTCCAGAATTTGGAGGACATCTTTTGAAATTTCCAAAAGAATGAATTACAAGGATGGGAGAATATTGCTTTATATTTTAAAATAATTATATGGCCAAGCATTGTGTAGTGTTACTATGTGCCAGGCACTCTGAGTGCTTTCTGCGTGTTACTCAGTGCTCCCAACAACCCTGTGAATTAGGTACTGTTATTATCTGCACATTTCGGAGGAGGAAACCGAGGGGCAGAGAGGTTAAGTAACTTGTCCAATGTCACACTGCTAATAAGTGGAGGAGCCTGAATACAAATTGAAGTCAATGTAGTTCTCACCTGAGAATGTTTAAATTCAGCATTCGTGGATCGTTACTGTATCAAGTGCCCTGGTTAAACATGAGTCACAGACCCTGCGGTTGGTATTAATCATCCAGTCATGAAACACGTGAAAGCCTTAGTGGAGAGGAGGTAACCCCAGGTAAGGAGAGAGGAAGGCGCAGGCTGTTGGGATGGGTGGCAGGTGTGCCAGAGGAGAGGAGGAGACAGAGCCCCTGTCCCAGGGGACAGGATGGGAGGGGCGCCAGGTTCGCACTTGTGACTGTGCTTCTGCTCTGCATTTTTCGTTCCCTCGCCCCGCCGTCATTCTCAAAGTAATTGTCAAAACACACATTTTATTTCCGGAGAACCTGTGAGTGCCCCTAGATGCTGAATGGAAGCAGGCTGTGTGTGATCCATTCCAACACGGGTGTGCCCCCTGCACCCGAAGTCCGGGGAACGGGCGTTCTGTGTTGTCTTAGCAGGCGATGGTCAGCGTGAGGAAACGCAGCCTGACCTCCTGCCCCCAAAGACCTGTCCCCTCTCTGCTGTTGTCACCGTCCCGCTGGGAATGCTGAGTCATGAGACAGACAAGGAGAGACTCCTTGGAGAGAGGCTGCGTTCCTTCTCCTTCGGTTGCCCCGAACCTGACTCTGCTCTTGGCCTTCCTTTTGATTTAGGACATGAAAGGTCCTGTTGCGCCCTCCGCATCCCCACTTCACTGTTATCCCTGCCTTTCTGTTCTTCCGTTTTCCTGTTCCATCAAGAGAAATCTTGCTCTCTTTTTTACTGTTGTACCCAGGGGCCTCATGGAATCCAGTGGGGCCGCTGTGGGGCCAGTACTTTACAAAAGGGATGCGGTTGTCGTGCGTAACGTGAATCAGCATTCCCCACAGCGCTGGGCCCCTGCTCAGCGTCAGCTGCCCCTGGGAGTCCCCTCACCGTTTGGATTTAGGGTGATCTCTTTTAAAGAGCCATTCTGTACTTTTTTTTTTTTTTTTTTTAACTGGGAGGATGTGATCTGCCCTCCTGTTCCGACTGATAGAAGCTTTCGGAGTTTCCCTGCCCAGAGCTTAGCCTGCTTCTGGGTGGGGGTGGGAGGGTGCTAATTTAAATGGATAATCGAAAGAGGGAAACGTGCTTTTTCACCTACAAGCTGCTCTCGCTTACACTTACTGGGATTTGCGTTTGTTAACTGTAGCTCCTCCTGAGCTCCACCTGCCCAGGGGCTGGGGGCCAAGCCTGAGAAGGTCGTGCTTTCAAGGCTGTTGCGTGCCCAGCACTTGCAGCTCTAGTGAGCGGGGCGCGCGCATTCCGGGTTGCTCCTGTTGCTGACATTTCTGGTGGCCTCAGGGGGCCGCCATTAGGAACCACCTGACCCACGCATGGTCACAGACAGGGAAGAGCAGAATGCTTACTGGAAATTTTTGTAGTTCAGGATCAGATTGAGTCATGTTAATGGGTAGTCCTCTGAATTGTGTCTACTCCGAGGTTATTGGCCGTCATTTGGCTGCACTCTGAGGTTGAGGAGTCCACGTCCTTCAACCCAGGGCCGACCGTGTTGAATGGATCTTTTGGTCAGTTTTGCACACAAATCTGCTGTGTTCTTCTGAAGCAAGATTGTGAAAAGCAAGTTTTTGACTTAAACATTGAGGCATATGATACACTGTTCAGAAGTATTCAGCTAGGCGATATGTACTGGAATGAAGTCTTTGGGGGTTAAATCTGGTTGACTGGTGGAGGGATTTGCATATTTTGAGATTGATACATGTAACAATGTATCAGTGTATTTGAGATGATACATGTAGCTAGGTCAAAGGAATAAGACACCAGATTACTTTGGGTTTAAATCAGTAGCATAGGGGTGCCCAGCTGGCCCAGTTAGGAGAGCATGCAACTCTTTTTTTGTTTTTAATTAAAAAAAAAAGTTTATATTTATTTTAGAGAGAGAGCGCACACATGAGCAGGGGAGGGGCAGAGAGAGAGAGGGAAGCAGTCACCAGGCTCCTAGCTGTCAGCACGGAGTCTGACGCGGGGCTCAAACCCACAAACCGCAAGCTCCTGACCTGAGCTGAAGTTGGACGCTCAACTGACTGAGCCACCCAGGTGCCCCGAGCATGCAGTCTTGATCTTGGAGTGTTACGTTCGAGGCCCAGATGGGTGTAGTGATTTGAAAAAAAATAATAATAAAATAAATAAAATAAAAATTAAAAATATCAAAATAATCTAGCTATATCCCGTGAAGATTCATTCTAGCTATGATAATTTAAAACTTTTTAAATTAAAATCACCTGAAAAAAAAAAGGAAAATGTATTCAGTTCTATCCAATAATGAAATGAAAACCCCCAGCAAGCAGGAGAGATTTTCTACAGTCTTAAAAAAAGTGTTCTGGGACGCCTGGGTGGCTCAGTCAGTTAAGCTGCCGACTTAGGCTCAGGTCATGATCTCGCAGTTCGTGAGTTCAAGTCCTGCCTTGGGCCCTGTGCTGATATGACAGCTCAGAGCCCCGAGCCTGCTTCCGATTCTGTGCCTCCCTCGCTCTCTGCCCCTCCCCCGCTCACACTCTTGTCTCTGCCTCTCTCAAAAATAAATAAACATTAAAAAAAAAAAAAGTTTTTATTTTCATCCCGCAAGAGACAGCTGATCTTTGACACTCAGCAGCTCTGATGAGGTGCTTCACCTTGTTTTCATTTCGGTCTTTTGTTTGTGGGAGACGCTGCTGTGACGATGGTCGCTGACGCTGTTGTGACAGGCGTGTCCACGGGACTACTTGCTAGCCCCTTACGTGCAGGTGGGAAGGGACACACACACAGCTGTGTCCTGTGTGGCTTCCAGGACGATCAGGAACAGACTCTGTGCTGAAAGCATCCCCTTATTTGTCTGCTCTGACTGGTTAATTACTTCAGGAAGTTTGAGGGCCCTGAAGGTTGATGATAGCATCTTCAAGCCAAAGAAGGAAGGGCTGCTCTCCCTACCTCCAGTATGCTGCCGGGGGCGTCTGCCTCCATTTCCTCACCGCCTGTGAACCCCTTAGCCTTTCTCTGGCCTCGCTCAGCGCTGGATGTGAATGGCGCTTCTGAAGGTCACAGAGGACTAGCGGATTCCTGGTCACTGTATTTAATGACTTCTCCCTAGTTCTTGTCTTCCCGGTCCATCAGCCTTGTTGACCGTGGTCAGTCCTGCCCCCTTACTGGAAACTTAACTTTCATTGGGTTCCAGATACGCAATTGTACTGAATTTTCCCACCCCCTCCCCCTTTTTTTTTTTAAGGTTTATGTATTTCTTTTGAGAAAGAGAGGGAGAGAGAATCCCAAGAAGGTTCCACGCTGTCAACGGAGACCGACGTGGGCCTCGATCTCCCGAACTGTGAGATCATGACTTGAGCCGAGGTCGAGAGTTTGATGCTTGACTACGGAGCCTCCCAGGCACTCCTTCTCTTTAGCTTTTTGTCTTTTTCCTCTGATCTCTGTGAGACTTCTCCACATCCTGTGTTCTCACTCCCCTCACCACCTTCCTGCCCTCAGTGCTCATTTTCACTCCTGTGGCTGCAGCTGGCTCTTGCCCTCGGACAGCTTCCACACCTGCCGCACGGTCCCTGCCGTGGACCTGACAGCCCCCTCCCGTCATCTACAACTTCAGACTTTGTGGGTGTAAAGTTACATGAGTGTAACTGCCCTTCCCACCCCCGGGTCCAACTTCTGATCGTGAAAAACCTTCAGACATACAGAGAAGTTGAAAGACTAGGCCACTGAATACTAATTACCAGTGATCTCGAGTTAGTGGTTAATACTCTGTCCTCTGTGCTTCACCTGTACATGTAGATCTATGTCCTGAGCCACTTGCTAAGTCAGAAGCAGACGTGACGGCAGACACCTCTGAATACTTAAGCTGGCATCTTCTAAGGATCAGAACATTTGGGGTCATTTGAAATTTACCTTCTTGGGCACCCGTTCTAATTGAAGTGTGTGACTCAGTGGTATTAGATGCGTTTGTGACGTGCAGGCACCACTGTCATCTGTCCCCAGACCTCTCTTCATTCTGTGAAACTGAAACTTGATGCCCACTGAACAGTAAGCCCCTGTTTCTCCCCACGCCCCCTCTGGCTCCCTCCGTTCTACTTTCACACGTGAAATATCATTTCACTTAGAATAATATCCTTAAGGTTCACCTTTCCTATAGCATCTGTCAGGGTGTCGTTCGTTCTAAAGGCTGAATGAGAGGCCATTGTATGTATCACAGCTTTCGGCCCAGCTCTTCATCTGTCGGTGGGCACCTGGGCTGCTCTCCTGTGTTAGCCGTCCTGAATAACGCAGCTCATGAACATGAACGTGGTGTGCACATACCTCTTTGAGATCCCACTTTCAGCTCTTTTGGGTGTATCCCCAGAGGTGGAATTGCTGGGTCATGTGGTAGTTTTATTTTGACTCTTTAAAAAAAATTTTTTTTAATGTTTTATTTATTTTTGAGAGAGAGAGACAATGTGAGCAGGGGAGGGTCAGAGAGAGGGAGTCCCAGAATCTGAAGACAGGCTTCAGGCTCTGAGCTAGCTGTCAGCACAGAGCCCGACGCGGGGCTCGAACCCACGAACCCTGAGATGACGACCTGAGCTGAAGTCGGACGCTTAACCGACTGAGCCACCCAGGCACCCCTGATTTTTACTCTTTTCAAGAACTGCCCTACTGTGCTCCACAGTAGCTCCATCATCTCACGTTCCCACCAGCCGTGCACGGGGATCCCGGTTTCTCTACACTCTGGCCAGTGTTTATTTGCACGCGTGCTCTCTCTCTCTCTCTCTCTCCCCTTCATAGTAGCCATCATAATGGGTGTGAGGGAGTATCTCACTGTAGTTTTGATTTGCGTTTCCCTAATGATAGGTGATGTTGGGCACCCCTTCACATGCTTCCAGTCCCTTAAATACCTTCCGGAGACGTGTTTATTCAAATCCTTTGCCCATTTTTGAATGGGGTTGTTTGGGGGGTTTCTGTTGTCGATTTGTAGGAGTTCTGTATGTACTCCAGAGATTAACCCCTTGTCAGATACATGATTTGCGAATACTTTTTCCCATTCTGTGGGCTGCCTTTTTTATTCGGCTGATACTGTCTTTTAACACATGATGATATCCTTTAATTTTCATGAATCCAGTTTGTCTGTTCTTTTGTTGCCTGTGCCTTTGGCGTCAGCCTCCCATTCTAATCTGTCATCAGATCTTTGTTCGAAATGCTCTTGCCTCCTCTGCATTTCCTTTCCGCGGCAGCGCGGGCTCACTCTCTGACTGTGCCGGGCCTGGACTGAGGGCGCCTGCTCTCCCGGCCTCCAGACCTCCCGAACGCGCGCTTGGGTTGCATCAGGACCCGGCCTCCGACACGCCTTAGCTCGTCGCCCAAGGCTCCTTGCCTGCATTTCGGGCTTCCTCTCCTGCCCCTTCAGTAGACTGCATCTCCTCTGTCTCCCCGGTTCACTCATGCTGTTCTCTTCCTCCGATGCCCCATGGCACTTAACGTGACACACTCTCCCCGGATTGGAAGCTTCTTGAGACACAAAGACTGTGACTCCTTATATGCTGTGAACGCTTCTATTTTGAATGGCTCACATCTAGTTCCGTGGGAGGCATTTGTTTGAGTTAATGACCAGGTCCTTCCCGTTCACCTATGAAGAGTATTCTTAGCTTTTTTCCAGACGCTTCGTGATCTGTGCTGGAGCTCTGTGGGCACCTCGCCAGCTGACACTGCCCCTTAGGGGACTAGGTCGGTTGACCATGTAATTTATCATCCCAGCTGGGCTCTTTCGAGAGCACTACGAGTCACTGCTCCAGGACAGACGTGTGGGAATCCCAGCACTAGGAAGAGCAGATTAGTCAAAATACCCCATGTTGTAGTCGACTGCTTCAGCGAGATGGAGCTGCTCTCAGCTTGGCTGAAATGCAGCTGGGTCTGGAATTACCTAGCGGGAACCGAGGCACTCTCCTGGCCACAGGCTCCCCAGGAGCGTGGCCCGGGGTGAGAACTAAGAGGCTGTGTCTCATGAAGCCACTGAGAAGTCTCCCTGTTGGTGCCATTCTGGGTTTCCTTCAGGTCCTCGTTGCAGGCTCTGAACGATCTGGAAAAGCACCAGTTTAACAGTGAGAAGCTGCCCAAGTTCTAGCGCCCATAGTAACTTCGGGACTTTGGTGGAAGCCCCCACCGTCTCTGAGCCTCAGTTTCTCAGCTTATAAAATGGGGATAATGCCCATCTCAGGGCTGTCGGGAGGAGCAGCTGTACCAACCCAGCCGAAGAAAACACTTGCCAGACCTCCGCTTGCGTGTGAGGTCGTGAGCGGAGAGCAGCCCAGCGGCCCTCACCGTAGGGGGTGGCTTTGAGTCCTCGGCGGCAGCCCTGTGTGTCCGGAAACAGGCCGAGGCCGCAGCGGTGCGTGCCCCGGGAACGCGGCTGGAGCTCTGCGCTCTGCCTGCCCCGGCGCTCCGGGCGGCCTGGGGTGCGCAGCCTGGTGGCCTGCCTTTGCCGGGCCCGCAACTCTGACGGAGCCAGGCACCGTCTATTCACACGGCTCACCAGCGGTGCTGGGAGGGTGGGGGGAGCATGGATCCGTGGAAGCCAGAGCAGCACTTCTGGAAAGCTCACGTGTGTGGCCTCTCCTGGGGCTCCTGTTAACGCAGTCTCCTGCAAAGGCCGGGGTGTGCCCCTCAGTCCGCACATCTCACCCGCTCTTGGGGATGCTGATTCTGCTGGTTGGGACTGTCCTTGGAAATTGAACTGATAGTGTAGGTCCTTCAAAAACCCTGTTGATGTCTGTAGGTTCAGGTGTGTCCCCCGTCCTCCCCCGCCCCGCCCCCGAATTGTATGCGTATAACTGGTTTGAGTCTTTGTCTCCCCTCTGCCTTAGTCTTTTGGTAGCAGTGGTAATGCCAGAAATTATCAAAAAGGGGGGGCAACAGCAGGATGGAAGAGACATTACGTGCCTCTAATAGCCAGGCAGTGCTTTCAGATCCCCGGGTGCCTGTTAGAAACACCTGCTTCTCCCTCCCCCTCCCCCCATTGCCTACTGACCGATATGAATACATAGTTGCTGCTGAGGGTTTCCTTTGATTTCATTTCTTCTTGGGCTGAAAATAGGATAGTTGTTATGAGAAGAGTGCAGCCAGTCCAAGAGGAAAATGGTTGAACCTTGCTATTGTTATTATTATTTTTTTATCCACCCCATATCGGGATTCCTGCTGTGTGCCCGGCCGTGTAATGCATGCTCTGCACGTATCATCTTACTCCTTCCCTGAAGTGGCCAGTGTCCCCATTTTAGAGAGGGCGAGCCTAACACCTAGAGAATAGCTGTAACTCGCCCAGAGCCACCCAGCTAGTGAGGGGCGGGGCCCGGGTGTCTGTGCTGCCAGAGCGCACGTGCTTTGGGCCGCTGGGTGCTGTGGGAGCACGGAGTGGGGCATCTCACTCCGGCCCTGCACTCTGATCGGGGACCAGCATTCTTTCGGTAAAGGGCCAGATAGTAAATATTTTAGGCTTAGCAGGCTACACCGTCTCCTTCACGACTGGTCAGCTTTGCCATCACAGCGTGACACATTCAGAGACAATAAGGGAGCGAGCGGGCATGGCCGTGTTCCAATAAATCTTACTGCAAACGGACAGCAGGCCGGATTTGGCCTAGAGACCGTAGTTTGCCGATCTTGGCTCTAGAAGAGTCCTGACCGATGGAACTATAACGTGAGCCGCATCGGTAATTTTACACTCGACAGAGGAAATAGAGGGGTGCCTGGGTGGCTCCGTTGGTTAAGCATCCAACTCTTGATCTTAGCTCAGGTTGTGATCTCAGGGTCCTGAGCTTAAGCCCCACATTGGGCTCCATGCTGGGCATGAAGCCTACTTAAAAAAAAAAAAAAGAAAGAAAAAAGAAAAAGTATATAGAAACAGGTGAGATTACATTGAATCAATTTTACTTGACCCGTTATACGCAAGATACCCTATTGATACGGAATCAGTTTAAAAATCCTTAATGAACTGTTTTACATTCTTCTTTCTGTAGTGGCTCACGCATTGGCTCGTGCCGCTTCAGAAACCGTCTGATGGGAGAGAAACCCCCCACCCCCCGCCAGTTTCTTGCTCAGCTTTATTTTCTTCAGAGCATCTAGCATTATTTGAGATTTTACTGCTTCATTTCTTTGTCTACTGTCTCCCCGACCAGAAGGGAAGAGGACAGAAGTGGACTGTTCTCTGCCGCCTGTGCCTGAACAGATACTGGCCCAGAGCTGGTGCCCGGTGGTCCTTGGTTAATGGGCGCAGGGGCTGCACACAGGTAGAGAGCGCCGGGTCCAGTCTGGACGGAAGGGGGGCGGAGACCAGGGGCAGAGCGTTAGGAAGGCCTTCTTGCAGGCAGCTTTTGAGCTAGGCCTTGAAAGGTGAGGAGAATTTGGAGCAGGGGTGGGAGGGAGCGAATCCTGAGCGGGAAGATCAGCGTTGAAGGAAGACAGATGTAGGATGAGTTCGCACAACATTTGGGAGAACTCGCCCTTCACACTTAAAAATTATTGAAGATCCCGGTGAGCTTTTGTTTCTGTGGGTTGTATCAATATTTACATGTGCGAGATGAAAACAAAACTTGAAACCCAAGAACACCCAAGCACTCATTCCAGCCACCCGAGCAGTGACAACATTGCATCGCGTAGCCTCTGGCAAGGTCCGCAGGGGACCTGGGAGAGGGCGTGGGGACCAAAGACAGATGCCACCTTGCTGGGACCGTGGAAAGCTTTTGACTTTGGGCCTCCTGAAGGGGTCTCTGGACTGCATGTGCCCAGGAGTGCTGAGCTGGGGAGGGCGGAAGGAGGGTGAGGGAGAGCACCGGGTAGCCAGGCTGGTTCTGGTCACTGGTGGTGGTGACAGCATTTCTCCTGCCCTGTTGTGCCCTCGTTGTGTTGTGAACACTTCACGTGTGCGCGGGGCGGGGGGGGGTGGGGTGGTGGCTTTAGGCCCCTCTGGGAGAGCCCCGTGGAGAAGGTGTTCCTATTTTATGTGTAGTGAAGAGCTGAGTGAAACCCAGGCCGTTGCCCCCACAGCCACAAGGTGTGCTGCCCCCTAGGGACCGCGCAGCGCCCCGGCTCTCGGGGGTGAAGGTCTTTGCGGTGAGTAATCTGGCAGCGGTTCCTGAGATGGGGCCGGTGGGCGATCTGGAAGGCCTGGGGACCAGTTAGGAGGCTTTTGCAGCGCGGGCAAGTTCTAGCTTTTGTGCATTTGATTTGCGTGGCATTTCTCTCTCTCGCACGGCACAGAGTGTTGAAAGTGCTGATTTTCATACAAAATGGCCCCTACGTGTGAACCAACAGCTTCACCCAGTATTCAGTGAACAAAGCAGCCGTCTGTCCCGGTGCCAGAAAGGGAGTTGGCATCTTGGAGGACTTTGCCAGAGCTTTAAGGGGCTTTTAAAGGATGATTTTGATGATGGTTCGGTTTGACCTTGGGACCTGACTCCCAAGTACAGTTAGGACTGTTGAATCAGAGAGCAGTAAGGGCACTCTGAGATAGAGCAGTGGGGATAAAGAGGTAGAGGGGGCTTGAGGAAGGCTGCTTTTTCTTTCTTTCTTTTTAAGTTTATTTATTTATTTTGAGAGAGTGTGAGCATGAGTGAGCAGGGAGGGGCAGAGAGAGAGAGAGAGGATCCCAAGTAGGATCTGTGGACCCCAACTCAGGGCTTGAACCTGTGAACCATGAAATCATGACTTGAGCTGAAATCAAGAGTCAGATGCTTAACCGACTGAGCCACCCAGGCGCCCCCGGGGGAAGATTTCTCAGGTGGTGGCAGGCACAAGCCATTAAGGGCATTTGGGGAGCAGCAGGGAAAGCAGGTGTAACACAGAGGGGCTGGAGCAGTGGGTGTCCAGGTGGCCAGGATCTCAGATGATCAGGAGGGAGTTGGGGACCCATTATGTTTGTTTCCCTCCCTCCCTCCCTCCCTCCCTCCCTTCCTTCCTTCCTTCCTTCCTTCCTTCCTTCCTTCCTTCCTTCCGGTTATCCTCTTTTTTTTTTTTTTTTTTTAAATGTTTTATTTATTTCTAGGGGAGAGAGAGAGAGAGAGAGAGACAGCGTGAGCAGGGGAGGGTCAGAGAGAGAGGGTGTCACAGACTGAAACAGGCTCCAGGCTCTGAGCTGGCAGTCAGCACAGAGCCCGACGCGGGGCTCGAACCCACGAACCGCGAGATCATGACCTAAGCGAAAGTCGGACGCTTAACCGACTAAGCCACCCAGGCGCCCCGGTTATCCTCTTTTTTTAAGTTTATTTATTTCTCTTGAGAGAGACAAGACAGTGCAAGTAGGGGATGGGCAGAGAGAGGGGAAGAGAGAGAATCCTGAGCAGGCTCCTCGCTGCCAGCACAGAGCCCAACATGGGGCTTGAACCCATGAAGCTGCAAGATCGTGACCTGAGCTGAAACCAGGAGTCTGACGCTTCACTGTCTGAGCCACCCAGGCGCTCCTGTTTGCTTTTTACCGTGGTCGACTATGCATAATAAAGTGTGCCGCCGTCACCACCAGCCATCTCCCCAGACTGAGACCCTGCCCCATTAAACAGTAACCTGTTCACTGTAGATGTGTGGTCTCCTGACCTGACCTCCAAGGAGTGGTGCGGGGGAGCTCGGCAGAGTCTCAGGCTCCCGGGGCGCACACCTGCGTGACAGCCCTGCGGTGAATAATAGCGGGGACAGAGAGGCGCAAGGGAGGTTGAGTGCTGGAGGCCCGATGTCGTAGCTGCTTGGAATCATCCATGTGAAGAGGTACTTACCTTGGAAATGTGTATTTAGTCCCCCGTCTTTAGTTTATTCTTATTCTTGTCCTATCTCATGCCTCCGTAATTGCATTTTTAAAATAAACGCTTTTGGGGCACCTGGGTGGCTCAGTCGGTTGGGTGTCCGACTTCGGCTCAGGTCATGATCTTCCGGTTCGTGGGTTTGAGCCCCGCGTCAGTCTCTGTGCTGACAGCTCAGAGCCTGGAACCTGTCTTCAGATTCTGTATCTCTCTCTCTTTCTGACCCTCTCCTGCTCACGCTGTCTCTCTCTCTCTCTCTCTCTCTCAAGTAAATAAAATAAACACCTTTTAGATTTATAGAAAATTTGCAAAGATCCTAGTATATCCTTTACCAGCTCCTTCTAATGTTAACATCTTATGTACCACAGTATATTTGTCAAAAGTAAGAAATTAACATTGGTTTTACATTATGAACTAGACTGTACACTTTTATTTGGATTAAAATTTCTACCAAAGTCCTTTTTGTCTTTCAGGATCCAGTTCACCAGAGTACATTACATTTTGCATAGTTGCTTTTTTGCTTTTTTTTTTTTTCCCCTTAAGAGAGAGAGCAATGAGTAGGGGAGAGGGGAGGGGGGAAAGAGAATCTCAAGAAGCAGGCTCGCTGCTCAGCACGGAGCCTGACTCGGGGCTCCATCCCATGCTCCCGGGATCATGACCTGAGTCAAAACCCAAGAGTTGGATGCTCAACTGACTGAGCCACCCAGGCACCCCTGCGTAATTGCCTTTTGAATGTTGGAAAAAACCCTTGTAATTGATCTTTCTCTTATCTAATCTTCAGTTCATCCTCTGCCCTAAGAGTTATATTTCTGAAGAATTTCATTAACAGCTTTTGATGCCAGAAAATAGGGGTCAAGCACGCTGCCTTTGAAAATGAGGCAGTCTGGGGCGCCTGGGTGGCTCAGTCAGTTAAGCGTCCGACTTTGGCTCAGGTCATGATCTCACAGTTCGTGGGTTCGAGCCCCGCGTTGGGCTCTGTGCTGACCGCTCAGAGCCTGGAGCCTGTTTCAGATTCTGTATCTCCCTCTCTCTCTGACCCTCCTCTGCTCACGCTGTCTCTCTCTCTCAGAAATAAATAAAAAACATTAAAAAAAAAAAAAAGAAAGAAAATGAGGCAGTCTGGAAGTGACCTGTAACTATGAGTACCACTCAGAGTAGAGGGTGGCGACCAGACAGGTGAGCGCCGAGTGAGGAAGTCAGGGAAGTAGGGAGAGTCCACAAGCTTAGGGGCCCAGTCAGTCTCTGGTGCTCCAGCTCTGAAGAAAAATTGGTAGGATTATTCTCTGTGTCTGAGATTTGTAGTTGTTTTTTCTGGATTGCACGTTATCATGTCTGTTGCTGTGCAGGTGACCCTTCCCTGACAACCTGCGCAGATGCTCAGGAAGCTGCTGGGGAGCTACTTGACACTTTGTTTCACTTTGATGTAACACTGATTCTCATGGGCTCAAACTTAAAGAACCATTCTTGGATTACATTTTATTTTATTATTTTTTTATTTTTATTTTAAACATTTTTTAATGTTTTATTTATTTCTAGGAGAGAGAGAGACAGTACGAGCAGGGGAGGGTCAGAGAGAGAGAGGGAGACCCAGAATCTGAAGCAGGCTCCAGGCTCCGAGTCGGCAGTCAGCACAGAGCCCGACGCGGGGCTCGAACCCACGAACCGCGAGATCATGACCTAAATGAAAGTCGGACACTTAACCGACTAAGCCACCCAGGCGCCCCTACATTTTATTTTTTAAGTTTATTTTTACTTGAGAGAGAGAGAGCAAGCAGGGGAGGGGCAGAGAGAGGGAGACAGAATCCTATTCAGATTCCAAGCTATCAGCCCAGAGCCCAATGTGGGGCTCAAACTTGTAAATGGTGAGATCATGACCTGAGCCGAAATCACAAGAGTCGGATGCTCAAACTGACTGAGCCACCCAAGCACCCCTTGGATTGCATTTTTTAAAATTTATTTTTTAAAAATTTACATCCGAGTTAGTTAGCATATAGTACAATAGTGATTTCAGGAGTAGAATGCAGCGATTGATCACTTAACATATAACGCCCAGTGTTCCTCCCAGCAAGTGTCCTCCTTAATGCCCCTTGCCCATTTAGCCCAACCCCCCACCCCCAACCCCTCCGGTTTGTTCTCCATATTTAAGAGTCTCTGATGTTTTGTCCCACTGGATTGCACTTTAAGAACCAAGAGCACCAATAACAAAAACTCACCCGCTTCAGGGTCTTAACCTTCTGTCAACCAACAGTGTGTGTCAGGTTCCGGCAGCGCTTCTGCCTTTGCTGCCTGGCCGTCCCTCCCTCTACCTGGCGAAGCCGCCCTGCTGGCCTCTCACGGGGACCTGCTCAGCCCTAGGGTCATTTCCACTGTTGATCAGCACATCCGGGGTACTCTTACTGTGCCCCGGGGCCTCTGTAGCCCGTTGGCTTCCCTGACGGCACTTCCACTGCCTGCGCTCCCTGCAGGTATAACGTTTGTGAAGCACACATGGGCTAAGCCTGTTAGGCCAAGTGCGACTCCCCTTTTTCTGGACTGTGGCTTTGGTTCTGTCTGCGGTGTTCATAAGTTAGATGTTTGTAGGTGGGGGTGTTTCTGTGTCATAGCATTTTCTTCCCCTTTGAAAACACATTTTTGGTAGTATGCTTTTCTTTCGTTCGTTCGTTCTTTCTTATGTTTTTATTTATTTTTGAGAGAGAGAGAGAGAGAGAGAGAGAGAGAGAGAGACAGCGACAGCGTGAGCAGGGGAGGGTCAGAGAGAGGGAGACACAGAATCCCGAGACAGGCTCCCGGCTCTGAGCCGTCAGCACAGAGCCCGATACAGGGCTTGAACCCACAAACCGTGAGATTATGACCTGAGCTGAAGTCGGATGCTTAACCGACTGAGCCCCCCAGGTGCCCCGGTAGCGTGCTTCTTAATGAACGCCCATGATTCCATCAGGTGGACGAACCTAAGCTTCTTGAACTCATGTCCACTTTCAACCAGCTAAACTGTTCCCAGATTTTCACAGTTTGCAGCAATGTAATTGATGTCTTATACTTGATGCTTTTTTTTTTTTTTTTTAATATCTTTGTCTACATCTTTCAGTTTCTCAGGATAAATTCCTGAAACAGAATTACCCGTCACGGGATAGGAGTATACCATTAAGACTTTGGATTCATTTTACCCAACAGTCGTCCCGTGTAAGCGGCACACTACCATGTTGGGGAGAGAGCCGGTGGGGAGAGGTTTGGGTGACTTAGGCGGGGGTCCCCAGCTGGCTGGCAGCATCTAGGGGACTTGAACTCAAGGGCAGCTGATGAGGCATTTTTCTGACTGTACTCTGCTGTTGCCAAGAAACCAGCCCTTCTTGTGGCCGGGGTGTCCCCGAGCTCCTCAGGCCTGGCAGGCCAGGCTGTTGTGCCTTCGGCTCAGGGCACGCATTCCCCGAACAGAGCGCTGGACCCGGGGACGGTGAGGAAGCCAGGGGAGCGAGGGCGGCTCAGACATGGGCTGGAGTTTGCAGAGGCTAAGCTCTCAGAGGGCCCTCCACAACCCAAATGCGGATCGTGGTCTCATGAAGTGGGCTCTACTCTCCACAATAGCTAAAACATGGAAAGAGCCTAAGTGTCCATCAACGGACGAATGGATCAAGAAGATGTGGTTTATCTATACCATGGAATACTACATGGCAATGAGAAACAATGAAATCTGGCCACGTATAGCAACATGGATGGACCTTGAGGGTGTTATGCTGAGCGAAATAAGTCAGGCAGAGAAGGACAAATATCATATGTGTGCACGTATAGGAGGATTAGGAGGAACTTAACAGAGGAACAAAGGGGGAGAAGAAGGGGGGAAATGGTGGGGGAAAGGGAGAGAGGCAAACCATGAGAGACTCTTGAATGCTGACAAAAACTGAGGACTGATGGATGTGGGGGGGAGGAGGGATGGGCATGGAGGAGGGCACTTGTGGGGATGAGCACTGGGTGTTATGTGGAAACTAATTTGACAATAAACTATTTGTGAAGTGGGCTCTTTTTCCTTTCCCCAGGGTGAGCATTAACCCCCGTCAGCGCTCAGAATCCCTGTCTCTTTCCCATGGCTCCGCCGAGGCAATTCTCAGTGACCCAGCTCATAGTGGGACAACGGCTGTGTCCTGTACACTGATGCCGTCTCTGTCCTCTCTGTCCCTCCTGCAGACCCTGTGCCTCAAGCTTGCCTCTCCTGTGCCGGTGGCGTCAGAGGATGAGGAAGTTTTCAGTGGGCAGGTGCCCAGTGCCAGCAGGATCTTTGCCTGGGCCCCTGAGATGGGTGACATCGGCCCTGTACTGGGTTTTAGGGAATGTCTGGGCCCACAGCAGGGGTCCTGGAAGGAAGCGTTTGTTTTGACTCCTTTATTTCTAGTCGGGGAACTGAGGCCCCAGGAGGCTATCTGGTTCAGGCTAAGGATAATGCAAGCCACAAATGGACAAAGACACTGAGACTTCAGAACAGTTCACAGAAGGACACCCGTCTGATTCTAGGGGTAGAAGTAGAGGGGGTTCATAGGGCCGGTTTTAGTCTTCTGGTGAGTTAGTTATAGTTGAGATGGGTCCTGGTATTTGACTTCAATAAAATGTGTAATACAGAGGATTTAACTGAGACTCAGGAGCCATGTTCAAGAAACCCCCTACTCAAGATGGTAGAACCAGGCAAAGTCACTGCTTACAGATTAACCTTAGGCTTGCCTTAAAAAAAAAAAAAAAAAACAAAAAACAGCTTTTTTGAGATATAATTTACATGCCATAAAATTCACCCTTTTATTTTATTTTTTTTAAATTTTTTAATGTTTTATTTAGTTTTGAGAGAGAGAGAGAGAGAGAGACAGCATGAATAGGGGAGGGTCAGAGAGAGAGAGGGAGACATAGAATCCGAAGACAGTCTCCAGGCTCTGAGCTGGCTGTCAGCACAGAGCCCGATGTGGGGCTCAAACCCACGAACCGTGAGATCATGACCTGAGCCGAAGTCGGACGCTTAACCGACTGAGCCATCCAGGTGCCCCAAAATTCACCCTTTTAAATTATACAATTTGAATGGCTCTTAGTATATTCCGAGCTTTGTGGACCCATCCTCCCTATGTAGAATTAGAATATTTTCATTTCTTTTTTTTTTTTTTAATGTTTTATCCATTTCTAGGAGAGAGAGAGAGACAGCGTGAGCAGGGGAGGGTCAGAGAGAGAGGGAGTCACAGACTGAAACAGGCTCCAGGCTCTGAGCTGGTAGTCAGCACAGAGCCCGACGCGGGGCTCGAACCCATGAACCGCGAGTTCATGACCTAAGCGAGAGTCGGACGCTTAACCGACTAAGCCACCCAGGCGCCCCAGAATATTTTCGTTTCTGTCACCCGTGAAACTGAGCCTTCACACCGAACTGCCCAGACTCTTCAGCCCCTGGTACACCCTTTCCTTGTTTGTGTCTTTGTCTTTATGTGATTGCCCCTTCTAGACAAATCCTATGAAAACCCATAACGTGAAGCCTTTCGTGTCTGGCTTCTCTCCCTGAGTGAGTTTCCGGGTTTCCTTTATGCTGTGGCACACACACGTGCTTCGTTCCCTCTCTCACCAGGTCCGGTGTATGGGTATGTCACTTTTGTTTATCTGCTCATCAGATGATGGACACTTGGGTTGTTTCAACTTTTTGGCAGTTTTGAGTGGCGCTGCTGTGAGCATTTACATACAGGTTTTTGTGTGGCACATGTTTCCAGTTCTCTTGGGCACCGTGCCCAGGAGTGGATTGCTGGGTCGAGCGGTGACTCGGTGCCCCACCTTTTGAGCAGCTGCAGTATGTGAGGGTTTTGGTTTCTGCACGTCCTCAGCACCCTTGTGCTTGGCCATCCTGATGACCGCCGTCCCTGTGGGCATGGAGGGGCGTTGCGTCGTGACGCGATGTGCGTCTCCAGTGACTGACAGTATTGAGGGTCCGTCTTTTCATGTGCTTTGTGGCCATTTGTAAATCTTCTTGTGAGAAATGCCTCTTCCAGTGAATTGTCTGACCGCCCTTTAAGTGGGTCATTTGCTGGCTTGCCCAGCACACCTGCCTTAGGGTCTCCTCTCTGTCCCAGCCTGGCAGGGGGCCACTCCCTGTGGTAGGTGCTCTCTCTGTGCCACCGGCCATCTCTGCCAGGCGTCTTGCATTGTGTTGGGATTTAACTTCCTTTCCTGTTGAAATATCTTCCAGAGGAGTTGAGATCCTTACAAACTGAAAGGGCTCTAAATTCTAGATCTTTCTAGAACTGAGTTTTCATTGTTTGACATCTGGGACTCCACAGTCTCCCAAGAATGAGAAAGGGGTTGCTAAATACGGCTTCCTTGACAGTGGGGCAAGCTTTCAGAGGTTTACCAGTCGCCTGAATTGTGCAGAGCATGCGGTCACGGTTCAGGTTTTTCCGAGGCAGAGGCTTACCGTCTACTCCGCTCTCCGGCTCTCCTGTGGTGCGGGTTGTTATACAGCTTATACTGTAGGTGATGATGGGCTTGTTGCTAGACACGCGTGTGCGTTGGAAACCGAAGCGTTGCTGTGGCCGTTTGGCAGGTTTGAGGCATTGGCTGTGCCGAGGCGGGGCGCGGGGGGTGTGTGTGTGTGTGTGCAGGCGTGTGCCAAACGGTGCCTGGTAACGGAGGCCCTGGGCTGGCCAAGCACACCTTGGCCGCCGCCACTCCCCAGACCCTCCATCCTCCACGGTGGCTGTCGGCTGAGGGGCACGTGTGCTGCTATTTATGTCGTGTGGCTTTCTCAGGGATTGTTTTTAGTTTAGCATTTAAGAATCTAATTTAACTTTGTGAGCATGCGAAGCGTCAGTTCCCCATGCCTGTCGCCTGACACCAAGAGTAAGTCTCTTCCACCCAGAGCCCAACTTTGTCTGGGATCAGGTGTGACTGGCATGGTTGAATCCCTGCAGTCCATGGAATTTAGCATTTCTTCAACATTTCAAAGAAAGCCATGGGCGCCCGGGTGGCTCAGTTGGTTAAGCGTCCAGCTCTTGATTTCAGCTCAGGTCATGATCTCTCTCGGTTCTTGGGATCGAGCCCCGCATTGGACTTTGGGTTGACAGTGCCGAGCCTGCTTGGGATTCTCTCTCTTCTTCTCTCTGTGTCCCTCCCCTGCTTGTACGTGCTCGCTCGCTCGCTCTCTCTCTCAAAATAAACATTTAAAAAAGCAAAACAGAAAGAAAGACATTTGTCCACACAGATCGGTGTCCCCTCAGGTAAGAAAATAGGTTATAAGTAAAAGATTGGGAATGAAGATACCTCTCATTTTTCAACCTTCAACCTTGTTGGAAGCCAGCAGGCCGTGGAGTGGATTTCCGGTCTAACGTGGTAGATTGAGCTAATAATATAGAACCACTCGTACTCAATCACTTAGAAATGCCATAAAGATTTTAAATACGTAACTAAGTTTATAAGAAAGGAAAAGGATAACAAGAAACCAGAATCAAGAAGGAATTTAAAACTAGAGCAGAGAAGGCCTACTGGTAATGTGACATCTCTGGAGGGTGTTTATTGGACCTTCAAACAGGCCCTCACAGTAATAGAAGTTTGCGTTTTGATGATCATGTGTAGAATTGAAATAGAAACCCTCTCAAAGGGCTGTTCCCTGCTCAAAGAAATAGAAGGAATTCAAGATCTCCGCTGAGGGGCTAGAGAAGCGGCCGGGAAGTTTATCACCGCCCCGCACTCTGAGATGCGGGGGGAGGTCTCTTGTGAGCAGCTGGAATGTCCGTGTTTGAATTCTGTATTGATAATACCCTCCTGTTTTAGGAATCCCCACGCCAGCACCAGGCTGGTGCTGCCCTTGGACCCCCTTGCAGGACGTAAAGCATAACTTGTGTTGAGTGACCCTTCCAGAAGGTGGCCACTTGGAACCCTACCATCTCCACCAGTGATGAGCTCCTGCCAGGAGTTTACCAGTAAACATACAGAAATGATAAGAGTCAGCTGTCACAACAGACAGGACTTCCAGCATTTTAAAACTCCAGGTACTAGGAGAGATTATAATACAAATGCCTAAAGGGATTGAAAGGCTAAAGAAAAGAGTAGAAATCAAAGGAAAGCATAAGACAATACATTTAAAAGGGATTTGTTTTAAAAGAACCCCCGAAACCTCCAGAATGAAAATTCTAATTGAACTTAAGACCCAGTGGAAGTGCTAAATAGCAAAATAGATACACCCCAAGAGAGAATTAGCATGAACTGGAAAATAGATCTTGAAGAAGTTGAGTAGGATTCAGCTCAGAGAGAGGGGTCGTAAGGAAGAGAGGCAACAGCAGGAGCAGAGGACTAGGGGTCCAGCCTGTGTCTGACGGGAGTTCCCGAAGGGAGAAAGCTTGAGAAAAAAAAAAAATCCCAGTTACTCCCAGGGTCGGACAGCGAAAGTCAGCAGAGGTCCAAGTAGTAACATGGGGGCCAGACCTTGATGGAAGAGACCCTTCAGGGTGCTAGGGAAAATCGGTTGTTACTGTAGTTTTCAGTAACCACCTTATTACTCGACAGTGAGAACAAAATAAAGGCATTTTCAAGGAACAAAAACTCCGAGTTTATTCACCAACAGACCTTCTCCGTGCTTCCGGAAGAAGGAAACTAAGCCCAGGAGAAAAGAGAGGGACAGCAAGGAATGGTGTACCCAGCCATGGGGAACATAAAACAGTGAGCATTACTAATTTGAGGAGAGTTTACAACGAAGATCCTGACAAACAGTGGAAATGAGAGCGAGAGGATCATTGTAATGAACACGTTCTAAGATCTTTGACTTGTTTGGGAAGAGTAGAAGGGGATTGACGTGCTTCGCCTCAGCCTGAGTTAAGTAGACGTATTCAAATGTTTAGGGTAACCGTTAAAACATAAATAAAAATAGGCCTGAGAGCTTTCAAACCAATAGAGGGACAATACTGAGAATTATTAAAAACTAGGTCATTCTTAGGAAAAAAGGAGACCAAAGAAAACGTATGGAAGATGAGAGAGACTAAAGGTAACAGAAATAAATGCACACGATCACAGTGAATATAAACAGAGTGAACGTGCCGGTTACGACAGGTGGGAAGACAGGAAGGCAAGGCCCCCGGCGTTCGGCGGGAGTTCTGCGTCGAGGCGGACGACCCGTCAGGGAGCTCTGTTCGGGCCGCGAGGACGGGGACAGTAATGGGCTTCCCTTGAGCCCTCTCTCGGGAAGCTGGTGGGAGGGGCGCTTCACCAAACAAGCGGGTCTTCTGGGATCTGGGGAACAAGAGCTCCCTGTCTCCCTGCTGCGAAGGAAAGTCCACGCAGGAGAGGCAGGGTGGCCCCGCAGGGTGCCAGTCTCCCAGCAGACACGAACCCTGGAAAACACCCGATGGATCGATCATTCGCGCGTGTTTGGAGAAGTTAGGGAGAGGCTGTATGTGTTCACCGAGTGCCCCTGGCTTCAGCTCTGAGCTCTGTTTACTCCGTCACAAGGCGATGGGGGTGTGCCAGTCAGCGCGGTAGAGCTGTGGGAAGGATGGGCCCGGGGGACGCGGTTGTCGGAGGGCAGACACGGCAGGTAACGTCCGCTGTTAACACGTTAGGAATGAGAGGTGCGCGCGTCCCGTTCCTACGTGTGGCTGAGTGTTGTCACTGCTAGGAAAGGGGAAAGCGGTTGCCTCCGGGGAGCTCTGTTGGGACAGGAGGACCGGGGACTATTTTATGTTTTATGCCCCTGGTTCTCTGGTGGTGGTGGCGTTCTCAGGCATTTACTGGTTTAAGTCACCGCTGTTCAATAGAAAGGCAATCTAAGTCACATAGGTAATTTCAAGTCGTTTTTAGTGGCCACATTAAAATAAAAAGCAAAAGGGAGCAGGTGGAATTAATGTTTTATTCGAGCCAGTGTAGATCCAGGGTATCATTTCAGCATGCGACAGAGGTGACACGTTAATGAGGTGGTGTGCATTCTTCACGCTCTGTCTTCGCCACCCCGTCTGTGCTGCGGCGCATCTCCCCTTGGTCGCGTTTCAGATGCTCAGTAGCCGAGCGTGGCCAGTGGCGTCCCTGTCGGAGAGCACGGGTGTGACCCAGGCGTACTGGGGAAGCCCATTCTGGAGGGGGGCTTCCCTGGTTTCTTCCTTTTGCCCAGCCATCCCTACTTTATTTATTTACTTATTTTAAGTTTATTTATTTTGAGAGAGAGAGCGAGAGAGAGCATGTGAGCCAGCGCACACGTGAGTGGGGGAGGGGCAGAGAGAGAGAGAGAATATCCCAAGCAGCCTCGCACAGTCAGTGCAGGGCCCGACGCAGGGTTCGAACTCACACCCTGAGATCTTGACGCTTAACCGGCCGAGCACCCAGGCGTCCCAGCCATCCCTGCTCTAAACTCCCCCCAGGCGTTTAGAGTTGTCGAGCGCTCTCGTGGCAGTTCTAGACCCAAAGACAGACAACCCTGGGCTTCTCCTTTCTGTCCTCGAGTTTGTTTCCCTCTCTCCTCACAGATCCTGTTTCTAGCGCCGCTCTGAATCGTCTCCAGATTCTCTACACCCTGTGAGTGTGATAATCAAAACTGGATTTAAACACTGTTGGAAGGCTGGCGGGCTCAGAACCGGGCGGTGAGGCGGCCTCACCCTTCCAGGCGGTGCTGCTTTGCCCGTGGCTCTTGCCTGTTCGGCACGAGTGCTGCTGCTGAGATTGCGGTTTCCCGTGCCGCGGGACAGCCATCACAACTGTCACACTAGACCCCTGGGCCGCAGGTGCTGGCGGTTGGGAGCTGAGCCGCTAGGCCGGGCTTGTGACCACAGGGGGTGAGCCCTCAGCACTCCCCTCCAGCAGGAGGAGGCGGGGCGGAGGTCACAGGAACCCGAGTCGGGGCTTGTGGTTCTGAAAGTCCAGCCGCCTCGGGGTAGTGGGTTTCTGAACAGACGGCCTCCAGGATGCAGACGGCTGGGTTCTAGTCCCTTCGCGGACGCCGTGCTGCCGGCTGCCCCCGTGGCTTCCCTGTCAGGCCTGAATCTTCACACCCTCCTGCCCCGCGTGGGTTCCTGGCACTGTGCTGCCGATGCGGTGGTGGGCAGTGCCCGCCCTCGTGGGGGTCAGTCACGTTGGACAGGGCAGACAGACAGTAACGGGCGCAGGGAATGGCAGGCGCGGCGCAGGAAGAGTGGGCGCGTGTAGAGAATGAGGAGGGTTAATCCAGATGAGGCGGTCAAGAAGGCCTTTCTGGGGAGGTGACATCTGAGCAAAGACATGAGTGCGCCATCTGGACAGACATAAAAGCTGTAACAGGTCTGTGCGGCGGCCCGTGCTTCCCGCCAGCCCCGTGCTCATCAGCACGTAATTGCTTCTGGAACTCCCTGCCCTCCGCACCCTTCTCTTGGCTCTGCCCGGCTGAGTCGGTCTCGTTTCCCGATGTTTCATTAGCGTCAGACCCGGCATCTGGCGTCCTGCGGCCGTTCCGCTGGTTGCATGAGTGGATGGGCAGTCGGGGCTGTAGCCGGTCAGGAGCCCCGACATCTCTACGGGGCAGGCTCTGTCCCTGCCCAGCCCCCGACAGAGGAGAGACGGGACTGGAGCTGCAGCCTGACGAATGTGGGTTAACGTGCGACCCCTCCGTCGCACCTCTCCCCGTGCCCCTCGTTCCACAGTTGCTGTACGTCACCTGCTGTTTTGGGGGCAGTTCAGATTGCGGATGCGTGAAGTGAACTTGGAAATGGTTGGGAGAGAACGTGCACTGGGCACGGGAAGGAAATCGTTGTTGAGCACTGACTGTTTGCCACCGTGTCCTGGTGCCTCTGATGGCTTCTCACACAGAGATCTCACAACGATCGCTGCAGGCCTGCCCTCGCACGACCGTGGCACAGCCCTTGAGACTTCCTCCTCTGTCCCCGCCTTCCTCCACTTAGAATGGCGGTCCTTGAGGTCTGGGTGCAGCCTGCTAGAGGTGGAAGGGTTCTTCAGTCTCCCAGTCCAGCAGCCTGTTGGCCGGCTCCCGGGACCTGGGGATTAAGGGAAAACGGCCAGTCCCGAAAACAGAGATGGGAAGGCTGGGGGTTTATCCCACAGAAGCTGTAACCCCTACCCCAGAAAGTCTCCAGCCTTGGGTTCGGCCGGGGGCACTTGTGGCCCTGACGACTCCCATTGCCTGGCAGGGGCCAGAGGGCACACCAGAGGTCAGTCTGCGCACCAGGAGGCATTTCCTCCTTTACTCTTTCCCGCTTTCCCAGCCATGCCAATTACGGTGAACTCTGCCCAGAAACGGGCCGCTAGATATTTGTGTTTCATTTTGTTAGAAATCTTTGCTCAGAGGCAGGGTACCTGCTCCTCTCCTGACCTAATTCTAGTCACATGGGGAGCCGAGGAAAGGAAGCCATGGCCGTCGCGGTTGGCGCCTCAGTGGCGAGGCCAAGCCTGCTGACTCCTTGCCGCAGGACCCGCCTGTCTGTCAGGTGCTCTGTGGCCGTGACATCGGCGGCGTGGATCCGGCCAGTTTGGAAGGCTGTCCGCAGTTTGGGACCATCTGGCCGTCAGCCCCATCACCAAATGATGCAAGACCCCAGCTTGCTTTCCATCCCAGGGTCTTGTGTGTCTTCCTCTTTGGCTTGCTGTGCCTTTACCAAGCTCCCGCCTCCCTGGGGGCCGGGGAATGTTTGCAGCACCCCGCCTCCGCCCCCCCTCCTTTGTCTTGGAAGAGTGTCATTTTAGAATTGAGGGAAGCGGATAACCGTCAGTGTTTGGCATAGTCATTCCGGGAAGGACCGTGAAGCCCGCCCGGCCCTCTGGATCCTCTGGATGGATTCAGCTTCCCTGCTGTGGTGTGGCTCACCAGGGAGAGGTTGGAGGTGGGGGAGTGTGTACTGTCTTCTCAGCTCTGTGCACACAGGTATATTATAAAAAACAAAACTTCCCTAGGAAGATCAGCCACCCTGAGCCCCACACACTCCACCCCTACTTGAATGAGATCCTGGCCCCTCAGCAAAGAGTCTGCTTTGGATCGGGGCCCTAGTGTGTTATTTTTACTGCCTTTTCCTTCCATATTTGCATTTTTAAAAATAGCCATGCTGAGTGGATCCCTTTCAGTCTGAGTCTGCCTCAGAAGGTAGGATGCATTTTGCAGAGTGTGGCTATTGATTAGCAGCTGATTCTCAGTGTTTGGGAGCGTGGTCCAAAGGAGATGCAGGTGTTGTGGGTGGAGGTAAGGCTGGATGTCACAAGCCACTGTGGAAATGAGGTGTCAGCTCTTTGCTGAGTGAAGATTATGTCATCTTGAAGATGATGTCATGTTCCTGTCGGCTCACAGGAGGGAAGGTGAAGAAAGGGAGCGGGAGCATCTGTAAGATGAATCCTGGTGGCCATCTTGGAGGATTGTGGACAGTGACACACCCTTCAGACCACGGCCGTTCTTTCTCACGTTTGGAGCACTTACCTGTGGGCAGGTTCTCATGGTCACAGTGCAGGCCCAGGAGCTGCCTTTCTGCCTGGAAGTCTTTAAAAAAAAAAAATTTTTTTTTTAACATTTTATTTATTTCTGAGAGAGAGAGACAGCATGAGCAGGAGAGGGTCAGAGAGAGAGGGAGACACAGAATCCAAAGACAGGCTCCAGGCTCTGAGCCGTCAGCACAGAGCCTGACGCGGGGCTCACACGAACTGTGAGATCATGACCTGACCCGAAGTGGGATGCTTAACCGACTGAGCCACCCAGGCGCCCCGCCTGGAAGTCTTTAAGGTGGCAAAACCGTGTCGATGCCTGCTGGCAGTATCTGCTACCTCGGTAGCAGCTGGCCTGGGTCTGGTCCCTTGACTCTGGTCAGTAGAGGTCTCACACTGAAAGCTCTCACAGGGCCTCAGGCTCGTTGTTGGCATCAGTCTGGTAATGAGCCTAGATCCAGGTCTGGACCACCTGAGAAGAGACCACTCAAAGCTGGGGCCACATCACTTTGGTGACCTGGTGCCCATGCATCTCTTCAAAGGCTGAACCATGATGTGTTTGGGAAAACTGAGGCACGTAGCAGTTATCAGTTGGCTCTCACTTTGTTAATTATTTTAGTCACCTCGTTTTTGCACCTTGACCTCCAGATTTATATCTTTAAAATATTTTTAACACTTATATTTCTTTTTTTTTTTAAGTTTATTTATGTAGTTAGAGAGCACTTGCAGGAGAGGCACAGACAGGGAATCAAGCAGGTTCCATGCTCAGCCTAAAGCCAGACGCAGGCTGCGCTCGGTCTCACGGCCCTGAGATCACAACCAGAACCAACATTGAGAGTCAGATGCTTAACTGGCTGAGCCACCGAGGCTCCCCTAAAATATTTTTAAATTAAAAATAAAGTGTCCCTGGGGCGCCTGGGTGGCTTAGTCGGTTAAGCGTCCGACTTTCGCTTAGGTCATGATCTCGCGGTTCGTGGGTTCGAGCCCCGCGTCGGGCTCTGTGCTGACCGCTCAGAGCCTGGAGCCTGTTTCAGAGTCTGTGACTCCCTCTCTCTCTGACCCTCCCCTGCTCATGCTGTCTCTCTCTCTCTCCTAGAAATAAATAAAAAAACATTAAAAAAAGATAAATGTCCCTAAGTAGTTGGGGTTCTATTTTGTTTTAGAAGGGAAACTTACTGATTAGAGCAGAACTGTTTTAACCAAGCCGATTATCAAGACCTGCCTGGGGAATTTTAAGAAGTACATTTCTAGCTTCACCCAGAGATCCATTCAGTAGGTTTGGGGTAGAAACTAAATAAAGAGTCTGTTTTATGTTACTTTTTTGTTTGTCATTAATTTTGAGAGAAAGAGCATGCACACACACGGAGGAGGGGCAGAGAGGGGGGAGAATCCCGAGGAGGCTCCTCGCTGTCAGCACCCAGCCCAACGCGGGGCTCAAACCCACAAACCGTGAGATCATGACCTGAGCCAAAATCGAGAGTCAGATGCTCAACCGACTGAGCGCCACCCCTCCCACCCCCCAGCGCCCCGGGCATCTGTTTTAAAAGAGCCCTGAGGATTCTGATGGGCAGCTGCCTTGGAAGCTGGTCCTCCTCCCAGGAGACCTGCTGAGGCTGCCTCCCTCTTTCTTCATAATCTGTTGCTATTTCAACACTGCTAGATTAAATATCTAGACTTTCTCTGCTCTGTTTCTGTGGGGCCATTTGTCAATTTCCACCAGTTGCCCTTCAGAGACCAACACGGTGGTGTGTGGTCGGCCAGAACACCACCTCGCGGCGGATGGTCGGGCCCGGTGTCTGAAAGTGGGTGCGAATCAGTTTTGCCCTTTTGCTCTCTGAAATGCGTTCCCCTCCAGGTTTGTGATACTGTGAATTCTGGCTGAGAGGCCCTTCCCCCGAAGAACCTAGAAGGGCCCAGAGGAAGGAAAGAAGCTCCGTGCCTAATTGCACAGAAGAGAGCGTTGGACGGCTGAGGTTCTGTGTCTTGTGTGCTGGGGTCTGTGCGCGAGTCACCCTTCATCCTCCCTGACCCCGCAGGGGCGTCCTCGAGCAGCCTGGGGTGGGGCCGCTGTTCTGGTCCCGGGGGTGGGACAGCTCTGTGACTGTCCTGCACGTTTCCTGTCCGACATGGGGAGACCTGCCCCCTGAGGCGGTGGGGGTGGAATGAGGTCTGTGAGGCACCTAGACCTGCCTCTCCCCACCCCTCTCCCCCACCGGCACCCCTCCCCCAGGCCTGAGATGACCTACTTTGCTGGACCCTCTTGGACCAAGCAGTGCTGTTCCCTCCTGTGCTTGGAGCCTGGGCAGCAGTGTCGGCCAGTGTTAGTGTAGTGCCTGCGGACCCAGCTGAGAGCACCCTGTCCCACACTCTGATTCACTCCTGCTTGGATCTGCTGTGGGTGGGTGTGTCCATGCTCACTAAGAGGAGGGGAGAGTTTTGACCCTACAAACAGGAACATGGTTATTTGCATACTATAAGGTTTTCTTGAAAGAGCTCGCCGGGTGTACCTAAACTCCCTTCATTTATAAAAGACTTTTTCCTTAATGGTACCCAAATCCGGATGCACCCTTACGTTAATTTCTGCCTCTCATTTCAGTCTTTGTAAACGTTATCTCGTGTGTGCGCTCTCTCCAGCTGAGCTGCCAGTACCTCAGGAGAGAAGCAGTGAGGCGCCTGCTTCGGGCTGGGCCCTGGCGCCCCGGGCGTGGGGTTCTTAGACCGGGTGGACCCGGGACATCTTTCTGTTCAGCCTGCCTACTTGTCAGGTCTGGGGGGATGCACGCTCTGCGGTGACAGCTGCGGGCAGGTGCTAGAAACCGGACCCCTGGAGAGGTTATAGGGAACAAGCTGCTGCTAGAAGAGCCTGGAGCTTGCCCGGCCCAGGGCTGCTGTTCCAGACGAGGCATCTCGTACGCGGGGAGCCGAGAGGACGTCCCCAGTGCAGACCAGCCTCTGCAGGGCCTGGCGGCTTTGCGGTAGGGAGACATGCCATCTGGCCACGACAGTGCGATTGGAGAGAACCCTCCCCCAGTCCCAGTGATTCTGCCGTTTCGCCTGCAAGTGTCTTAAGTCCCGGCTCAGTGAGCCATCTCATCCTGACACGAGTTGCTATGGGTGAGCGCTGGGTAATTGGCACTGGAGGGGTGGGCAGTCAGGGTTTTTAAGACTTCGCAGTTGGACCCAGAGGTAACACCAGCCCCTGGTGTGCCGGTCCCCAGGCCATCAGGTGCCCGAGTGGTACGCAGTACCCCAGGATATAGGTGTTCTTTCATCTGCCGCGAGATGGTAACCGCAGGTGTTTGAGAAACAAGCACAGGTTGGTTGTGGGTTCCAGGAGGTTATGTCTCTTCCATGTGGGGTCCCTTACAGCCGAAGGGTAGGCCCGGCCCACCCCACTGGACCAGGAGACAGTCCCTTTGAGCTATTTCCTCTCCTCCCTTGTTGCCTTTAAAATGCTAGTTAGAATAGCCAGGGTTTGGAGTAGTTTTCTCGGAATGCCTGTTTTCAGAATACACTCCTGGGCTTTGGACTCGTGGTGCAGCTGGGACAGAGCCGTCCCTCCCTCTACCCTGACACCGACTCTGTTAAGACCCTCTGTTACACAGAGACAGTGTACCATGCGCATGGGTCCCTGGCGACCAGAGATTCTGTTAACGTGGGACTCCAGGCAGCAGGACTGGGGTGGGACCTGGGAGTCTGCATTTCGGCAAGAGCTCTCAGGAGGTAGTGGGGCTGTCGTCAGGGGCCACACTGTGTCAGCACCGCTCTCTTTGCTCCAGGGCCATGTCTGAGGGCCGCACCATAGGTCACGGCATGCCAGATGAGGAAGGGTGAGTCTGCAAAACCCGGGCTCTGGAGCCCTGTTGCCAGGCCGGTCTTGAGCAGCTCACCTGCCTCTCCAGGCCCCCGGACTCTGGTAATGGTGGTGCCCCTGGTAGAGGCTGCGAGGTCTGTAGGAGGCGGAGCATCTAGGGCCCTCCCTACACTGTGCAAGCTCAGTAAAGGTGTGTCGTTCCCTGGGCTGGTGGTCTGGAGGGCAGTGATGAGGCCACGAGTCCTCTCTGCGCCTGGACGGTGGGCCCGCTGCGTGCTCACTCACCCCCAGGGATGCCCAGCCGCCCCAGGACAGCAGCCCGGTCCCAAGAACAGAAGTCACGTTTACTGTTTACTTTTCTACCTTTTAGTCACACTCTTTGAGGAGGGAGGTTTCCTCCTAAAGCTTCCCGTTTATACCCTCCCTTCAAATCCAGGAGGCCCGGGCTGTTTCGTTCTTTGTCCAGGCGGCCCCTTGCCGTCGAATGCCCGCACCGCAAACGTCACGGCATCTGCGGAGGCCTGACGCTGCTGGCCAGGCTCCAGCTGGCCTCCCGCAGCCGCTGCTCCCCAGTCCTGCCCCCTCTCTCAGCAGGCAGTTGGACTCCGTGCCCTTGCTCTGCCCCCTGGGGCACGCTGTGCCGCCCAGGCCATTCCAGCAGGCTGGCAAGCTGTGGCTGCACTTTCGGGCAGTGATGCGGTCGTGCTGCATTGCCCAGCGCAGACTGCAGCATCTGGTCTGGAGTGTGGGATCAGAGAGGGAGCTCCCCGGGGACACTGCTGCCCTGGGGGCTGAGAGCACAGAGGCCTGGCCACTTTCCGTCTGAAGCAGAGGAGGCAGTGGACACCCCTTGCCTGGGCCTCTAATGGCTGGTCGGTGCCTGTGCAGCCTTCCCGCCTCCCCTCCACCAACCATCCAGAAACGGAAATTTTTTGTCTCCCTCCCCAGCTACGCAGTGTATGTTTATTGTGTATAGATGTTTTCATGTATTTTCATTTTCCGCCATCTAAATGTGTGTGCACGTTCCTACAGATTTTTATTCTTGTCTTCTGCTAAATCTATAGAAAATGCTAAAAAAATTATGGGATTAATTGACCTCAGTCTTTGGTTTTAAGAGAACTTCCGATGAATGAGTTCTACGATTGATAGAGTTTTCTAGTTAGGTTCATTGACCTTTGTCTTTTCTTCCACATTGCCCAGATATTTCCAGCGGTCCCCTTCTCCCCACACATGTGAGGCCCCCTCTGGTCATCTGTGTTTTGCTGGTGAAACGTTCTGGCCCCAGGTGGGCAGCTCGCTGATTGTGGGGTTGTCCGGGGCTGGCCACGTGACGGTCATCTGCTCTGGGAAAGGCCTTAGCCCGGCACATGCTAGAATACCTGACCAGTCACATCCCCAGACCCAGTGTGAACGGGAAATTCGGGCTCACATGCCGTTTCCTCTCGCTTCTGGTTTTCCGGTTCTGAAAGCCACCGTACTGACATTCGTAACTACTATCACAGAGTTCGGGGTTCCTCGCCCCCCCGCAGTGTCTATATGTGAACATACAGATCTGGGGTTTTCTGTTTGTTGGCTTGTTTTGTGCTCCAGACCAGCTTGTGATGAGAAGAGCTCTCTGTCTTCCCTTGATGTAACTGACCAAAACCCTAGCCAGAGCTGACGTGCAGAGCCAGGCTCAGGGACTAGGCAGAGAGATACGCAGGTTGAGGACCCTCAAACTTCTTGAAAGTGACCCACTGTAGAATATTACATTTTACATCATGATTTCAAAGTTTATTTATTTTGAGAGAGAGCTCGAGCAGGGGAGGGCAGAGAGACGGGGTCCTAAGTGGGCTCCACTCTGTCAGCTCAGAGTCCAACTTGGGGCTCGAACTCACGAACTGTGAGATCACGACCTGAGCCAAAACCAACAGTCGGCCACTCAACCAGCTGAGCCCCCCAGGTGCCCCTAGATTGATTTCTGCTCCCAAATTGATTTTTTTTTTTTTTAAAGGAAATTTTAACTACGTTTTTTTTTTTTTTTTTTT